>NC_090371.1:278207421-278526047 GCF_036365525.1 Heterodontus francisci
GATTTATGCCGGGCGAATTTGGTTCAAGTTACCACAGCCCCTGCTGAGTGCAGTGCAGCAAGATTGAAGATGGAGGACAATTGTGCGAGAGCATGAAGTTGACATTCATTCCACATTTTAAAGGCACACGCCCAGCCCTCATTTTTAAAGAATACATGCATTTCATATTCTGATATATAGTCAAACAGCAAAACGTAGAGTAATTTGGGAAGCAGAAAAGTCGAGTTGTAGCACCATGGTTTCATAAACAGAATAGGATGGTGAGCTGGGAGATGCAAAACTGAGATGCTTTAGGCTGCCAATGTGGACACAGGAACTTATGATGGAAGAAATTAATAGAAGTGTTACAAAAATGCAACAACATGATGAAGTAAGGTTTTGAGTATCGTTGAAAATAGAGACATGTTGTCGAAGCTTTTCGTCTTGGATTCATCAGGACAATCGGCAAGAATAACCAATGTACGGGAAAACAACAACTTATACTGCTTGAGAAGAGAGTGATTGGACAACATTTGCTAAATAATCCACAGTGTGCTAAGAATTATGCTGACAACCAATTTAAGATTGTCAGTAGGCTCTCAGTGTGGCGCATTTGTACGTACTGGAAGCTACAAATATTAATTCACAGGATCCAGTTCTTTGCAGACAGAAAGAATATGTACAAACATTGTGCCTGTTTCAGCTGAACAAAATGTGACACCCATTCGCTAGTTCATTCCTCAGGGCAATGCTTTGCCCTATCAGTGCCAAACTGCCTTGTTTAAATTTTAAACAAAGCTTGGCAGTTAACTGTCACTGTAAACTGGCGCATTCACCATGGCAACGCCTCTACCAATCAGAGTTCACTTGCCAACCAATCAGTGCTGTCTTCTCATACAGTATAAGTTGTTGTTTTTCCTTACATTGGTTATTCTTGTGGATTGTCCTGAAGAGTGCAAGTCGAAAAGCTTCAACAACATGTCTCTATTTTCAGCAATAGTCAAGTTCTGTACTACTAAAAGTAAGGTTTTGTTGATCAGTGTTTCTTCTTTTTACTTCTACTGCTGTTGCCAGTCTTATATCAGTGCTTTCTCCCAACAGGATGGGGAGTACTGGATGGGATGGGATGATTCTAGTGGCGCTGAAGTTAGTGGCTTGTACGAAATGAAGATTGGGCAGTCCTGTCAAGTTTACCTCTTTTTGGGTAAACCTGAGCTGTTTCATCAGAATGGCTCACTATTTTTCATGAAACAATGTCTTGTGTAATGCGGCAAGCGTAATATTGACCTAAAATTTCTGTGGGATCTGTGCTGCTTTTTGCCATTGATGACGCTTCTCCAGGGGTTCTGGAGATAGCAGAGAAATGAGAACCCACTGCTTGTTAAAAAAAAAATCTAGGGAAATGTTCACAATTATTCATGACGTCTTTTACTCTTGCAACCTTCCATTTGACGGCCCTTTTGTGTGGAGCACAGAGAACCTTGAAAAGGTTAGAAAGACAAGGGAGACAAAGATGCTGAGGAAAATATTAGTCTCAGTTTCGGAGCTTGAGTACTATCTGGCGTCACTACAATGCATCCGTGAGGCTGAGAGCTTCATGGACAGCAAGTTTATGGATGTGATCATCCTGCAGCTTAAGGGCAAGCAGGCACAGAGGGAATGGGTGACCGCCAGACAGTTAGGAAGAAACAGGCAAGTAGCGCAGGAGACCTCTGAGTGCATTTCCCTCTCAAACCGACACTCAGTTCTGAATACTGATGAAAGCGATGGTTCATCTGGGGAGTGCAGCCAGAGCCCAAGTCTATGACACCACGGTTGGCTCAGCTATATAGGGAGCATGAAGAAGACTGGAAGAGCAATAACGATAAGAGATTTGATAGGGGAACAGACAGGCGTTTCTGCAGCTGCAGACTTATATCCAGGATGGTATGTTGCCTCCCTGGTGCCAGGGTCAAGGATGTCACTGAATGGCTGCAGAGCACTCTGAGGGGCAAGGGCGAACAGCCAGCAGTCGTGGTCCATATTGATACCAACAACTTAGATAGAAAGAGGGATGTGGTCCTGCAGTCAGAATTTAGGGAGCTAGGTAGGAAATTAGCAAGCAGGACCTCAAAAGTAGTAATCTCTTGATTACTCCTGGTACCATGTATTGCACAAGTGAATATAGAAATAGGAGGATAAAGCAGATGAATGTGTGGCTGGAAAGATGGCGCAGGAGGGAGGAGGCCTTTAAATTCCTGGGACATTGTCCCAGCTCTGGGGGTGATGGGACCTGTAGAGGCCGAACAGGTTGCACCTAAACAGGGCCAGGACCAATTTCCTTGCAGGGCGATTTGCTAGTGCTAATGGCGAGTGTTTAAACTAACTTAGCAGGGGTGTGGGAACCAGGAGGTAATACTAGAGAGGAAAACCAAGGTGCACAGAATACTGGGAGTGACTAGAGTAGGAAATAATAATATTGGGTGGGTTCAGAGTAAGGGGGAAAGTAATAAAGTCTAAATTAGGTTTACTGTGCATGTACGTGAATGCGTGGAGTGTGGCAAATAAGATTGGTGAGCTGCAGACACAGATAGCCACGTGGAAATATAATGTGGTAGCTATAACAGAGACCTGGCTCAAAGAAGGGCAGGAGCATGTATTAAATATTCCTGGATACAAGGTGTTCAGGAAAGATAGGAAAGGGGGAATATTAATTAAGGAGAATATTGCAGTGCTGGAGAGAGAGGATGCCCCAGAAAGGTCAAGGACAGAATCTATTTGGCTAGAGCTAAGGATCAAAAAAGGTGCAATTACATTGCTCGGTGTAGTCTATAGGCCACCAACTAGTGGGAAATATGTAAAAGAACAAATTAGCAAGCAAATTGCAGCGAGGTGCAAGAATTATAGAGTTATAATGGGGGACGTTAGTTATCAGAATATAGATTGGGATAGTAGTAGTGTAAAGTGCAGAGAAGGTAAGAGTTCCTCGCCTGTGTTCAGCCGAATTTTCTACAACAATATTTTTCCAGACCAATGAGAAAGGAGGCCTTCATCGCAATGCACTAAAATTCATATGCCACATTACTCATTTATGTGCTGTGCAGAACATCTTTTTGGCTTGATGGCAGCATCGTATCCGTGGAAAATACCACTCGTGTTGCTACTGCATAGTAGCAGAATGAAATGGCTAGCTTCATCTGTTGCTCAAATTTTTGAGATTCTTTACCTTTCCAGGGTGAGTAATGTGGTATATGAATTTTAGTGCCGGTACAATGCCAGGTATGTAGTCCATACATCCCAACAACTGGCAGATCATATCAAACAGCTTCGGCTGTTCACAATAGGCAGGGTACTGACCATACTCAACAAGCCTGTACTTGCAAAACTCAGAACATAATGTCTAACATTAGATGTGATTCCGCGATTGGACAGCACTTGCTGAACAATCCCGAGTGTTCTAAGAATTATACTAACAACCAGTGTAAGATTATCAGTCCAGCACACAATGCGGCTCACTTATGCTTGCTAGAAGCTACATATATTCATAAGTAGGGACCTGTCCTCTGCAGGCAAAAGGAACATTTTCAGGCTTCGTGCCTTTTTAAAATTAAACAAAAGCGTGGGCGTAATAGTTCCCTGGTCAAAGAATTGCCATGGAAAATACACCAATCAGAGTCTACTTGCCAACCAATCAGCACCCCTTTTTTCGTGCAGTATAAACGTGTTGCCCCCTTTGAAATTTGGCATGCATACGTCTGTCTTGATAAGTGCAATGTGAAAATCTTTGACTGCATGTCTCTTTTCTTCAGCAACACAATTTCAAAATTTGCTTAAGATACAAAACTTGGAAGTATTGTGAACTGTGAGGAGGATAGGGAACTTCAAAAGGACATAGACAGGTTGGTGAAATGGGCAGATAAGCAGCAGATGAAATTTAATGCAGAGAAGTGTGAAGTGATTCATTTTGGTAGAAAGAACACAGAGAGACAATACAAAATAAAGGATACAATTCTAAAGCGGGTGCAGGAGCAGAGGGACCTGGATATATATAAATCATTGACCGTTGAGGGCACGGTTAATAAAGCATACAGTATCCTAGACTTTATCAATAGAGGCATAGAATACATAAGCAAGGAAGTTATGTTAAACTGTATAAAATACAGGTTCGGCCTCAACTGGAGTATTGAATCCAGTCTGGGCACTACACTTTAGGAAGGATGTGAAGGCGTTAGAGATGGTGCAGAAAAGATTCATGAGTGATGAGGAACTTCAGTCACATTGATAGATTGGAGAAGTCGGGTCTCTGTTTTCCTTGGAGAAGAGAAGGCTGAGAGGTGATTTGATAGAGGTATTCAAAATCATGAGCGGTCTGGACAGAGTAGATAGGGAGAAACGGCTGCCATTGGTGGAAGGATCGAGAACCAGAGGACACAAATTTAAGATACTTGGTGATGGAAGCAACAGCAACATGAGGAAAAAACTTTCATGCAGCAAAGTGGTTAGGATCTGGAATGCGCTGCCTGAGAGTGTGGTGGAGGCACGTTCAATCGAGACATTCAAGAGAGGATTGGATTATTATCTGAAAAGGAAGAATGTGCAGGGCTACAGGGAGAAGGTGGGGGAGTGGCACCAGGTGAATTGCTCCTTCAGAGAGCCAGCACAGACATGATGGTCCGAATGGCCTCCTTTTGTGTTGTAATCATTTTTGTATGTGTGATTGTATGATTCTATATGGCTTCACCCTCTTTTTGTAGTTTGTATAATGTTCAAAATAAATTATTGGTAATTTTTACAGAAAAAAATACTAAAGCAAATTGAATGAATAATATAGCTTTATTATAATGTGTGGTTTATCTTCTATATGATCTTTTGCATTAGTAACTTGCTAACAGGCTGTTATTGTCATTATCATCTTCTTAACCACCATTATAGTCATTCTGTGGGAGCATAATAGTATGGTAGTCAATCAAATATCTCTAAGAGCATCCATTTCATGTAGAGCTAATCAGTTGTCTAGACAGCTTGTTAACCTTTTACTTTGTGTCCCTAGGGCTTGTTGTGCCTTGCATCTAGAATCCATGTTAACATAAGATTAAATAAATAGAGTGTTTGTTTCGGCCCATCCTGCTTAACAAATTAGTGGGCTAGAATTGGGCAGGGGTGTGGGGAAATTGAGCGATTTCCCCCTTATTCAAGTATATCTAGGGGTAAATTATGCAAAGTAACAATCCCAGTGGAGAGTGCTGCTCAATGGGAGAGCAGATTGGACTAGGATATAAAGGAACCCAACTCGTGCCCCTCCCAGTTTTCTGGGACTTAAGGCTCCTAATTTTAATGATCAGAAAATCTGCAGGGTGATGAATCAGTTGTCTTAAACTCCATGACTGACTTTTTGATCTGTTCTCCAGTCACAGAGACCGGGTAGATTTACCGATCTGCACTTTATGGGCTGAATTTTACCAGCCCCTCGCACTGCAGATTGTGGCACGGGGGTCAGTAAAATGCTGCAGGGAGAGGCCTGCCTCGACCTGCGACGTCGAGAAGGGCCCGCCGCATAATACCGGCGGCGGCAAGACCTTGGTGCGGCCCCCACTGCCGCACGGCGGTGGCACCACAATTAGCATATGGTAAATGGTGTTTACCTTTGCTGATTATGCAACCCGTCAGCTCTCCATTGACACATCCTGATTTTCCGATGAATGGGTGGCCGTCATGTGCCGTCCCATAATATCCGGCGGGTCCACAGAGGCAGAAGGTTTCGCAACAGAAGGTAAGTTTCTTTTCAGGGGTCTCACTCTGCATTCTTAAAGGGAGGAGAGAGGGAGGATATACAGGGTTCTCAACTCTGCATTCTTAAAGGGAGGGGGGAGGGGGGCAATACAGGGGTCTCACTCTGCATTCCTAAAGGGAGGGGGGAGGGGGGCAATACAGGGGTCTCACTCTGCATTCCTAAAGGGAGGGGGGAGGGGGGCAATACAGGGATCTCACTCTGCATTCTTAAAGGGAGGGGGGAGGGGGGCAATACAGGGGTCTCACTCTGCATTCTTGAAGGGAGGGGGGAGGGGGGCAATACAGGGGTCTCACTCTGCATTCTTAAAGGGAGGAGAGAGGGAGGATATACAGGGTTCTCAACTCTGCCTTCTTAAAGGGAAGGGGTCTGGGATTACTGGTGGGAAAGCTCTGCTGGCATGAAGGGAGGTACTGTGTACCATCCCTCTGTTAAGAGTGTACGCTCTGTGTTTGTTTGTGTTTGTGAGGGAGCAATGGCACACTAGGTACCCTGTGTGTAGGGAGAGTGCCAGAAAGGGCAGGAGCATTTAAATTGTATGGATGGTGGGGGCAATCGATTCAGCTGGTAGGATCCTGATGTGGTCATGCTGTGCCACTCTGAGAGTTGGCCGAGATGGCAATGCCATGGCACGCCACATAGTTCTGGCACCATTGCTGGAGAATCATAGGTTTTAATGTTCATAGATTGCACTCATGTGGCCATCAGGCGTCCCTCCAGGCTACCACCTACAGTCACCATTAAAGAAGCCCTCTCAATCTAGGTGAAGCTGGTATGTGATCACCGCAGATGCTTGCTGTGAATGTGTGACCGCTTCTCAGGCAGCTGCCATGACACCTGAGTCTTGCGCCAGTCCCGGCTGCCACCGCTGTTTACTGAACTGGCTCAGATGGAGGGGTGGCTTCCTAGAGATAAGGGCTATCCTTTGCAGACATGGCTCCCGACACCAGTGAGAGACTCCACCATTGCTGCAGAGGAGAGATACAACACCAGCCACTGAGCTACATGAGCCACCATTGAGCAGGAGATTGGCATGCTGAACGAGCGCCTCCAATGCCTGGATGGATAGGGTGATGCCCTGTACTATGGGCCGAAAAGGCCAGCTCCTTTGCTGCTCTGCATAACCATGCACCCAATAGGGGCCAGGCCCGGCATGAGGAGAGACGTCAACAGGATTCCTGCTCGGACTATGAGGACACTGAGGCCCGACAACATGAAAGACACATGGGAGGGCAGATGGCACCCAGGCTCTGCACGCAGGGCTAGCAGTGAGGTAGGGATGTACGCAAGTGGCTTATCAGACAAAGGCTGTGCAAATCACACAGCACCCTCGCCCACCTGCTGCACACCAGTCCACATCTGCAGCATCCCTGAGTAAGTCATTAGAGGCAGCAGCTGACTGAGCCAATGTCGATGTCACTGCATCCGTGGAGAAGCTCATTAGTAATGGTGGCATGGCAATTATGTTATTGCATACGTTGGCTCTTCTGAAGGGCCAACGGTGCAAAGGGATGTAACATTGGCGCTACATGCTGGCACACATCATTCACACAGAGAAAAGGACACACATGTTGGTGAGGAACATTGAGTGAAAGACGTATTTACATTGCTGTGACACCCATGCATTCCCATTTGTGTCAGTGTGTTTTCCATAAACCTCTAATACCTTTTATGGTCTATTTTAGTCTCACGTCCTGGAATGTGCAAATTTAAGATTATTCACCCAGGTGTGGCACACCTACAAGAAGGAATGTTACACTTGAGTGGGAGAAGAGGATCACAACTTCACAGGACACTGGGACAGAGCAGGGTGAGTATGTGGCAGCAAAGCAGAAAGTGCTGGGGTCACTCAGCAGGTCAGACAGCATCGGTGGAGAGAGAAGCAGAGTTAACTTTCAGGTCTGTGAACTTGGACAAGTTAACTCTGCTTCTCTCTCCACAGATGCTGCCTGACCTGCTGGATTTCTGCAGCACTTTCTGCTTTGCTGCCTGATTGACAGCAGCCCCACTCTTCAGCAGTCAGGTAAGTATTTCTTTGACAGCTGTCAGGAAGCAGGTGCTGGGGTGTTTAAAATAGAGCCCCAGCACCTGCCACACAACTGTCAAAACTCTCGCTACGCCGAATGTCCCGCCTCGCCCCACATTATATGGGGGGGGGGGGGGGGGCGCGCGTCCTCTATGGAGATGAGCCCCGTGAGTTCCATGGAGTATGGCGCCCCAATAAAATTCAGCCCTATATCTTTGGAACTTGGATTTAATCCATTACAGAGTTTGAACCTAAACCATTTGATGGGAATGGGACAGGTTCAGAGCGGAAGTTAATTGATTTCAATGAAGAGTAAAATTGAACATAGTGGAAAATGAGCATTTGGCCCAAACACACCTCATTTCCAATCGGCAGATTAGCTTAAAATTGGGCTTGTCTTTCTTAAGTGGTTTTAACTGAAATAACTTCCACCAGATTCAATACAGTTTCAAGGAGGCACAATTCTGCAACACAAAATCACTTATAATTCAATAGTAATTAGCACGAACAAAGCAATGTCTCTACGTCAATAACAATTTCATTCAGGCTACAATAATGATTGGCCTGACAAGCAGATATGCTGCACAGATATAATGGGGGTACTGCTCTGGAGTTCAGTTTAATGTGGCTTGTTGCAACAGCTTTCTCTTAATATTAACTCTTGCTTATTCTGAGATGAGTGTGCTGGATATAGGCACTGATTGCCAGAAGAGAAACTGTGTTGGATTCTTCAGCACTGATATCTTTTCTCACACACTCACCTGCATAAAAATAAATCAACCGCAAACATTTTCGGAACAAATAAAATACAGTTGCGATAAGTGAAGGTGTCAGCTGGCCTCAGTTGGTTGCCCTCTTGCCTTAAAGTTAGAAGATCATGGTTTCAAGAGCCACTCCAGACACTTGAGCAAATGTACCCCCATGCATCACTGACTGTTGGAGATACAATCTGTCAAATAGGATGTTAAACTGACGCGTTGCTTGCCCTTTCAGGTGGATGTAAACGACACTATGACCATATTTCAAAGAAGAGGGGAGGAGTTTTCCCTGGTGCCCTGGCCAATGTTTATTGTTCAACCAACATGCATCAAAATTATCTGGTCATTATCACATTGTTATTTGTGGGACTTTGCTTATTACAAATTGGCTGCCATATTTCCAATATTACAACTGTGACAGCACTTCAAAATTACATTAATTCGATGTAAAGTGGTTTGGGATGTCCAGGGGGCATGAAGGATGTCCTATAAATTTAAATTCTTTCTTTCTTTAGATATCAAGCTTCCCATATCTACCACAATCTCACACCTTAATTCCAGACAATAACGGGTGCCCTCAATCAATACAGTGCCTTTATGAACTGAGAGTAGCATTTGGACTATCGATTTGTATTTGCTGATTAGTTGATTTAGACCGCCAAGATTCAATAATTAGCGGATTGGAACCACATATGAAACAGAGCGGATTTTTATCCATTCTGCCAGATATGTATCTGATCTCACGTTAATGAAAGCAACTCTGCACCATGTCCCATCAAAGCCCTCCACCCACACTCGCGCACTGCTGCCAACAACCTTTAAGACGCAAGAGAAATGGGAAGAAAAGTAACTCAAAAACTATGCACCAATCTTGACCATAATGTACAGTTGATGTTGCGATAATGCCTCATTGGAAAACACTTCTAATTAAGCATGCAGTGGTTCAGGTGATGGAATATTGGAATTCCAGTGAAAGGGTTGTTCATAGAAATGTCTTCCTCTTCACCAAATTTCACAATCTTCTTTGTCAGTTTTCTCTTTTAATTTAATTTTCTCCCACCACCCCTCCCTTATCTCCTGAAAGCACTGAAATCTGAAGGTGGTATTGCAATGGCAGAAGGTAACAGTGGGAAGCTAAAAATTTCAAAACTAAATACTTCAAAAAGGACAGTAAAGTAGATCACAAACCACTTGAAGTCCGATGAGGCCTGAAAATACACTTGGGTATGAAGCAGTTTAATTGGGGGGAAAAGTCTGTTCATTCTCTAGCATTGAAGGAAGTAATAATCATTCTCAATAAATCATTCATTTTCTTCAACACATCAACATTCCTGGCTATTTTTCAGTTGGACGATTACTTGAATTCCAAAAGAAATTTTTTTAACACGTAATAACTTACCATGGAAACAAGAAATCAGTCCTGGATGAACTTTTTGACTCATAACCAGCCGACTTATTTTCCCTTTACTTCCCATGGTTGCTAATGAAAGTTAGAATTTATTTAGTAGTCAATTTAAATGCAGTGATCTAACTAGCTGGCCCTTGGGCATTAATTCTTTTATCTTTGTGACATCCTATGTTCTTGAGATGTCATCTAAATACCAAAGCGGTGCTGCCAAATGCTTAAAGAGATTGCAATACATGACTACCTGCCCAAGGCAACAGTGTTTGAGCGCACAGTTCTTTGCCCAGAACATGAGAAAATTATATAACGAGAACATTTGCCACTTGTTTTCCATCCTTATTTTTCTAAAGTTTAAGCTAGCTGCTTCATTAAGTTCTCGAGCTCAGAGAAATATTAGGCGTGTAAGAATTCATTCTTGGGCAAACAAAAACTGGCGTTGGACATAAAGGAGTTATGACCAGAAAAATACAATGTCCTAAGACACGTATGAAGCGTGTCTGTGTTGGAAGCTCGATGACAAGTTAGGAAGATAAATAAAGATGGTTTTCTTTTCTTTACATTAATAAAATCAACTATATCAGCATGAAAAACACATCCACTTTGTTTCCCCTTCGCTCGCTCCCCTCAGCAACTTATTTTCACAAATTCTACTCCAGTTGTCTGATACGGGAAACTTTCTTTTTGAAGTGCATTTAAGTAAATGAATGAGATGTTAGTATCTCAACACCCTCTTCATTCATTCTCCTACCCCTTCCTTGTACCTGTTTTTGTCTCAAGATAGAAATGTTTCTCTTCTTCAAGGAGTTTCAAAGAGTCATTCATTGACCTATGGATGAAACTGAGTATAACAGTTATGTGGCAATTAATCTTGGAGCTTAAACTCCCAATATAAAACTAAAAACTGTTTGTCCTACTTCTTACAATGCTGGGTTCTAATTTTTCTCATATAATATTGAGTAGTACTAGTGTTGTATAAGGGTATCAAAAGATTAATCGAGAGAATGTAAAGATTACCATCCACCATGATGAGGTAAGAGATCATGTGAGAGAGACTTGAGAGCAGTTACAACATAGCTTTTGAAGGAGACACACAGGCTAGTGTATATAGTTACTATACAATAAAGATTAATGTTTAAGCAGTACAGTCTAAGAACCTCTCTGGCCAGACTTTATACTGTGGCAGCATAAAGAGCCAAATATATAATATGGTAAATAGTGCTGGGATTGAAGTCCTAAACCCAGAAGAGAAAATTTGAAGCAACAAGTGAAGAAAGTTTAAAGCAAGTACCTGACAAGAGTGAAACAAACTACATACATTAAAAGGTGGAGAAAAGCTCCATAGAACAGAAGCATGGTTGAAAAACAAGCAATCGGGTGAGTCATTGTACCAACGATCAAGAAATCCCAGTAACAAAAAAGCCTTTGAAGAGTTTAAAATAATTTTCTAAAAGCTCTGTGTGAGCAAGAGAGAAAATAAGGGGAAAACCCGGAAAAGCATGCGAACTGAGAGAAAAAAAAGTCTGATGGTGAAGAGAAAATTAAAGTATGGGAAGCCCCCGAATACAGCAGAGTCTCCATTAACACAGCCAGATGGGAAGAGAAAAAATATATATTTAAGCAGTCAAGCGTGAACAAGGTAAGTAAACTCTGACTCAAAAAAAAGCAAAGGGGAAAACCTTTGAACTACCTATTGAACAACTATGTCAACAAATAAAGTGAAAAAATAGAGAACATGCTCCAACACCTGTTATACTCCATCAAAGCAAGCTAGCCTGAAAAAAGTTTCTTAAAGAGGGAACACTCTAAAAACTCTTTAAAATTTTTTTAAATGGATCAAAAATTGGGAGTGGCAGAGAATTTCAAAAGTCATGAGGGATCCAATCATGCTCAAAACTGGGAATGATGGAGGAGAAGGTTCCTCAGATATAGAATTGCATCAAAATTGGGCGGCCGGTTCAAAACAGAGCAAGTGAATTCTGTACTGTACTGTAGCTGATGATATAATAGTTCGACAATGTATTGATGAAAAATCAGCCACATTTGAAGAAGTCTTAAAATTTTGTGATTCCTACTTCAATTGGTGCAACAATAACAGACCAATTATATGAGGTGAGAAAAGACCTTGGTACAGGGCAGAACAAGAAACACCAGGAAGAAAGGTACACTGTGGGTGGGGGCAGAGAGCAAAAGATACCTTTAAACCTTGCCAGCACTGTGGTACAAAAACTTCTCACAGGCTTGAGCGATGTCCTGCCAAAAGAACAGAATGCATTTGTTGCAGGAAAATGGGGCATTTCAGTAAGATGTGCCGAAATAAAATCTCGACTATCTCAACCGCTAAAGGAAAAGTAGTTAAGCATAGAGAGGTAAATTAAGTTAAGCGACCTCCTGCATTAGACCAATTGACCTTTAGATGAAACTGAGTATAACAGGCAAATTTATGTGGCAATTAATCTTGGTGCTTAAACTCCCAATAAAAAACTAAAAAATGTTTGTCCAACTCCTTACAATGCTGGGTTCCCATTTTTCTCACATAATATTGAGTAGTGCTAGCTCAAAAATATATTCTGAAGGAGCACAGTATCAGATTGGCAAATACAAAATAAAGAATTCTTTAAGAATGTAGAAAACCATAGTATGTCAAAAGGCTAGTCAGTTCGACAAGGCTGTACCTTCTCACAGATCATGTACATTGTGTATTAAAATGAAGACTCCCTACTTTATTGGCTTTCCATGAAGACCTTCTCTGTGCACTTCTTGTAACAAAATCATCATAGATGAGTTAACGATTTCAATACACATTGCAGACGTCTTACACCTTGGTGGTATTAGCATATTTTTTATATACATACCCAAACAATGACAGACAAGAAAAGACCTCCTGGTCAATCTGGCCTATCCCATACAATTGTGATACCTTGTGTATCTCAGTATAGACATGCTCCACTCATCCATAAATCATGTGATCTCCCGGGAGATGCAAAAATCAGATTAAATACCCAAGCCAACTTGGGATAAAAAATCTGGGAAATTCTTCTCTGATCCCAGCAACTGATTGATTTTCTATCAAAATCAATAAGATTCTTGAAAAGTTGAGGTCAAGCATTCATAGATTTATTAAATGTGTGCAGTAGTGCTTAAGCATACACTTAAAATATTGCACATTACTTACAAGTACACCTGATGGGTTGTATCACAGATCTGAAGTCAGTGTTCAGATTAATTAAACCCTTCAAATCTAAATCTTCATCACACTTTTGCACTTTTTACTTTTCTCTTACTTCTACTATGTGACAATTTGCATTTTTCCACATTACTTCATTTTATCAAAAGGTAAGAGCCGCATCCTATAAGAAACAATTAATTGGACCTATGCCTTATCAATAATTTCAGTTAATATGTTAATGTTCTTACTAATGAATTGTTTTTCCACTGGGCTAATGAGGTTAGTATAACTTCCTATTTTGTTATTTTATAACAAATTTCTCTCTTGTTACATATAATTGCTATTCCATCAAAAAATCTTTTAATTAAAAGTCTGTCTTTGATTCTGTACTCTTCAGTATCAGCTGATTTCTTCCATTTTACAGGAATCTTAATTAAAAAGATAATGTTTTACCCAGATAATTTCCTTTTGCAGATATTCTTGCACCTCTATCAGTGATTAAAATTTCCTTAAAATCTGGTAGCCAGCAGGAAATGACATTTCTCTAATTAACTGGTCACCATCTTAGTGCACTTATAAGCATTTTGACATATAACAATTCAGGATCTTGCTGTGACAACGTTCTGAGTAGAACAGCTGCTGTGGGAGTCTGGTGTCAGGAAGGTGAACAACATGTCCAACTGGTTTTGGGTGATTAGCATGCTGGGCAGGTCGGCTTAGGAGAGAACGCTGAAGTTGGACCACCTTTCTTGCCACTGGATTTGGAGCATCTTGCGGAGGCACCTCTGGTAGTACTTCAGTGCTTTGAGGTGCCTGCTGTAGGTTGTCCAAGTCTCTGAAGCATATAGAAGCACAGGGATCGCTGCCACCTGATGAACTGAGACACCAAGGAGGACAGCGGAAATGCTTCAGGGATGTCCTCAAAGCATCCTGAAGACATTAAACATCCCTGTTGACTCATGGGAATTCCTGGCCCGTGACCATCCTAGATGGAGAAACTTCACTTGGGAAGGCATCATACATCACAAGGGACTTCATCAGGAACATGCGCAGGCAAAATCGATGCATCGGAGGGAGTGCACAAATCTCCAAACTAGTCATCTCCCTTTAAACATCACCTGCCCTCATGTGGCAGAGTCTGCAGATCACACATTGGACTTATCAGCCATCTCAGAACCCCTCGAACCGGAATGGAAGCAAGTCATCATAGATCCCGAGGGATTGCCTAAGAAGACAAATAATTAAGGATCACACTTTCCTACCTAACAAACAAAGGCTTATCGTTATTATTATTATCTTTAATGGCTGGAAGATTGTGCAAGACATGACTCTTTATACCTGAATTTCTGCTGTGCATTCCCAAAGCATAAAACACATTTGCAAAATCTACTCATCACTTTTTTCACACTTGGCTACTTTCAGGTAAAACTTTCAAAAATGATAAATCTCTGTAAAATTTCTCTCTGACTCCCAAAAGTGGCCAAGTGTGGAAAAAGTGATGAGTAGGTTTTATGCAATGGGAGTGCATAGCAGAAATTCAGGCACAAAGATTCAGGTCTTGCACAATCTTCTGGCCATTAAAGATAATAGATAAATCTTATGTTGCAGGGTGATTTCTGTACCCATGTTGCTAATCTGCATTCCTATCATGTGCTCTATATAAGGAGTGCTAATTAGCAAAAGCTACCCTCGAATGCTAATTTACTTTTGCAATCTACAACGTTCAATTCAGACTGGCATTTCCATGTCCCAGTTGGCATGGAATCTTTGTTTCCACAGAGTATTTTATCATCTTCAATAACGACAGTTCATACAGCACTATATCTTTAACATAAGTTGGTCAAGGAATTTCACGAGAGTGGAGGGTGTTGCGGGGTTGGGTTGAGGGGGCGAAACAAGTGAGAGACATGCACCAAGCAAGAGTTAGGAGAAGGGTTAGGAAAGGTCATGGTGCAGAAAAGAGAATTTTGAGGAGGATGGAAAGAAATGCAGCTAGGCAAGGAGATTTAGGAAGAAAATTCCAGAATGCAACAGCATTCTAACAGAAAGCTTTTCCAACGATATTGATCCAGAGGGAGCAGGAAAACGTTATAAACTAACATTGGAAGTGCAGAGGATGTCAACTGGGATGTAGGGCGAGAAGACATTGCAAAAGCAGAGTGGGATGAGACCATGGAGGGATTATGTAAATGAGAATGGGTCTTATTTGGGATGGACACAGTCGGTGGCATATTGAATGAGCTGAATTTTGTGCAAGTTGGAGCTTGAAAGGACAGCAAGATCATTGGGGAAGTCAAGCATGGAGGTGACGAAGAGTTGTAGCTGCAGTGAGGGTGAAGTCAAACAGAGGTGAATGATATTATGGAGGTGGGATTTGAAGCTCTGTTCAGGGTCACAAATAGGCCCCTGAAATTGCACATAGTTGAGTACAGGCTCAATAAGCTGCGAGGGAGGGAGACAGAAGTGATGGACAGAGTGTGAAGTTTCTGATGAGCCAGGATGACTTTTGTCTTGCCAACATTAAGCTGGAGAAAATTGGGAGCTGACTTGTTGTCATTCAAGCAATGGGACAGCAAAATGGTGCCCATAGGTAGTGGTGGAGGATGAGATTTGGGTGCCATCAGAGCTGACTCCATTCATCAGATAATATCACTAAGGGGCAGCATGTGGATAAGGAATAAGAAGATCCAAGGATTAACCTTGAAACATGCAGGACTGGAGAAGAGCCATTCAGGAGGTGTGTTGGCTATGTTGGCATAGGTGCAAATGGAACCACGAGAATATTTACCATAGACATATACTGTGGAGGAGGGCTGAGTGATCTATTACTCCAAAGACTAGAAGAACAAAGAGGGATAGGGTGGCACAGTTGTAGTCACAAAGCTAACTTTGGCCAGGATGTTGTTGGAACTGTATCAAGCAGAAATCAGACTAATGGAATTTGAACAGAGAATGGCGGAAGGCATGAGAACAGAGCTGAGTGGCAATGATGCTCTTTATCTGTTAATCCTTAGAATCAGTTATTTACCCAGTTTCATTTAAAGGTGCATTGGATCACAGGAACAGGAGTAGGCCAACAGTTACTCAAGCCTGTTTTGTTGTTCAATTAAATCATGGCTGGTCTGTACCTCAACTCCATTTATCCACCTTTGTTCCATTCACCTTGATACTCTTACCTAATGAAATTCTATCGATCTCAGTCTTTAAAATTTCAATTGACTCATCAACAGCTTTTCGCGGGAGTGAGTTCCAGCTTTATGTGAAAAAGTGCTTCCTGACTTCCCTCCTAAATGGCCTAGCTCAAATTTTAAGATTATATTGAGAAATTCAGCAGCATGGCATTAAAGGTTTCTGAGGATATTCTTCCACATATCCATTGCTGTGCCACAATCTGTTTTTCTTCTAATCAATAAACTCAGTTGAAGCTTTCCAATTTTGTACTCGTGTCCATTAGTTCTGCAATCAACATTTAAGTTCATTTTGACCATGCTACCAGGCAGAATCCCCTCTGTATTGTTTCTAAGTAAGGCAAACAACATAGGAACTAGAACAGACTATGCCAGAGCTTAAGCTGTCTCCATTTGTTTTCTATTGCAATGCCAATTGATGAATGCCCATCAGCTAATTTGCAGTTAATTTGGAGCCACAGGCTTGGAAATTGGAGTGGGCCTGAACAGAGGTGCAATCCCTGGGCAACGCAAGGTGTATACACCACTGAGACTGCTGGCAGGCCCAGAGCAGATTGCTCCACGGGCCTTATTAAAATAGCATCAGTGAGCATCGTCTATGGTCATGAGTGGCAGTGTGGAGTTGGTAGGTGGTAGCCAGCATGAAATTGGCATCAAAATCGCCCGGGTTGGACACTGCTGAGGGCCTCGAGAGAGAGTCCAGGTGGGTGAGTTGTGGCCTGCAGCTCACCATTTTAACATGGAACTGAGAGCAGCAACGCCGCCCCCCCCCCCCCCACCCCACACCTCCCACCCTCTCCTCCTGGCTCCACAATACGATAAGTAAATAAGCTTAAAACTTACTTTTCAAACGGCAGCCTCTAGCGGATCTTTGAAACCTAGAAAGATGTCCCAAGGCTCTTCACCGGTGTGCTATCAAACAAATATAAGACAATATTAGGACAGGTGGCCAAAAGCTTGCACAAAGAAGTAGATTTTAAGGAGCATCTTGAAGGAGGAAGGAGAGGTACAGAGGCAGAGCAGGTTTGTGAGGCGATTCCAGAGCTCGGGACCAGGATGGCTGCAGGCCTGGACGCAATGTTAGAATGATTAAAATTGCGGATGCATGAGGCCAGAATTGAAGCTAAACTACCATATCCTTTGGAAAGGAAAATGGAGGAGTGCAGTAATGGTTGTACCACTGGAAGAGGTTACAGGATAAGGAGGGGTGAAGCCATGGATTTATTTGAATGCAAAGATGCAAATTTTAAAATCGAGTCATTTCCAGGGTAGAAGCCAATGCAGGTTGTCCAGCACAGGGGTGCTAGATAAAAGGAACTCAATGCGAATTATAATACAGGGAGCAGAGTTTGGAAGAGCTCAAGTTTACAGAGGAGAAAAGGTGGGGCAGCCAGTAGGAACATAGGAACATAGGAGCAGGAGTACGCCATTCAGACCATCAAGCCTGCCTCGCCATTCAATATGATCATGGCTGATCATCCACTTCAATGCCTTTTTCCCACACTATCCCCATATCCCCTTATGTCATTTGTCTTTAGAAATCTGTCAATCTCTGCTTTAAACATACTCAATGACTGAGCTTCCACAGCCCTCTGGGGTAAAGAATTCCAAAGATTCACAACCCTCTGAGTGAAGAAATTTCTCTTTATCTCTGACCTAAGTGGCTTCCCCCTTATTTTGAAATTGTGTCCCCAGTTCTAGACTCCTCAACCAGGGAAAACATCTTAACCTGCAACTGCCCTGTCTATCCCTTTAAGTATTTTGTAGGTTTCAATGAGATCACCTGTAGAGCATTGGATAAATTAAGTCTAGAGGTATCAAAGGCTGGATGAGGGTTTCTTTTTTTATTAGTTCATGGGATGTGGGCCTTGCTGGCTAGGCCAGCATTTATTGCCCATCCCTAATTGCCTTTGAGAAGGAGGTGATGAGCTGCCTTCTTGAACCACTGTAATCCATGTGGGGAAGGTACACCCACAGTTCTGTTAGGAAGTGAGTTCCAGGATTTTGACCCAGGGTTAGTGAAGGAACGACGATATAGATCCAAGTCCAGATGGTGTGTGGCTTGGAGGGGAACTTGCAGGTGGTGGTGTTCCCATGCATTTGCTGCCCTTGTCCTTCTAGGCGCTAGAGGTCGCGGATTTGGAAGGTGCTGTCTAAGGAGCCTTGGTGCATTGCTGCAGTGCATCTTGTAGATGGTGCACACGGCTGCCACTGTGTGTTGGTGGTGGAAAGAGTGAATGTTTGTGGTTAGGGTGCTTTGTCCTGGATGGTGTCGAGCTTCTTGAGTGTTGTTGGAGCTGCACCCATCCAGGCAAGTGGAGAGTATTCTAACACACTCCTGACTTGTGCTTTGTAGATGGTGGACGGGATTTGGGGAATCAGGAGGTGAGTTACTCGTCTCAGGATTTCTAGCCTCTGACCTACTCTTGTGGCCGTGGTATTTATATGGCTACTCTAGTTCAGTTTCTGGTCAATGGTAACCCCCCCAAGATGTGATAGTGGGGGATTCAGTGATCATAATGCCATTGAATGTCAAGGGGAGATGGTTAGATTCTCTTTTGTTTGAGATAATCATTGCCTGGCACTTGTGTGGCACGAATGTTTCTTGCCACTTATCAGCCCAAGCCTGGATATTGTGCAGGTCTTGCTGCATTTCTACACGGACTGCTTCAGGATCTGAGAAGTCACGAATGATGCTCAACATTGTGCAATTATCAGCGAACATCTCCACTTCTGACCTTATGGTTGAAGGAAGGTTATTGATGAAACAGCTGAAGATGGTTGAACCGAGGACACTACCCTGAGGAACTCCTGCAGTGATGTCCTGGAGCTGAGATGATTGACCTCCAACAACCACAACCATCTTCCTTTGTGCTAGGTTTGACACCAACCAGTGGAGAGTTTTCCCCCTGATTTCCCATTGACTCCAGTTTTGCTAGGGCTCCTTGATACCATACTCGGTCAAATGCTGCCTTGATGTCAAGGCCAGTCACTGTCACCTCATCTCTGGAGTTCAGCTCTTTTGTCCATGTTTGAACCAAGGCCATAATGAGGTCAGGAGCTGAGGGCAGGTTTTTGCTGAGCAAGTGCCACTTGATAGCACTGTTGACAACACCTTCCATCACTTTGCTGATGATTGAGAGTAGACTGATGGGGCAATAATTGCCTGGGTTGGATTTGTTCAGCTCTTTGTGTACAGGACATACCTGGGGAATTTTCCACATTGTCAGGTAGATGCCAGTATTGTAGGTGCACTGAAACAGCTTGGCTAGGAGTGTGGCAAGTTCTGGAGCACAGGTCTTCAGTACTACTGCCGGAATGTTGTCAGGGCCTAAAGCCTTTGCAGTATCCAGTGCCTTCAGTCATTTCTTGATACCATGCGGAGTGAATCGAATTGGTTGAAAACTGGCATCTGTGATGCTGGGGACTTCAGGAGGAGGCCAAGATGAATCATGCACTCAGCACTTCTGGCTGAAGAGTGTTGCAAATGCTTCAGCCTTACAGGAACATAGGAAGATAGGTACAGGAGTAGGCCATTCAACCCCTCGAGCCTGTCCCACCATTCAATGAGCTCATGGCTCATCCACAGCCTTACTCTATATACCTGCCTTTGGCCCATATCCCTTAATATCTTTGCTTAACAAAGATCTATCTGTATCAGATTTAAAATTAACAACTGTTCTAGCTTCAACTGCTGTTTGTGGGAGAGAGTTCCAAACCTCTACCACCCTTTGCATGAAAAAGTGCTTCCTAACATCTCTCCTGAACGGTCTGGCCCTAATTTTGAGACTATGACCCCTAGTTTTAGAATCTCCAACCAGTGGACTCTCCCATTGTTGAGGATGGGGCTATTTGTGGAGCCACCTACTTCAGTTAGTTGTTTAATTGTCCACCACCATTCACGACTGGATGTGGCAGGACTGCAGAGCTTATACCTGATCCATTGGTCGTGGGATCGCTTATCGTCTATCGCATGCTGCTTAGGCTGTTTGGCAAGTAAGTAGTCCTGGGTTGTAGTTCACCAGGTTGACACCTCATTTTGAGGTGCTGCTCCTGGCACGCCCTCCTGCACTCTTCATTGAATCAAGGTTGATCCCCCAGCTTGATGGTAATATAGAGTGGGTTATATGCTGTCCCATGAGGTTACATATTGTGGCTGAGTATAATTCTGCTGCTCCTGATAGTCCACAGAGCTCCATGGATGACCAGTTTTGTGATGCTAGATCTGTTCATAATCTATCCAATTTAGCACAGTGATAGTGCCATACAACACAATGGAGGTATCCTCAATGTGAAGACGGGACTTTGTCTCCACAAGGACTGTGCGGTGGTCACTCCTACCAATACTCTCATGGACAGGTGCATCTGCGACGGGAAGATTGGTGAGAATGAGGTCACATATGTTTTTCCCCCTTGTTGGTTCCCTCACCACCTGCTGCAGATCCAGTCTAGCTGCTATATCCTTTAGGACTCGGCCAGCTTGGTCAATAGTTAAGCTACCAAGTCACTCTTGGTGATGGACATTGAAGTCCCCCACCCAGAATACATTCTGTGCCCTTGCCACCCTCAGTGCTTCCTCCAAGTGGTTCAACATAGAGGAGTACTGACTCATCAGTGGGGTGGTGGCGCGATAGGTGGTAATCAGCAGGAGGTTTTCTTGCCCATGTTTGACTTGATGACATTTCAGCAGCAGATCAGCAGAGGCAGGTAAATGAAGTTGAGGGAGAGAGCAGCCATAATCTATTGAATGGTAAAACAGGCTCGAAGGGTTGAATGACCTACTCCTGTTCTTATGACAAGAATTTTGGCATACTTATGTCCTGATTGCAAAGTTGCCCATTGTGGTGTTCTCGGGACTAAAGTAAGATTTAGCCGAGTTTAGTACAAGATATGAGACTATACGCTGTTGAAAACTATGGATTCTTCTTTATTCTTTTACTTTCACTTTCCAGCCCCTCTGCTGGCATGTGTTTAGGTACTGTAGCCTCAAGTGAACAAAATGCGCAATGCAATTTTCAAAACACTACACCCATCTTGATGGACTTTGAGAAGAAAGTTATTTGCTTTGATCAGAAAAATCAAATCAGTTAAAGAAGTTTTAGATTAGGTGTGAATGAAATATGTTTAATGTCTATTGTGAGTTAAAATCATTTTGGATTTTTAAGCAATGTGCATTTACAATCCTTGTAATCATTCTCTAAGCTTTAAGTTTATACATGTGTAAATATTGTTCAGGCTTTATCTCTGCTGTAGGCTTTTAAAGCAAGTCATGGTTTTTCATAGGAATTATGAACAGAAAATAAATCCAATACATTTCAGATCTTCACAGTTTGGGTTTGCCTTGATGTAGAGCACAGGGATGAATTAAGCTCAGCAAATTTATGCTTGCATAATTATTAAAATTATTTTGCTGAGGAACAAGACTCACAGATTCTATTGTGGGAGTAATTCATTTTGAGTTCTATAAAGAAAATGTGAAGGCACATCTTCAACTGGTTTGCTTGATTGACCCCATTTGTAAACTATTTCCTGACTATTTGCAGTCTTTGAGTTCTGTGTTGGTCTGTTTGATATATCACCAATATTGCTTAGTCTGTAAATAGTCCTATTTGTCAACAAGCATGTTTCGCGCTTTAACTCGTCACAGAATTTGTGTTAAACGGTTGCTATTATCTGTCTTGTGAAGTGGCCTGAGACACGATGGAATCCTATGTATCGTACAGCAGCCTTTTCTTAATTAAACAATTAGGAGGTGCTGGGTTGCCCCAGTATCATCAAACAAGAAAACCTAACAAGTATGCTTTATGTTTAGAGGAGCACAACTGATAAAGAACTTAAACAAAAACAAAAAAGTCTTATCAACCTAAATAATATATTTTGCACTGTCTACCATGCCTCCAGTGCAGTTGTGGAAGGTCTGAACATACCAGCAGACACTGTGTGCTCCCTCTCCAGGGCCACCCAGGCACAGACATATCCATGGCGTAGAGGCAGTAAACCAGAGCAACCATCCTCATGGGTGGTGTCTAATCTTGACCTGTGGATGAGCACCTTGGCCAGACCCAGGAACAGACCCACGAGGAGGTCCCCAGGTAGCAAGTTTACAATAATAAAGCGGCTTGTTTACCCTGTGTAGTTCACTATATCCTGTATTCTCACCATTCAGAGTTAAGTTTCAGATCGTAGCCAGTGTTGGCTTGCCTATGGGAGCTATGTTAAGTGATGAGAATAAGAAATAGTGGGAACAAGACCAACTTCAACAATTTGATCCAAAAGTCAACACATCTGACAATGCACACTGTCTCAGTTGTGCACTGGAGTGTCAGCCTAGATTATGAACTAGAGTCATGAAGGGGAACTTGAACCCATAACTTTCTGACTCAGACCAGGATGCTGCCAATTGAGCTAAACTGATATACTGAAGACTCGATAAAGCAGAGTAGCAAGACGATGATGTTTTGCATCCATAAAACAGTGACGCGATAAAGCTATTGTCTATATTTATCAGTGGTACCTGGTACATTTTTGTGTATCAGCCATGACTTAGTTGGGAGCACTCTTGCCGCTGAATCAGATGGTTGTGTGTTCGAGTCCCCTCCAGGACTTGAGCACGAAAATCAAGATTGACACTCCAGTGCAGTACTGAGGGAGTGCTGCACTGTTGGAGGTGCCATCATTTGGATGAGATGTTTAAATCAAGATCCTACCTTTCCTTTCATGTGGACGTAAAACTTCCTATGGCAATATTTCTGAGAAGAGGAGTTCTCCCTGGTTACCTGGCCATTAGTTATCACTCAATCAATATCACTACAACAGATTATCTGATCATTATCAATTGTTGTTTGTGGGAGCTTACTATGTGCACATTGACTGCTGTGTTTCCTACATTACCACAGTGACTACACTGCAGAAGTACTTCATTGCCTATAAAGTATTTTGGGACATACTGTGGCCTTGAAAGGCGCTACATAAATGCTTGTCTTTTTTTATATAATTCATTTCATTCCCAGAATCATGTAAAGTGAAATACCAGCATTTTACAACTTCTCATTAACATCAAGTTTACTATTTTATTACTATATCATAAAGTGACTTCAGAGAGTGTCTGTTCTTGTAAAAAAAAATTGAAGCTCAATGTAAAAAGTAATTTAATATTTGTTTATATCTCTTTGCCTATATAACCACATAGTTTATGACTAATTAATTACTTCCCAATCTTTTTTGAGTTTGGCAGTAAACTGCATGAAATTTGTTTTGGCCTTTAATAGAATTCTAGAATTTCTAGCGTTGGTGAAAATACCCCTTTGATCATTTTAATTCTTTGTCATAGGTAGTGATTAAAAGACCAATGTAATCAGTATGTCGAGAATTCCCATAACCCATATCAGCTGTTCTGGTCAGTCTTCGGACAATCATAGAATCGTAGATAGTTTACGGCACAGAAAGAGGCCACTTGGCCCATTGTGTCTGTCCCGGCTGAAAAATGATCCACCCTGTGTAATCCCACCTTCCAGCATTTAATCCATAGCCCAGAAGATTATGGCACTTGAGGTGCATATCCAGACTTCCTTTGAATGCGTTGAGGGTTTCTGCCTCAACTACCCTTTCAGGCAGTGTGTTCCAGACCCCCACCACCCTCTGGGTGAAAAAAGTTTTCCTCCACCACCCTCTAATCATTCTACCAATCACTTCAAATCTGTGCCCCTTAGTCACTGACTTCTCTGCTAAGGTAAATAGGCCCTTCACATCCATTCTATCCAGGCCCCTCAAAATTTTGTGCATTTCAATCTGATCTCCCCTCTGCCTTCCCTGTTCCAAGGAGAACAACTCCAGCCTATCCAATCTTTCCTCATAGCTACATTTTTCCAGTCCCAGCAACATCCTTGTAAATCTCCTCTGTACCCTCTCTAGTGCATTCCTTTCTGCAATGAGGTGACCAGAACTGCACACAGTACTCAAGTTGTAGCCTAACCAATGATTTATACAGTTCTAGCATAACCTCCCTGCTCTTATATTCTATACCTCAGCAAAAAAGGAAAGGATTCCATCTGCCTTCTTAACCACCTTATTGACCTGTCCTGCTACCTTCAGGGATCTGTGGACATTCACTCCACGGTCCCTCACTTCCTCTACACTTCTCAGTATTTTTCCATTAATCGTGTACTCCTTTGCCTTGTTTGACCTCCCCAAATGCATCACCTCACACTTCTCTGGATTGAATTCCATTTGCCACTTTTCTGCCCATTTGACCAGTCCATTGGTATCTTCCTACAGCCTACAGCTATCCTCCTCACTATCTACCACACGGCCAATCTTTGTGTCATCTGCAAACCTTTTGATCATGTCCCCTAAATTTACATCCAAGTTGTTAATATATACCATAAAAAGCAGGGAACCTAGTACTGAGCCCTGCGGAATGCCACTGGAAACAGCCCTCCAGTTGCAAAAACACCCATCAGCAATTACATTTTGTTTCCTGCCACTGAGCCAATTATGTATCCAGCTTGCTACATTTCCCTGGATCCCATAGGCTGTTATTTTTTTAACCAGTCTGCCATGTGGCACCTTGTCAAACCCTTGCTAAAATCCATGTAGACCATCAACTGCACTATCCTCATCTTTCTTCCTTGTTACTTCTTCAAAAAATTTGATCAAGTTGGTCATACAAGATCTTCCCTTAACAATTCCATGCTGACTATCCTTGATTAATCTATGCCTTTCTAAGTGACAGTTTATCCTGTCTCTCAGAATTGATTCCAATAATTTGCCTTGTGATGGGAGTTTTTTTCAACAGTTGAAGTTCTCACCTATTCTTCATCAAATGGCACTGATTTTTATGTGGATCAACCATCTTTAGATTTATAGGGTATGGTAGTGTTGTGTTTATATTTCTCAACTAGTAATCCAGTGTTGTGGACCAATATTCCAGAGAACAGGAGTTCAAATCCTACTTCGACAGTTTGAGAATTGAATTCAGTTTTTTAAAAAATTCTGGAAATAAAAAGCTGGTTACAGTAAAAGTAACCACTATAAGTTGGCGTAAAAACCCAGCTGGTCACTAATGTGTTGACTCCAGCTCCATATCAAGATTGATGACTCTTAACTGCCCTCTGAAATAGCCAAGCAAGACCATTCAGTTGTACCAAACTGCTGGCAGTGGTTTAGGAAGGTAGTACACTAGTACCTTCTCAGGACAACTAGGGATGAACAATAAATTCTGGCCTTGACAGTGCTACCCATATCCTGAGATCAAATTTTTAGTCTAGTATCCACTACTGTACATAAGTGGATCCCTTATGATCCCTCATCTCCCTTTAATAGTCTTAGTAATATATTCATCGACAGTTGTACAGTAACTAAGGCTCTTGGTGATTCTTAATATCTTAGTCTGTTCATGCATTGAATGTCCCTCCATTTAAGGTGTAGTCAAGGAGGACTTTTCAGTTCTCTTCACCTTCGATGCTTGCACAATACAATAGGCTCCACACCTATTATGGATTTCTATTGAGTTTGTTTTGTTTCTTCCAAAAATTCTCAAAATGAAAAAATTTGAAAAAGGAAATTGGAAATTAAGCTTTTGATATCACAGGAATGCGTGACTGTTTTGTGTCAAATTCATTTTTCACTATTCTATTGGAGGGGTTAGCCTGTTCATTTTAAATGGGCCCAAGGCCTTTGTTACAATAGCAGGCAATGGAGTTCGACATAAGCTTGTTAACTGTTTGTACAATAATATTGCATTGTGTCACTTTCAGTCTTTATTACGTAACGTTGTGATATGATGTCCATCAGCTTCTGTAGTGATGGCCTGACTGTGACTGCTATGTTATTTAGCTTGTAAACTGAATAAGGATAGTTAGCAAATAGGCAAACCTTAGTGAGGAGCTGATATCATCCCGCCACTAAATGTGACATGTGTTACAGGTTTATTATTTTAAACTTGGTTCAAACAAAACCTGAGACCAAATTCTGACACCATAATAAGAAAGAAAAACTGGCATCTTTTATGAGCTCAGACATCCCAAAATGCTTTACAGCCAGAGTGCCACAGAAACTTTTCAGCACATCTGAGAGGACAGACAGAGTCTCAGTTTATCATCTCCTCCGAAAGACAGCACCTCCAACAGTGTAGAACTCCCTCAGTACCCCACTGGAGTGTCAACCTAGATTTGGTATTCAAGTCTTCTGAGGTGGGACAAATGTCACATTCAGAGGTGGGAGGGTTACCCACTGAGCCACAGCATGTTTAAAAGTAGCGTGCAATGATTCAATCATGATGTGCAAGAAATTAGCATTTCTTAGTGCTCAAATTTCATTAGCTTATTGCACTCTTCATTTCTATAGGTATTGTATATGGAACATCAGCTCGCCACTCCTGCAATTTGTGTCCACTCACCAGACTAGATTAAGATATCTGTTGCGAAATGTTTGGACTTTCAGTTCCTCTGCAACTTTGTCGTATTTTTAAGTAAAGTAACTCTTCGCTCCTGCCGGCACACACGAGATCTTTGTGACTTTTCAAGATAATCCTCAATAGTCTTCAACAGTTAATTCATGTCAGAAGTCCGAATACCATCATATCTTGAAATCGGCTTTGGCAATTCTGTCTGGAAGTTTATTTTTTTGTAATATCTGGTCTTTCTAAGATTGTGTTACTGTCTTATCTATTCACATTTGTGACAAGAGAGGCAATATAAACTAAATGCTACAATTTTAAAGGAGGTCCAGGGATAGAGAAACCCAGCGATTCACATGCACAAACCTTTAAAGGTGATAAGACAAGTTGATAAGGCTGTTAAAGAAGCATTTGGGATCCTTGGCTGAGAAATAGAGGCACAGAGTACAAAAGCAAGGACGTTGTGCTAGCCTTTATAAAGCACTGGTTATGCTGCAGCAAGAGTACTGTGTCCAATTCTGGACCACACTTTAGGAAGAATGTAAAGCCTTGGAGAGGGTTACATAAGAATATAAGCAATAGGAGCAGGAGTAGGCCATTCAGCCCCTCAAGCCTGCCCTGCCATTCAATAAGATCATGGCTGATCTGTCCCAGGCCTCAACTCCTCTTTCGGGCCTGCTCCGCATAACCCTCAACTCCCCGAGACCTCAAAAATCTATTTACCTCCTCCTTAAATAGATTTAGTGACCTAGCCTCCACAACTCTCTGAGGGAGAGAATTCCCGAGATTCACCACCCTCTGAGAGAAGAAATTCCTTTGCATCTCAGTTTTAAATGTGTGCCCCCTTATTCTGTAACTATGTCCCCTAGTTCGAGATTCCCCACCAGTGGAAACATATTCTCAACATCTACCCTGTCAAGCCCCCTTAGAATCTTATATGCTTCAATATATAATGGGGCGGCACAGTGGCGCAGTGGCTAGCACCCCAGCCTCACAGCTCCAGTGACCCGGGTTCAATTCTGGGTACTGCCTGTGTGGAGTTTGCAAGTTCTCCCTGTGTCTGCGTGGGTTTCCTTCGGGTGCTCCGGTTTCCTCCCACAGCCAAAAGACTTGCAGGTTGATAGGTAAATTGGCCATTATAAATTGCCCCTAGTATAGGTAGGGGAATATAGGGACAGGTGAGGATGTGGTAGGAATATGGGATTAGTGTAGGATTAGTATAAATGGGTGGTTAATGGTCGGCACAGACTCGGTGGGCCGAAGGGCCTGTTTCAGTGTTGTATCTCTAAAAAAAAAATCTCCTCTCATTCTTCCAAACTCCAATGAATAAAGGCCTAACCTGTTTAGCCGTTCTTGATAAGACAATCCCTTCATCCCAGGTATCAACCTAGTGAACCTTTTCTGAACTGCCTCCAATGCTGGTATATCCTTCTTTAAATACAGGACCAAAACTGTACACAGTACTCCAGATGTGGCTTCACCAACACCTATACAGTTGTAACAATACTTCCCTATTTTTAAACTCTAACTCCCTGGCAATAAAGGCTAAAATTCCATTTACCTTCCTAATTACTTGCTGCACCTGCATGCTAACCTTTCGTGTTTCATGTACAAGAACACCTAGATCCCTTTGTATTTTGTAGTCTTTCTCCATCTAAATAATAATCTGCCTTTTTATTCTTCCTACCAAAGTGGATGACCTCACACTTTCCCACATTGAACACCATCTGCCAAATTTTTGCCCACTCACTTAACCTATCCAGATCCCTTTGCAGATTCTTTGGCTGGAGTTTTCCGCCACCCCAGCGGGTTGGATGGTGGCATGGTGACGGCGTAAAATTGAGCGGGAGGCTCCGGGTCGCCTACCCACCCCGATTCCACCTCCGAGCAAGTTTACGGAGCTCTGGCGGCGGGGTGGGGTGTGGGAAATGGCCCCTCCACCCGAGGCCAATCAAGACCCTTAAGTGACCACTTAACGGCCACATAAGGGCCCTCGCCCGCCTCCACGGGTATTTTACCCATGGCAAGCGGGTGTACCGGGGACGTGAAAGGTTGCCCAGTGATAGCTGCCAGCCTTTCCGTGCCCCGGGAGGTGAGGGGCATGGCAGTCAGGCACAGGGTGCCCGATTGAGGGCCACTCCCACCTCCCAACCCATACCCGGGATCCAAGATGCCCACCCCCCCCCCCCCCCCCCCCACCAAACGACCACCTTAGCCTCACCAGGGCATAACCGATCCCCCTGGTGAGGCAACCCATACTTACCTTCAGTCCTGGCTCCATGGCATCCTCCTTGGTCAGCTGGGCGGCAGTCCCAACACTGGCCACTGCTTCTGCCTGGGGATCTGTAAAATACAGGACAGATCCCAGGCTGGGCGGAACCTGGTTCCTCACCGACATTTACGATCGAGTCCAATTCCTGTCCGCCTACTGTAAATTTCCGGCCTTTGTGTCCTCATCACAACATGCCTTCCTACCTATTTTTGTATCGTCAGTAAATTTGGATACACTACACTCTGTCCCTTCCTCTAAGTCATTAATATAGATAATAAATAGTTGAGGCCCTAGGACCGATCCTTGTGGCACCCCACTAGTTACAGCTTTCTAACTTGAAAAGACCCATTAATACCGACTCTCTGCCTTCTGTGTGTTAGCCAGTCCTCAATCCATGCCAATACATTGCCCCCAATACCCTGAGCTCTTATTTTATGCAATAACCTTTTTATGTGGCACCTTATGGAATGCCTTCTGAAAATCCAAATACACTACATCTACTGGTTCATCTACCCTTTATCCACTCTGCTTGTTATATCCTTAAACAAATTTGTCAAACATGATTTCCCTTTCATAAAACCATGTTGACTCTGTTTGATTGCATTATGTTTTTTTAAATGTCCTGCTATTCCTTCCTTAATAATGGACTCTGGCATTTTCCCAATGACAGATGTTAAGCTAACTGTCTATAGTTTCCTGCTTTCTGTCTCCCTCCTTTCTTGAATAGGGGTGTCACATCAGCGGTTTTTCAATCCCCTGATACCCTACCGGAATCCAGTGAGTTTTGGTATATTGACCAATGCCTCCACTATCTGTGCAGTTTTAAAACTCTTGGGTGCAGGCCATCAGGTCCTGGCGACTTGTCTGCCTTTAGTCCCATCAGTTTGTCAAGCACCTTTTCCCTCATGATAGAAATTGTTACATGTTTCTCCCTCCCATTTACACCTTGCTCATCTATTATTGTCAGGATGTTTATAGTGTCCTCCACCTTGAAGACTGATGCAAAATATTGGTTTAAATTATCTGCCATTTCCCTGTTCCCTGTTATGAATTCCCCAGTCTCATCCTCTAAGGGTCCCACACTTACTTTAGCTACTCTCTTCCTATTTATATACCCATAGAAGCTCTTACTGTTTGATTTTATAATTCTTGCCAATTTACCCTTATAATCAATTTTCTCCCTTTTTATTAGTTTTTTAGTCATCCGCTTCTGGTTTCTGAGCAATTCCCAATCCTCTGGCCTACCACTAGCTTTTGCCGCTTTGTTCGCCTTTGTTTTTGATTTGATACTCTCCTTAACTTCCTTTGTTATCCACGGGTGGTTCATCATTCTCATCGAGTCCTTCCTTCTGACCGGAATAAATGTTTGCTGAGTTTTATGAAATATCTGCTTAAAAGTCTGCCACTGCTCATCTACTGACTTTCCCTTTAGTCTATTTTCCCAGCCCACTTTAGACAACTCTTTCTTCATACCTCTGTAATTGCCCTTGTTTAAGTTGAGGACACTGGTTTGAGACCCGAGTTGCTCACCTTCAAACTGAGTTTGAAATTCTACCATGTTATGATCGCTTCCCCCTAAAGGATCCTTAACTACGAGGTCTCTTATTAATCCTACCTCGTTACACATTACCAAATCTAAAAAACCCGGGTACGTTCTGCAATGTACTGTTCTAAGGAACAATCCTTGATGCACTCTACAAATTCGTCTTCCATGTTACTCATGCCAATTTGATTTGTCCAGTCTATATGCAGATTAAAATCACCCAGAGAACCAGTACCAGAATGATCGTAGGGCTGAAGGACTTCAATTATGTGGAGAGACTAGAAAAACTGTAATTGTTCTCCTTAGAACAGAGACGTTTAAGGGAATATTTTAGTTTAGTTTTAGAGATACAGCACTGAAACAGGCCCTTCGGCCCACCGAGTCTGTGCCGACCATCAACCACCCATTTATACTAATCCTACTACACTAATTCCATATTCCTACCACATCCCCACCTGTCCCTATATTTCCCTACCACCTACCTATACTAGGGGCAATTGCTAATGGCCAATTTACCGACCAACCTGCAAGTCTTTGGCATGTGGGAGGAAACCAGAGCACCCGGAGGAAACCCACGCAGACACAGGAAGAACTTGCAAACTCCACACAGGCAGCACCCAGAATTGAACCCGGGTCGCTGGAGCTGTGAGGCTGCGGTGCTAACCACTGCGCCACTGTGCCGCCTGTTTAATATGGGTGTTCAAAATTATGAGGGATTTTGATAGACCATAAATAAACTTTTTCCACCGGCATGTGGATTGGTAACCAGTGGGCATGGATTTAAGATAATTGGCGCAAGAGCTAAAGGGAAGATCAGAATAAATTCTTTAAAGCAGCGAGTTGCTATGATCTGGAAGCGTGGTGGAAGCAAGTTCAATAGTAACTTTTAAAAGGGAATTGATAGATACTTGAAAAGGAAATATTAGCACTTGTTTCAAAGTAAAGGGAAATATTTGAGCTTCTGCTTCTTAAGTACAGTAGAATGTAATGAAATGTAAACTGTTTCTCTTGATAATCAAAAAGAGAATGCTGCATGCTCCTAAAAGGAGGTTAAATGTCCTTTTTAATCATCGTGCTCCAAACATTTTATGTTATCAAACGTCTGCCGCTTGTCACTGCTCATGGTCAACCTTCTGACGATATCAAAATGTGTTGAAATGTACATACCGAGGAAAGCAATTCCAAAAGGATTAGGGACTGGCACTGAGATAATCTCTTTTAAATTAATAAAATGATATTGGGAGAACCACAAAGAATTTGAAAGATGTCAACATCCATTTGCGTTCCAATTATCTGGATAACCCACCTTGAATGTTATCAATTTAGTTGACAATGGCTTTGCAGTCCTAAAGGAAAATGAAGACTTCTATCTCACCAAGAGACACGGGGGATCAGTGGATGGATGTAGTGGGTGTGGTATAAATATTCAATTTTCTGGGCAAGTTAAAAACTGCCGACTGGATCATTGTCCGTTACATTTCCACTCATTTATTTGGAAATGATAATTGGATGGTTTCTTTAACAGGAGCTCATCCACAGCATCAGTGTTACACGCGAGTTACAACTTGAACATTTTACTCATTGAATTTCACAATTTGTCTTTGCCAACTCTTTACAAGTTTGTCAAAAATTTGTTTTATATCTAAGACTTGCATTTATTTAGTGTCTTTCACAACCTCAGGACATCCTAAAGCGCTTTGCAGCCAATGAAGTGCTTTTGAAATGTAGCCACTGTAGTAATCTAGGAAATGTGATGGCCAGTTTTCACACAGCAAGATCCCACAAACAACACTGTGATAATGGCCAGATTATCTGTTTTGTTGATGCTAGTTGAGGGACAAATATTAGGAAAGACACAGAAGAAAACTGCTCTGTTCTTCTTCCAATAGTGCCCTTTTAAGTCTATCTGAGAAATCCAATAGGACCTCGGTTTAATGTCTCATCCAAAAGACAGATAATATATAATAGATTGCCCACCCGTGTCAGCCCATATCTCGGAGTAAATGGAACAACCCTTCAGCTAAATTTAGCTCGCCGGTGAATCTTGACATGTTTCATTTGTTGGTATACACAAAAAATGATTGATCATGAGTTTGCAAATGTATAATTCAGATTAGAGTGCATGTACAACAGAACGTGGTAGATGACTCCAGAATTAAATGCTTCACATATTTCATGAAAATGAGACACAATGCAAAGGGCAGCCAAGGTTCAATTTCATCTCAAATGTTGTTGACCAACAGAACCCAATACATCATCCTGGGAAAAGACAGAGCACATCAGAAATGCTGTCACATAACTTGTATGTGTTGGAACATCCAAGAGCAATTCACTGTCAAAAACTCTGTGGCAGAACTAACTGCAAAAATGTTGGTGCAGCAGCATAATCCATCACAGTTTAGATGTTAGCCGTGACTCAGTGATAGCACTCTCACTTGTGAGGCAGAAGGTCGCAGATCCAAGTCCAACTCAAGAGACTTGAGCATATAATCCAGGCTAACACCTCATTGCAGTAATGAGGGAGTGCTGCACTTTCAGAGGTCCTGCCACATATCCTAGATTCCTACATTTCTGTTGTTCGGACATTAAACTGAGGCCCTGCCTGCCCTCCAGGATCGATATAAAACATCCCTTGACACAATTCTGAAGAAGAGCAGGAGAATTCTCACCAGTGTCCTGGTTAATATCGATCCCACTACCATCACCATTAAAACGGACGATCTGGTCATTATAACATTGATGCCTGTAGGACCATGCAATGTGCAAACTGACTGCCGCATTTCTTACATTACAACAGTGTTTCCATGTTTATCTTTGCGATCAGGTATACACAGGTAAATCAACAAAGACATTATGGGGCAATACAATCACAGGCCTTAAAAAGCTGCAAGGATTATGAAAATTCTGCTCCTGATCTGACAATGCTGCATTTACTATGGTTAATTGGACGCAACCGGAAATCCAGCCGGTTAAGGCGCTGAGCAGTTATGGCATACAGAATGGCAAGATCCCAGATTTAAACCCTGGTCTATACTGAGTTAGCTAGTCTCTGTCGGGGTAAAGGTTGACATGAGTGGAAGTAAGGGAGCTCCACGTGGTAGAAGCATGCCCAGGTCAGGGTGTGAAAATTCTTTCTACATTTAGAGTGCTATTCAGCAATCCAACGTGGATATTGAGTGAGGACAGATCAGTCTTAGCTGCGATATGCCTGCCAACCACTCACTCTCATATGTTTAAAATGGACATTTGGATGAGTTACTGGAGGTGACTGGCCCCACGGAGCACAATCAATCAGTCAATTTCTTCCCAGGAAGTGGAGGGAAGGGGAGAAAGATGACTCAAAAGAAGATGAGAGGAGAAAAGAATGTTTCTGGATCCTCATTAAACCAAGACCTAAAACACCATTGTGAAGTTCTGAATCAATGATAATAAGAGGGAGGCTTCCAAAAAACTGAGTATAATGCACAGGAGCCTTTTGAGAAAATTACCTTTGGGATTTATGCAGTGGAGTGAAATTGCTTTACATGATTCCTAAAGTTTCATTCACCTCAAGTAATGCAAATTACATCAAAGTTTATAATGAGAATTTAGTGCCAATGGCCAATGAATTAATTGGCGATTGGAACTGCTGCAGCATGATGCAGTATAAATAATGAGATACCAACTTGTGATTAAGGAATGAAATAACATCAAATTGTGATCAATGAAAAGATAAAAAGAATCTGCCACAACTAAAATAATAATAGAAAATGCTAGAAATATGCAACGAGTCTGTCAGCCTCTGTAAAGAGAAACGACAGGCTAGCGTTGCGGATAAAGGCTCTATGTCAAAGCTGAAAAACTGTTCTGATGAGAGGTTTACAGCTGAAAGGTCAACCTGTCTTTTCTCCTCAGAGAAGCTGTGCATTTCCAAGGTTCTGATAGTATGCGAATTGTGTGAAAACCCAAGATGAATGCAGGATTCAGAAAGGACACGTTAGGACCTGATGCCTCGGAGAGAATCGTAAAATGATGGGGACACACTAATAAGCCTAAAGGGCATATGGCATAATTCAGTGGTGGTTTTAGTGTCTCAATACTTCCATAGAATATTTTGTTTAGATCCTGTGGCGTTGATCACTTACTCAAAAAGATAATTGTGATTAATTTTGGATCTTTTTGCGGTGACATTTCTTTATGGACAAGTAGCCTGGATGCATAATGAGTCCACACGGAGACATGAGATGCAACTGTTTGGCTCTGCTACAGCATTGCTCTGTTGGAGGGAAGAGAAAGCAGATGATCAAGGGATTGAATTGTGGAAGGAGTGACAGTGGACATCAAAGCAAGCAATGGGTCCTTACAAAGCTAAGATGGCAGGCAGGATAGACAGAGAATGAAATAAGGAAACAAAATAAAGAAAATAAGGACATAAGAATTAAGGCAAAGGGAGAGAATGGAAGAACAGGTCCTATTAATTTAAAGGATGTTTTTCCAAAGGGAATAGAGAGCCACATATCCAAGTTTGTGAATGACACATAGGTAGGTGGCAGTGTAAATGGAAGCATAAAATTGCAGAGATATTAATAGATTACGTGAACAGGCAGAACTATGGCAAATAGATTTCAGGTGTGAGGTCGTCCATTTTGGACTTACAATGGATAGAACAGGCTACTTTCTAAATGGTGAAAAACAAGAAGCTGTGGAGGTCCAGAGACTTTGTGGTCCATGTGCATAGATCATTAAAATGTCATGGACAGATACAAAAAAAAATCAAAAAAGCTGCTGGAATGCTGACCTTTATATTGAGAGGAATAGAATAAAAGAGGGTAGAAGTCAAGCTTCAGCTATATTAAGCCCTGGTTAGACCATACTGTGCTGCATTCGGTTCTGTGCACCACACCTTAGGAAGGATATAGTGGCCTTGCAGGGAGTGCAGTGTAGATTTATTAGAATGGTACCTGGACTCCAAGGATTAAGTTATAAGGAGAGATTACACTTGAATGTCCAATCTGTCTATACTTCCACCCCCACCAGGACAGTCTGAGGGCTCTCCTCCTCTTCCTTGAACAGAGGCCCAACCAGTCCCCATCCACTACCACCCTTCTCCGCCTGGCTGAACATGTTCTCACATTGAACAACTTCTCCTTCAATTCCACTCACTTCCTCCAACTAAAATGTGTTGCTCTGGGTACCCGCATGGGTCCTAGTTATGCCTGTCTTTTTTGTGGGCTATGTCGAACATTTCTTGTTCCAGTCCTACTCAGGTCCACTCCCTCACCTCTTTTTCCAGTACATTGATGATTGCATCAATGTCGTTCCCTGCTCCCGCCCCGAACTGGAAAACTTCATCAATTTTACTTCCAATTTCCACCCTTCTCTCACCTTTACATGGTCCATCTCCAACACTTCCCTTCCCTTCCTCAACCTCTCTGTCTCCATCTCTGGGGATAGGCTGTCCACTAATATTCATTATAAGCCCTTCAACTCCCACAGCTACCACGACTACACTTCCTCACACCCTGCCTCCTGTAAGGACTCTATTCCATTCTCCCAGTTTCTCCAACTCCGCGCATTTGTTCTGATGATGCAACCTTCCACAACAGCACTTCTGATATGTCTTCCTTTTTCCTCAACCGAGGATTCCCCCTACCCCCCACTGTGGTTAGCAGGGCCCTCAACCGTGTCTGACCCATTTCCCGCACTTCTACCCTCACGCCTTACCCTCTCTTCCAGAACCGTGACTGGGCTCCCTTTGTCCTCACTTTCCACCCCACCAGCCTCCACATCCAAAGGATCGTTCCCTGCCATTTCTACTACCTCCACCGTGATGTCACCTCCAAGCGTATATTCCCCGTCCCTCCCCGGTCCGCATTCTGAAGAGATTGTTCCCTCCACGACACCATGGTCCAATCCTCCATCACCCCTGACAACTCAGCCCCCTTCCCACGGCACCTTCCCATGCAATCGCAGGAGGTATTATACCTGCCCTTTTACCTCCTCTCTCCTCACCATCCAAGGCCACAAACACTCCTTCCTGGTGAATTACGTGTATTTCTTTCAATTTAGTATACTGCTCACAATATAGTTGCTTCTATATTGGGGAGAACAAATGCAGATTGGGTAACTGCTTTGCAGACCACCTCCACTCAATCTGCAAGCATGACCCCAAGCTTTCAGTTGCTTGCCATTTTAATTCACCACCCTGCTCTCATATCCACATTTCTTTCCTTGGCTTGCTGCAGTGTTCCAGTGATCCTCAAAGTAAGCTCGAGGAACAGCACCTCATCTTCCAATTCTGCACTCTACCGCCTTCCAGACTCAACATTGAGTTCAACATTTGCAGAGTATGATGGCCTTTTTAAAAAAATTGTACTTTATTTTTTAACTATGTGCCTATCTTAAAATTGTTTTTCATGTTTGTGCTTTTGGACAGAGCTGTTCATTATTCTGCCATTAACACTCTCTCTCTCTGGACTAATGCTTTGTCTTTTACTACAACTATTAGCACTCCCTTTGTCTTTGTTCCATGGCATCATTGTCATTTAATCTCTCCTGCCCTCTGCCCTATCACATACCTTCCCTTTTGTTGTTCTTCTCCCCTCCGCACTTTCACTTGCTCAAAGCCTATTACATTTCTAACCTTTGCCAATTCTGATGAAAGGACACAGACCTGAAACATTAACTCTGTTTCTCTCTCCACAGATGCAGCCAGACTTGTTGAGTATTTCTGGCACTTTCTGTTTTTATTTCAGATTTATAGCATCTGCAGTATTTTGCTTTTATTACACAAACTAAGGTTGTATTCCCTGGAGTTTGAAAGAGTCAGGGTGATTTGATCTAAGTTTTTTAAATATTTAAAGGAACTTATATAGTAAACAGAGAGAAATCATTTCCACTGCTTGGCAATCTAAGACTAGGGGACGTAGGTTAAAAATTAGAGCCAGGCCTTTCAGGGGTGAAGAAACACTTTTACACTTAAAGGGTAGTTGATCTGGATAAATTGTTAATTTGATAGATTTTTGTTAATCAGAGGTAGTAATGAATATAAGGCAAAGGCCCAATATAGAGTTAGTTCGTAGACTTCACTGATTGGCGGAACAGGCTTGAGGGTCTAAATGGCCTACTCCTGTTCTAATGTTCCTATGGTTGTTATCACTCATTGGTTTCTTAAGTTTTCCATCCCCCCTCCCCCAATGTCCTCTTATTACCTTTCTACTTCACCTTCCTCACTCCTGAAGGATGTATCCCATGCTTGGTTACAAATTCAATTCTGCATCTCACATAGATGACGATTAATGGGTTGCTTGACTGGGAGGCGCAACATATTTATTTATTTAGTCATTCAGTGATATATTTGTAATTGGATATTGAACCCAGATTGTAATTTTCATAAGAACCCAGATTCTTTTCTCCTCCCTCGCCTCAGCATGAGGTCAACTGATAGCTCCCCACTCCCAGCTTGCTGAGTTTAACATGGAACTCTTCATGTCTATATGACTCTATCACATGATACATTGCATTGACTCACCAACCTCTTCTTGACCTTCCCAATGCACCCACACTAATAAAGGGATCGCATCATCTCTGCTCAGTGATGGTGACTTCGCAACTTGTGGAAGTTCCACAACTCTATGCTGATCCCTCTGGTGGTAATGGATGATTGCATAGTTAGTTTGTGGTGTGGTGTATGTTGCTTTGAAATCCAGATAGTCTTTCTTTTTTGGTACAAAATATTAGTTGGGCATGACTAAAGTGACATGTCATAAGTGAAAGTGTTACTCATGTATGTGCTGAAAATCCTTTTTTGTGCCTAAAGTGCGCAGCTATGGGCTGTCTAATAATGTGTTTTCCAATGATTATCTAAAGTTATGCTTCGGATCATTTGAAGTGAGGAAGGAAAAACACATTACCGGATGCCATGGTAGATATGGCCATTTAAGCCTTCAACATGACTGCCCCACCAAAGTCTCCACACCAAAGAGTTCCAGCACAGTCTGTTTTTTACTGGATCTGTTGACACCTCCAGCTGCTGTGATCTTCCACTGCTGGCCTCATGGTCTGGCATCTGAAGCCAGTTCCTTTGCTTGGTGGTTTCTTTGATGTCAGAGAATCATTTTCTCACCTCATGTCAGCTTTCTCATATGTGGACATGGCCTCCAACTCTTCTCTATGATAACTGGCATTTCCTTTTTTAGTATTTCTTAATTCTGCCTGTGCAGCACAACCATACTGTAGAAAATTAATGATGTTAGCGAATGAATGCAGATGGCATTCCCCCATCTGCTATTTGGTCAGAGGAGTTAATCTGTTTATTTTAAATGCCTTAGTCTCTTCATTAAAATAATATACAGAGGAATGTGGTAAAAGTATCCATCGACCAATATCACTAACAATCATTTCTAAAATTAAGGACCTAATTTCTTTATATTGTTGTCTAACCTTCAGTCCCCAATGCTCTGATGGAAGAAGACCAGACCAAGAGCTTTGTAAAAGGGCTGTCAGATTGCGACCTAGATGCTCACCAGGTTATTTACAATATAGCGGGATTTTTTTGCTTTCGTCAGCTTGAGGCTTTTCACTTACCCATTTGGTTTGGCACTGATGGCAAAATGTTTATCATTTCCTGTCAAACATTGGATGGGATGTGTATACTGCTGGGACATCTCAGTCCACTCTGCTTTCGTCTTCTTTATTCAGTACTGAGAGTTTTCCAGCAGTGGGTGGTGGCGATTTGAGCTGAATGAAGAAGAGTGTCCTGATGTATTAGTTTCCCTGATTTGGAAAAGAACTCTCTGAGAAATGCATGTTCAATAATGCATGTTGCATAATTTGATCTTGGTTGTCATGAGGGAATTGTATTTCACTCCCTAAAGGGCCACCAAGCTGTTTACCTTTTTTTTGCTCCAGGGTAAATAACACTTTATTTACATAGTGTTTTATCACATTGTCAACATTTCTCAAAGTGCTTCATTAAACTAATCTTGTAGCGTAGAGCAACTAACATCCCATAGGCTGTGTGTTGGCACCATGTTAGAGATGTACACTACACAGGTAGGATGTGATTTTGCTGTATAAACCAAGTGCATAGTCTGCTCTGTATCTCATACAGTCATAGCCATCGAGGCATATTCATTACAGCACAGAAGGAGGCCATTTGATCCTGCAAATACATGCCAGCTCTCTGCACAGCAATCCAATCATCCCATTTCCCAGCTGTACCCCCTATCCCCACAAGTTTATTTCCCTCAAGTGCCCATCCAATTTTCTTTTGAAATCATTCATCTTCTCCGCTTTCATGACTCTCGTATGCAGCAAATTCTAGTCATTACCACTTGCTGCGTAAAAAAGTTCTTCCTCACATCCCCCTGGATCTCTTGGCCAAAATCCTAAATCTGTGTCCTCTAGTCCTTGTACTATCAGCTAGTGGGAACAGCTTTTCTTTGTCTACCCTATCCAAACCTGTCAGAATCTTGTACACCTCTATCAAATCTCTCCTCAATCTCCTTTGCTCCAGGGAGAACAACCCCAGCTTCTCCAACCTAACCTTGTAACTAAAATCCCTCATTCCTGGAACCATTCTGGTAAATCTCCTCTGCACCCTCTCAAGGACCTTCACATCCTTCCTAAAGTGTGGTGACCAGAACTGGACACAACACTACTTGTGGCCTAACCAAAGCATTATAAAAGTTCAGCATAACCTCCTTGCGTTTGTATTCAATACCTCTATTTATGAAGCCCAAGATCCCATATGCTTTGCTAACTACTCTCTCAATATGTCCTTCTATCTTTAAAGATCTATGCACATGAACCCCCAGGTCCCCCTGTCCCTGTACACTCTTTAGAACTATACCATTTTTTCTACATTGCCTCTCCGTTTTGCCAAAATGCATCACCTTACACTTGTGTATATCAAATTTCATCTTCCACTTGTCTGCCCATTCAGCTAGCCTATCTATGTCCTGTTGCAGTCGATCAATATCATCATCACTGTTTACCATACCTCCAAGTTTGGTATCGTCAGCAAATTTCACGATTTTACTCTCTATTCCAATATCCAGGTCATTTATGTATATCAAAAAAACATGGTCCTAGCACTGAACCTTGGGGAACACTGCTGTCTATCATCCTCCAGTCTGAAAAACAACCATTTACCATGACTCGTTGTTTTCTGGCCTTAAGCCATTTTCTTGATCCAAGCTGACAGTGATCCTCCTATTCCATGAGCCTCAATTTTGTTAACCAGCTTATGTACTTTGTCAAAGGCTTTCTTCAAATCCATATAGACAACATCTATTGCTTTCCCTTCATCAACCTTCTCTGTAACTTCATCAACAAAATCAATTAGATTAGTCAAGCATGATCTGCCTTTTACAAATCTGTATTAGCTATCCCTAATTAACTCAAACCTCTCCAAGTGCCTCATGGTTTTTTCCCTGATTATTGTTTCTAAAACCTTACCCACTATGGTTGGTAAACTGTTAATCTGTTGAAATACAATATGTTTGCTCCTACTACAAATGTCTTCTGCTGCCTACCGGAAGATCGGAGGTGGGGGAGCAAAAAGGGTTATTGTGACTAAGTTTATTCAAAGACGTTTTGCAAATACAGGGGTCACTGGAGTAGAAGGATGACCTCCTCTAGGCAGCAGGAAGTTCATAGCAGATGGGCACAGAGCTGCATGCACGAAACAGCAAAATTCCTGTCTTTTTTCTTCTGCATGTCTGAGTGTGATTAAAAGAATAATGTGGTGTTATGTTATGTGAGGCAAGGGAGGAGATAGCAGGGGCTCTGACACAAATTTTCAAATCCTCTCTGGCCACAGGAGAGGTACTAGAGGACTGGAGGACAGCGAATGTGGTGCCATTATTCAAGAAGGGTAGCAGGGATAAACCAGGTAATTATAGGCCGGTGAGTCTAACATCAGCGGTTGGGAAACTATTGGAAAAAATTCTGAGGGACAGGATTAATCACCACTTGGAGAGGCAGGGATAGTCAGCATGGCTTTGTCAGGGGGAGATCGTGTCTAACTAACTTGACTGAATTTTTCGAGGCGGTGACTAGATGTGTAGATGTGGGTAAAGCAGTTGATGTCGTCTACATGGACTTTAGTAAAGCTTTTAATAAGGTCCCACATGGGAGATTGGTTAAGAAGGTAAGAGCCCATGGGATCCAGGGCAATTTGGCAAATTGGATCCAAAATTGGCTTAGTGGCAGGAGGCAGAGGGTGATGGTCAGGAGCTGTTTTTGCGAGTGGAAGCCTGTGACCAGTGGTGTACCACAGGGATCGGTGCTGGGACCCTTGCTGTTTGTAGTGTACATTAATGATTTAGACATGAATATAGAAGGTATGATCAGTAAGTTCGCAGATGACAGGAAAATTGATGGTGTCGTAAATAGTGAGGAGGAAAGCCTTAGATTACAGGACAATATAGATGGGCTGGTAAGATGGGCAGAGCAGTGGCACATGGAATTTAATCCTGAGAAGTGTGAGGTGATGCATTTTGGGAGGACTAACAAGGCAAGGGAATATACAATGGATGGTAGGACCCTAGGAAGTACAAAGGTTCAGAGGGTCCTTGGTGTACTTGTCCATAGATCACTGAAGGCAGCGGCACAGGTAGATAAGGTGGTTAGGAAGGCATATGGGATTCTTGCCTTTTTTAGCTGAGGCATAGAATATAAGAGCAGGGAGGTTATGATGGAGCTGTATAAAACCCTAGTTAGGCCACAGCTGGAGTACTGTGTACAGTTCTGGGCACCACACTACAGGAAGGATGTGATTGCACTGGAGAGGGTGCAGAGGAGATTCACCGGGATGTTGCCTGGGCTGGACCATTTCAGCTATGAAGAGAGACTAAAAAGGCTAGGGTTGTTTGCCGTAGAGCAGAGAAGGCTGAGGGGGGACATGACTGAGGTATACAAAATTATGAGGGGCATTTCCCTTAGCAGAGGGGTCAATAACCAGGGGGCATAGATTTAAGGTGAGGGGCAGGAGGTTTAGAGGGGATTTGAGGAAACATTTTTTCACCCAGAAGGTGGTTGGAATCTGGAACGCACTGCCTGAAGAGGTGGTAGAAGCATGATCCCTCACAACATTTAAGAAATATTTAGATGAGCACTTGAAACGCCATAGCGTACAAGGCTACAGGCCAAGTGCTGGAAAATGGGATTAGAATAGTTAGGTGCTTGATGGCTGGCACGGACATGATGGGCCAAAGGGCCTGTTTCTGTGCTGTATAACTCTATGGCTGTAATACAACTACACCACAGTAAACGCAAAATAAAGCACAAGAGGCTTGCTCTCTGTCTGGAAGATATCCCTTAATACATTTCTACAATAACAATGATACGCAGCACAAAGGTCTGGCAAGGAATTCTGAATGTACGACTGAGATGGTTCTGTGTTGAAAATTTAACTGAAAGGGTAAAATTCAGGCACACTGTGCTGAGGGTGTATAGAGATAAAGTATTCATTTAGTTGCGACTTGGTTGAATATTATATTCCGATTAACAAATGAATGGCTTTAATTTATTTGTTGTGGATTGCTTTGCTCAGCTCTTCATTGAAGCAACAGAATGAAAGAAAGAGCTTGCGTTAAATAGCGCCTTTCATGCCCTTAGTACGTCCCAAAGCACTTCAAGCCAATGAAGTACTTTTCAAGTGAAGTCACTGTTGTAATGTTGGCAGATGTGGCAGTCTCTTTGCACACAGAAAGTCCCAAAAGAAAGGCAATAAGATGAATGATCAGATAATCTGTATTGGTGGTGTTGGTTGAGGGATAAATGTTTTCCAGAACACTAAGAGAACTCTCAGTGAATTAGTGCTAGGTTGAGTCATAGGCCAGTAGGGAGAACAAAGAGTCTAGTAACAGGCAAAGATCATAAAGGTCACCTAGAATATAGAATTGCAATGAAAAGATCTTGAAGGTGTCAATGAGACTAGATTAGGCATTGGGAAACTTGTTTTTTTCATCTCATCAAAGCACAGTTCAATTTATCCTCAGCTTCACACACATGTCCACCACTGCTTGCCTTGAGCAGAAATACTACATGTTTATCAAAAGTACTTCTGCTGTTTCTTTCCATGAAAGCTGGATGAAGATCAGCATGCATTAAATTAGTTTTACTTTCACAGGGAGATTTCAGTCATGCCCTCAAGGCTTTAGAAATACTCAGTTATACGTTTCGTATTGACAAAGCTGTTGCACCTCATTAATTGGAGCAGTCAAGTGTTACTTTGCGTTGGATCAGTGTATTGACGAGGCTCTGGGCTGGTTACTACTCAGAGTTGATTTTGAAGCTCTTCAGATTCATTTGCTTTTTTCAGTCTAAATGTCAAATACAGTAGCTCTACCCATGTAGCCGCATTGCTAGGGAGACAAATGTGTTCGGGGTACATTATAATGCATATGAGCAAACTACTATACCTCAGGTATAATATTTACTAAAAGCTAACAAGGCTATGATATTGTTTGTTGTTGTTACTTCAACTACAAGTCCAGCTGGGTTCTATGAAATTCTTTTGTTCTAATCAGCTAATAACTTTCTGTTAATGTTGAAGCTTGGAAGGTAATTGACAGTTCCACGTTGATTGAATGTTGAGTTTGAGGTCAATAGTCTAAGTTTAGGAATCATTTATTATTGAACGCACTCTGAACAAATGGAGATTTCTGTTCGGAAAATAGGTTTAAGGAAAACACTTTGTTTGCTTTGTAACTTAAGTATGAACTGCACCTTATTGTCAACAACTTCAAATTGCATTTATGAAGCAACCTTAATGTAGGAAAATGTCTCAATATTACAGCTTCAATCAGCAGTTATTGCAAGAGGAGTTTTTTCCCATTTAAAAGTCGCTTTTTTGGCTCAAAGGGATTTTCTTGACAGCAAAGCTGCAGGAGAGATTAGAAAACGTAATGGGACAGACAACAGAGAGAACTCGTGAGGAAAGTAGTGGAAAATGTGGAAATGTAGAAATGATATCTCAAGTCAATCTAATAACTATAAAGAAAAAATTGCATTTATATAATGTCTTTGTCGACCTCAGGACATTCCAAAGCACTTTACAGCCAATGAAGTACTTTTGAAATGTAATCACTGTTGTAACACAGGAAACCCATCAGCCATTTTGCGGAAAGCAAAATCCCACAAGCAGCAATGTGCTCATGACCAGAGAATCTGTTTTTAGGTGATGTTGGTTGAGGGATGAATAGGCCGTCAGGGTGAACTTCCCAACTCTTCTTGGAAATTGTGCCATGGGATCTTTTACATCCACCTTAAAGGACAAACTCAGCCTTGGTTTAATGTCTCATCTGAAAGACAAATAACCATCTGTTATATGCATGAATGGGAAGCAGAATGAAAAGATTATTCCAGTATGGAAGCGACAAGACAATCCAGAAGGGAACACAGGAAGAGAATGAAGATCATTATTTGTTGTAACCCTGTGGGCAAAATCTGGATATCTATAAGTATAGCCCCATGGGGAACCAGCTATTAAATTACTGCCAATCAAGGGCAATTTTGTGCCAGCTGACATTTCTCAGCTATGTGCCATCTCTGATTCAAAGCCCACATGAAGTTGTAGGTGATATCCTCTTGGAAGGTTCAATAGTTTGGTCTCTTCATAATAAAACATCTAATGTACGATTGAAAATCTTGCATGGTTTGGGCACTCCCTGTCCCCAAAGGTTACTTGTCACATTTTTTGGTCATACCTTTGTGTCAAATATTTACCATTATGACATTTCTATGTCAGGTTCCCGTTCAGTTTTCCTATGTCAGCTGTCATGATATGGAGTCTGGCCATTAGGAGGCACTGTGGAGTTGGTTTCTGGAAGCATTTCCCTAATTCCGTTGTCATCTTCTGATTATACTCATCAACTTAACTGTGGGAAATGCCTTGGGTAAGTTCCAAGTACAGATTTTTTTCAATGACTCTAAAGCTAAACAAGCTATCTAAGAAGGAGACGATTTCTTGAGCTGTTTTAGTAGGAGATCCTCTAGGATAGTGTGATATCGGTAAGCTTTTTATTTTGCCCAGGTTTCTAAAATGTCTCTGGAAGAAACAGTTGAAAGATGGACCCCCTTCTGAAATGTCTATCGTTCTTTAATTCTCTAAAGGGAAAAGTTGGTGTCAAAGTATTCAAGTCATTTGGAAACATGTTTGAAGAGCTGTGGCCCAGAAGAGAACAATCTCAGTAGTAATTTTGATGAATGAATATATTTTATTTCAGCAATTTGCATTATAGCATACATCTTAAAAATACACACTTTTGGGACAGTATCTTATGCATTCCCCCATAGCCAATTTGGAGGTGGGGAGGGCATTTAATCAGGCGGGATGGTGGTGGGTGGGGATCCAGCCACCTTCTCACCCCCACCCCAATTAAGTCTGGGGCGGGATTTAATGTCCAATTAAGAGCCTCTTCCTGTTGCCACTGGTATTAGCCGAGTGGCAGGCAGGCCTGTCACCATGCAGGGAACATGACATGCCTGATCGCGGGACCCAGCATCGGGAAGGGGGGCGTGCTGGCTAAGAGTTACCCCCACTTCCCTTGCAGCCGACCCTCCTACACCCCTCCTGCCATCACGTTCCTCTGGCGTGGGTCACTCCACGATTCTGGGCCTCTGGTGGGTGCCATTCTGGCAGCAACCACTGCCTCCCCAGTGGCGCCACTGAGCAAAAGAGCTGCCGACCTCTGATTGGCTGGCAGCTCTCAGTGGGTGGGACTTCCTGTCCCCAGGGTCCTGATCCCAAGAAAGGCCTGCCACTGGAGTCTCAAGTGCCTGATTGGTTTGTAATCTGGTGGGCCTTTCCCAAAGGAGGCAACGCGGGTTCCCAGTTGCTGCCTAATCTTGCCTGCCAGGAGCAAAGAGCAGGGAATTGTGCACATGCCCCTCTCCCTCATCAATCTCTTCATTCTATTGGATGGAGAACTGTGGGGATCACACGAGCAAATTCCTGATGTGGAGACTTTTTGTCAGAACTGGATCTCTAACGTTTTCCAGTTCTGACAAAAGGTCACCAAACTGAAACGTTAACTCTGTTTCTCTCTCCACAGATGTTACCTGAGCTGGTGAATAGTTCCAGCAGTTTCTGTTTTTATTTGTGCCATTTTTCACATGGATTTGGATGAGCCAGTGTTCCACTTTTATCTCTTTAATGACTAAATGTTTCTATTCTGTAACATTCTCCTCTATTTATACTCATTAATGCTCAGACCGCAACCCTACATCAACAAATCAGGTGCAAGTTCTTGCAGGCATCATCTCCTGTTCATCAGCATGCCTTGATCATATGTCTGGACAATTTCTGGAAAATGAGGAAATCACATGACTCCCTCCTGCTGCCTCCTATTGGCCCGCCTAAAATTGACCTTGATTTGAGGCTCACACCTCATCACTTTAAATCCTTGTTAAGGAGGTGTGGGAAAATATTAAAACGTCTTCCGAAAATTAAAAAAAAATAAAAGTATGTTAACCATTTTAGAATCATCATGGCATCTATTTATGGAAGATAGAAAGCTGTTTGTGTTGAACAACTTAACCTAACTGATAGTTGGAGGCCAGAAAAAGCAGTTCCGGCATTTGAGGCTCATTCCTCTAGTACTCTTATTGTTCCATATTGACAGCCCCAAAATTGCTGTCAAAATAACAGTGAGGCAATTGGCACTCACCACTATTTATGTGCAAATGCAACAGAAACTTCAGATGAGGGTAGATGCACAGCTAAATGGGGAAATCCAAAATTTACTGTCCGAAATGCATCATTTCAAAGTTAGCTTCGTTGTTTGGCTGACCATTCAAATCCATTGGGTGGCGTGAACTTCCTCTGTTTGCATGGTAGATACAAACTAAACTGTCCACAGAAGGTTAGCGCTAGCCCATTTCAGTCTAAGTACACTTTTAACGATGATAAGTATTAATTACTGACAGTCAATCTCTCTGGCACTGAAAATGAACTATTACAAGTCTGAGAGTTGCATTCATTAGAGAGTCATAGAGTCATTGTTTTAGGAGATTTTTAAAATCGTGTTAAATTAAAACTTTTTCAGACTTTTTCTTTCTGTTGTTTTTTTCTTTCTCTCCTGACCATATCTTTCTTTACCTCTCTATTTCTTCAAATGCACCTGATTTGAGATGAAATTCACCCCTTCAAATTTTTACTTCCTTGTTCAATCCTTGCACTGTTAATTTCACAACCCTTCTATCTGATTGGTTAAGAAGAAATGCAGTTACTGCCCTGTAGAGGTTACAAGGCTGTTTCTATCTCACATTCTCAGTAACTTGAAGTGCAACGTATCACAGAGATTAGCCAGTCAAGGGCAAGTCTAAGTAATATTGAGCTCTGTTCGTTGGCTAGTTACAGCAACTTTTGGGCCAATATCCATCTATTTGAATTCCCAGTGTTTTTGCCTTAGTTAACTGGAGACAGATAGTTCCTAACATTTATTGCTCTTTTCCTGGAATCAGTTTTAAATTTAAATTTCACTAATTGCCATCTATGTCCCCTGGTCATACTTTTCTGACTTACTTTGAAGTAATAATCTAGGTTTACTTTATCTTTACACTTTCACATTTTATATGCTTTAATGAGATCTCAGCTTAACTATCTTCTTTCTGTGCTGTAAAGTTCAAGCTGTCCTAATCTTTCCTCGTATCTTATCCCTTTTACACAGGATCAGTTTAATTGCTTCTTTCTGCATCCTTCCCAAAGCACGCATATCTTTTTTGTGATGTGGTGATATAAGCTTTAGACATTTTTCAGAGGCTTCTCTCCGAGCACGGACCCTCTCTTCACAGGTGCTCAGATCGAAGAATTGGGTGCAGAGATCAACTTGACTGTCTTAAAGGGCTCCCAATTTCCCTGTCATTACATTCAAAATTTCTACTGCCACTTTCATTCCTGCTTTCATTACAACCCTAACCTCAGTAATCCCCACTGCCCCCCTAATCAACTTCAAAATCTTCATTTAAAATTCAGGGCTGTGGGGAAAAAGCAGAAAGGTGGGATTCATTGGATAGATCTTTCAAAGAGCAGGCACAAACACAGGCATGCTCGGCTGACTGGACTCCTTCTGCGCTATACGATTTTATGAATTAGCCTCCCAGCGACCACCCTTTATGCTCAACTCACTATAACTCGCATTCAGCAGTGTAACTGTGGTCTGCCAGCTGAGCCTCATAGCTCTGTCTCCCAACTCTGGTCCTTTCCTGTTCCTGCTCCCAGGTCTGGTCTGGCGCCACGTCTAGTCCTACCCTACATTTTTAAATAGATAGCTTTGTGTTCAGTCTCCTTGGTGCAGCACTCTTGTTGCCTTCGGGTAATTGTTCTCTCTGTTCCCCTTTCAGCTTCAGTTCCTCTTCTTATTGCTGCGATGGAGCAATGTACTACCAATTTTGTCCTGCAGCTATCGTTGTGCATACACAACAATAACATGCAATTTTGCGGCAACTTTCAAGAGCATCCCAAGGTACCTTACAGAGGGAGTTGGGAGGATCTGAACAGAAGGAGACAGATGACCAGAAAGATGGTTGAAGAAGTAGGCTTTGAGGAATATGGAGAAGAATCAAGGTGGAAGGTAGAATTCCAGAACGTGGAGCCAAAATAGCTGAAGGCAATGGTGGAGTGAAAGGAGGAGGTTGTGTAATAGACTGAAGTTAGAGGAGTTGAGGGCACTTTTTAGGATTGAAAAACATTCCATTGGTTGAGAGGAGTAAGGTTGTAGAGGCATTTGAAACTATGAATGAGGATTTTGAAGTTGAAGTTAGGTGGCAGTGGGAATTACCAAGGTTATGGTTATAGGATTGAGAGACTTAGTATTGAGTACAGGCGTCATAATTCTGGATGAACTGGAATACATGGAAAGTAGACCTTAACAGGTGGTTGATAAAATCAAGTCTGGGAGTTTTGGCCGCAGTGTGGGCGAGATAGAGATATTGTGAAGGTAGATGTTGGCAGTCCTGCTGATGGACTGGAATTGAAGCTTAGCTCATATGAAGCACCAGGTTTTAATATCATCAGGCCAGTTCTTTCATCGCAGTTCAGATGAAATGTTATCGACCTGCAATGTTAACTTTGTTTCTCTCTTCAGACAGACGCTGTCTGATGTGCAGAGTATTTCCAGCATTTTCTGTTTTTATTTAATACCATCAGGCCTTGTCTGAGTGAACATTGGCAAAGGGAGCTGAAATCAGTGCCTATGGTGCACAGATTCTGGTGGAACCAAGTATGCTGACCACAGGATTGGCAAATGTAGGTCAGGAAAGTTCAGTCTGGCTTTGTTGGACAGGCAATCAGACAGAACAGTGAGTGTTGCAGGGTCACAAGTAGTGACTCTATGACAGGGTTAAAGTTGACTGCCGTCAGCATTCATGTAAAATCTGGCCCCATGCTTACAGATAGCATCACGCGGAAGTAGCATATAAATAAGTAAGAGGAAGGCAGCCAAGAATAGACCCTTGGGATGTTGTTGAAGAACACTGTGTGGGCCTGGGACCAAATGTTATTGGAACAGTCTTAATGACTAATAAAGAATTCTTGCCACCTAACTTACCCATATGAACATCTGATACTCAAATCCAACAAATCACCTGGTTTGCAAAAGTGGAGAGGCTTAAGCTCTTGGTAACAATTCTGGGGAAAGATTCCTACATGAATTAGTGTGTCAAAAGTGCAATTTCACTATCAGGAAATCTTCTCGCATCATGAGTGGATATTAATTTTCAGTAACATTGATCAGATAACTGCTCTGATATTGAGGGAGGATTTTTTTCTGAAGCATTAATGTTTCAAATAAATTGCTGTAATTTGCACAAAGTGCCAACAGAGAGAGAAAGTAAAATATTACAATCATTTGTGGAAGGTTTATTATCTCTTTAATAGCATTACACTGCAGTTCCGCCGTTGTTATAAACCTTGGAACTTCCTCACTATGCATGATTCAGTTGCAATGTTTTGATGCTGTGGGAATGTGGATACAGCTGCCTTTGATGCTTTGTGTTATTGGCTGAGTGGTATGAAAGGGACATATTGTCATGGCATCCAGTGCCCCAGCAAGAGAGACGGGATGTGCAGACTTTGGGTTGAATTTTATGAGCCCCCTCAGGACAGGAAGTCCCTTTGGGCCCAATGTTGGGACCCCGGACAGCTGCATAAAATCCAGCCTTTAGTGTAGAAAAACAAACTGTGATATATTTACTTGTGCCCCATGTTGAGAGTCCTACTTATTGTTATATTTTTAATGAAGCTATTTACTGCTCTTTCCACAGATAGTATCCTAGCAGTTTGTAGCATTTGGGAGACATAAAATCAAATCTGCAATAAGTACCTTCATATTTGTGTAATTTGGAATAGTTTTCCTCATTTTCTCCTCTCCCTTCTTCTCCCAAAAGCATTAACTCACTGCTAGTTCAAGGTTGCACAAATTCCCATCACTCCCCAGTACCTTTATTTGAGTGAGATCTTGATGGTGAGTGTTAGCAGGCTATTTAATCATGGAATCATGGGGACATCTCAGCTGATCAAGTCTGATCTCACCTGATGTCTCCCCCCCCCTCCCCCACCCCACCCCCACACACACACGTATACATATATACACTCGGGTATACACATATACACACACTCACATGTATATGCACACACATATACAGGTATACACAGATGCACACACACATATATGCATACACACAGATGTAGTCACACTTGCACAAACACAGGGCCAGAAATTGTGTGGGAAGGCATTTCACCAGTGGCGGGAAGGGGGGTCCTCTGCCTCACTGGGAGGTTGCCCAGTAACACCAGGCAGCCACTATGTGGGCTAGCTGGGGGCTTGTCCTCTTGCTTGGGCAATCTGTGGCCTATGGAGGGCCTCTGGCAGCAAAGGCCACCCCTGTATCAATCCCCCTCGCCTCAACAACCCACTCCCCAACCTCTCATCGGGGCCTGCCTGACTGGCTCCGGCAAGCCCACCCCCACTCACCTGAAGTCCATTGCTGCTCTTGGTCCCAGGCCTACTGCAGTACCAACAGTGACCATTGCTCCTGGTGGCACTGGTGGGACTGCTGAGCTGCAGATCCCGGGGTCGGGCAGCTAATTACCTGTGCACCATTAAATGCAAGGCTGGGTTCCCCTCGCATTTCTGGCCCGGGATCAGGACCCCCGCTGGCTAAATAAAATTCAGCCCACAGTTTCAGCAGAGCTTGATGCTTCAGGTCAAGGATCTGGCCATTATTTCTCTCCATCAACCACAGTGCTGAGGACAGTTTTTGGATCCCTAGGGCTGCCCTGACTGTGATCAGGCCACTCAGCACAGATCAAAGGCCTAATTTGGAGCATTCCAGGTCTCTGTGGCTCAGACACTTAACTGAATGATTGAGGCATCAGCGGACCAGATTCAATACCTGTGAACTCATCCTTTCAGCTCTGACTAGTAAAATATTTTAATGCTTTCTTTTATTCACTCAACCACTGCTCCCATGTATACTGGGGTTTCCATTCAAGCAGAAGTGGTATTTGCTTTCTGTCTTTATTAGTCATTGTCATATCCCCACTCTACCTCATGCAACATTTGCATTGTTTCCTCAGCTTGCTGTGCACCTGACTTACATGATTAGTCAATTTTTTTATTTGTTCATGGGCTATGGGCATTGCTGCCAAAGCCAGAATTTATTGCCCATCCTAACTGTCTTGCAAAGGTGGTGGTGAGCAGTTTCTTGCTAACTGTGTGGCTTGCTAGGTAATTTAAGAGTCACCCGCATTGCTGTGTGTCTGGAGTCACATATAGACCAAAACAGGTAAGGACAGAATAATTCCTTAGATATTAATGAAGTATATAGATTTTTACAACAATCTGATAATTCTGGTCACTGTTGCTCATTATATTGTTCCAAACTTAATTATTTAACCAAATTTAAATTCCCCAGCTGCATTGGTGGGATTTGAACTCATGTCTGCCAGCCTTCTGCATGACTAGTCCCATAGTCACCACTATATTACCATTCCCATGAGCTGTGGTATGATAAATACAATAAAACCATCCCAAACTCCAAGAACCAAATGGATAGTATTGGACCCTTCAACGTGGGGAATATCAGTACCGAGGTATTAAATTTATGTTCACTTTTTACAATTGTCTCAGCATTAGATACTCCCAGGTAATCTATAACTAGGATTGGTAAATAAGGAGAAACTGTTTCCAGTAGAAGTGTCAGTAACCAGAGGACACAGATTTAAGGTGATTGGCAAAAGAACCAGAGGCGACACGTGGAAACATTTTTTTACCGAGCAAGTTATTGTGATCTGGAACGCGCTGCCTGAAAGAGCGGTGGAAGCAGATTCAATAGTAACATTCAAAAGAGAATTGGATAAATACTGGAAGGAAAAGCATTGACATGGCTGTGGGGAATGCGCAGAGGAGTGGGATTAATTGGATAGCTCTAATAAAGAGCTAGCACAGACACGAGGGCCAAATGATCCCCTTCTCTACTGTATCATTCTACGATATCACCTGCAACATAAATCTCTCTTTACTCTGATCCCATATGCATATTAAACTTAGAAGAGCACCTTATACTGCAGCATTTCCATTTCTGACATCAGCAATCCCTACAGCGGCTATAGTGAGACGGAGCATTTCATGCTAATTCATAGCTATCTCTGCTGTGGATGTATCAAAAAGCCCAAGTTCAATTTACTTAGAACCTTCAGATCTACAAAAGAATGAAAATACTTTCCACCTATCAGGTCTCAGGGCTAAATATTTGTGTGGGGGGGGCGGTAACACGAAGTGAGTGGTAACACATCGGCTGCCTATTACCGTAAATTACATTGGATATCCGACGGGAAGTATAATGGGGGTCAATCCAATACTGCCCATTTTATGCAACAGGCCCTCAGAGAGGGAAGGAAGTGGAGTATATTTTGATGGTTAAGAATTCCGCTATGGATCAAACATCTGCACATGGAGGTAAGTGCGGTCAATTTGTGTTGCTCCAAAATACTAAACCTCACCTCTTAAAGTTTACCTCAATGTTTTGTCTTGCTGTGTCACCTTAGGCCCCTGAGAGGAAACATTTTTCGTATGAGAAGAAAAAAATGCCAATAACTGTAATGTTCTGGCTAGTACAATGATTACAAAAGGTACTTTCAGCTGGTACCAATGCGGAATTATAACTCAAGCGCAAGCAGAACCATAGAATCATAGAATGATACATCATGGATGGAGGCCACTTGGCCCATCATGCCTGAGCCAGCTCTTTGAAAGAATTATTTAGTTAGTGCCAATCCCCTGCAGCTTTCCCCATAGCCATGCAAGTTTACAAGGCACGATCTTATGAGTGCGAGCAATCAGCAAGGAGTGGAGTCTGCTATCAAATTCATTTTAATTCAACTAAACTCATTGGACAATGTGTTCACATGTTACCAATATAATTGTTAAGTAGTTAAGTTAAGTTAAATTGATAAGTTTCATTCATTAACAGTATGTGGACGTTGCAGACAAGGCCAGCATTTATCACCCATCAGTAATTGCCCTTGAGAAGTTGGTGGTGAACTGCCCTCTTGAAGTGCTGCAGTCTGTGTGGTGAAAGTGCTCCCACAGTCCCTTATAGGGAGGGAGTTCTAGGATCTTGGTCCAGCGACGATGAAGGAACGGTGATATTTTTCCAAGTCAGGATGGTTTGTCACTTGGAGGTGATGGTGTTTCCATGCTGGCCTTGTCCTCCGAGGTTGGGAGAAGTCATGGATTTGGAAGGTGCTGTTGAAGAAGCCTTGGCGAGTTGCTGCAGTGGTACACAGTGCAGTGGTGGTGGAGACAAACAGCGAGATTTTAACTCACTCAAAACCCAATCACTTACACAGAGTTAAAATTGGAACCTCACAGAATCAACTGTCCATTCCCAGTGATTCTTGTCTCCTTTTTATGATAGGACCATTTCCTAGTCTCATACAAATAAGACCAAAGATGTGGTAGAAAAACTATTAACCATAATATAAAATTATATATATATTTTAACTTAACTCAATTTGGTCTGAAAACAATGCACAGATGGAAAATTCTAATGATTGCATTCAAGGCGTATCTGTGTTACAGCAGAACTCGACAGGAAATAATATGCATTAAGAAAGAAAGGAAGGACTTGCACTTATATGATATCTCTCATGACCTCAGTGCTTTTACAGCCAATCATGTACTTATTCAAATGTATTCACTATTGCAGGGACCCAGCAGCAACATCAAAGAAAATGCAAAAAATAAATCTAAATTCTTCACTTGAGTGGGCAGGTTCTTGGAATTTCTCTCCTCCTGCCACAGAAACTCACTAAATGTGAGTGTAGAGAATCAGCTGTGGAGATTACCTTATATACATTTTGTGATCACAGATTTTGATGACCAAGATTCTGCATTGGAAACAGTGTCCAAAAAATTTAACCTGGGCTTTCAAGTGGAACTTTACATCTGAGGTTCCAATTTGGATGATCTGCTTCCCGATGATGAATGACAGTAATTCAACAGAGTGCTTCTGATGATATCATAAGCTTTGAGAGCCAAGCTTGTATGAATATTTGTTGAATAATAATTTTATTGAAATTTATAACATCATAAGATTGGTATTACAGTGAGACCAATTAGTTTTTTGATCACTAGTTACTGAGAAATATTTGATACTGATCTTCTACCCCTCATTCTTGAAGGAGCTGACCTATTCAAACATGCCACAAGCACCCTTCCACATCTCACTCAAGCGACTGCCACGCACATGAGCTCTGACGGTGAGCGCCAACTAGCTATTAGACTGTGAAGGCATTGCTGCAATACCCAATCCTGTCCTCACCTACCCACTTGAACCCAGGCTTTTTTTATTCAAAGTCTAGCCTACGGCCATTAAGGCTGCTTATAGGACTTCTACTAGTGCCTCATATGAGGCCAGTTAATTCTGGATAGGCGGGGATCGAAACTGGATCCCTGACCCAACAGAGCAACTTGACATTAGCAGTCACAATCCATTTTGAGTCACTTGTTTGAGGGTAGTGCACCAATCGAAAAGAGTTAATACTTGTCATTTGATGTTAGATACCTTCAGATTCCATATTGTTCTTACCTTCCTTGTTCTGTATCACATCATTTCTGTCACAATAAGCAGACGCTGATGCATATTAATGAAGAAATATAAAAATGTAAGAAAGTATTTAATCTTTGGTCCAAACATGAAGCTGAATTCCAGAAGTATGGTGAGAGTGACTGGCCTTGACATCAAGGCAGCATTTGACCAAGTGTGGCACCAATGAGCTCTAGCAAAATTTAAGTCAATGGGAATCAAGGGGAAAGTTCTCCACTGATTGGAGCCACATCTAGCATAAAGGAAGATGGTTCTGTTTGTTGAAGGCCAATCATCTTCGTCCCAGGACATCACTGCAGGAGTTCCTCAGGATAGTGTCCGATGCCTAATCATCTTCAGCTGCTTCATCAATGGCCTTTCCTCCATCAGAAGTGAGGATGTTTGCGTAGTTTTCAATACCATTTGCAACTCCTCAGATACAGATGTGAATGGCTTGCATTTATATGGCACTTTTTACAACCACCAGATGTCTCAAAGCACTTTGCAGCCAATGAAGTACTTTTGAAGTGGAGTCACTGTTGTAATTTTATTTTATTTAGAGACGGAAACAGGCCCTTCAGCCCACTGAGTCTGTGCCAACCAACAACCATCCATTTATACTAACCCTACAGTAATCCCATATTCCCTACCACCTACCTACACTAGGGGCAATTTACAATGGCCAATTTACCTATCACCTGCAAGTCTTTGGCTGTGGGAGGAAACCCACGCAGTCACAGGGAAAACTTGCAAACTCCACACAGGCAGTACCCAGAATCAAACCTGGGTCCCTGGAGCTGTGAGGCTGTGGTGCTAACTACTGTGCCACCCTCATAATGTAGGAAACACAACAGCCAATTTGTGTACAGTAAGCTCCCACAAACAGCAATGTGATAATGACCAGATAATCTATTTTTTAATGTTGATTGAGGGATAAATGTTGGCCAGGGCACCAGGGATAACTCCCCTGCTCTTCTTCAAAATAGTTCCATGGGATCTTTTGCATCCACCCAAGCAAGTACATGGGACTTTGGTTTAACATCTCATCAAAAGGCAGCACCTCTGACAGTGCAGTGCTTCTCGGTACTGCACCGGAGTGTCAGCCGTGATTTTTGTGTTCAGGCCCTGGAGCAGGACTTGAACCTGGAACCTTGTGGCTCACAGGCATAAGTGCTGCTAACTGAGTCACAGCTGACATGCCATCTGAGCAGTCTGTACCTGCATCCAGAAATACCTGGACAACATTCAGGCTTGGGCTGATAAGTGGAAAGTAACATTCATGCCACACAAGTGCCAGGCAATGACCATCTCCAACAAGAGAGAATCTAACCATCTCCCCTTGACGTTCAAAGACATTACGATCGCTGAATCCCCCATCATCAACATCCTGGGGGTTACCATTGACCAGAAACTTAACTGGACCAGCCACACAAATGCTGTGGCTACAAGAGCAGGTCAGGGGCTTGGAATTCTGTGGCAGTAGCCTACCTCCTGACTCCCCAAAGCCTGCCCACTATCTACAAGGCACAAGTCAGGAATGTGATGGAAGACTCTCCACTTGCAGCGCCAACAACACTCAAGAAGCTCAACACCATCCAGGACAAAGCAGCTCAATTGATCGGCGCCCCATCCACAACCTTAAACATTCACTCCCTCGACCACTGGCACACAGTGGCAGCAGTGTGTACCATATACAAAATGCACTGCAGCACCTCACCAAGTCTCCCTCAACAGCACCGTCCAAACCTGTGATCTCTACCACCTAGAAGGACGAGGGCAGCAGATGCATGGGAACACCAAGGCACACACAATCCTGACTTGGAGCTATTTTGCTGTCGTTGGGTCAAAATCCTGGAACTCCCTTCCTGTTGGTGTACATATAGCCCAAGGACTGCAGCGGTTCAAGAAGGCAGTTCACCACCACCTTCTCAAGTGTAATTAGGATGGGCAATAAATGCTGGCCTGGACAGTATTGCTAACATTCTAGGAATGACTTAAAATATTGTATGACTTAATTGAATTATTGTCTGGTAATTCACTATCCGCCATCTAATCCCACATATCTAGCTATCAATAATTAAGAAACAGATCTTTTCCGCTTTCTTAAAAAGTAATGGGAGTTTTTCAGTCTTTCTCAATATGCTGTTTGATATGAGTCAAAATAAATGTTGGATCACCTGTAGAACCAATCCTGTAACCTATAGCAAAGAACAGATCTTATTAAAACGAGAAACAAAGACAACCAGAATGTGTAGCTTTTCTATACATATAGAAGCCTCGTAGTTATGGTATTGGCCCAGCCACCCAGAGGTCACAGCCTAAAAAGTGGATTGTGCCTGAATCGCATGAGCAAACTGAGGGCCTCATGCCTGTTTCAGGCACAGATCCTGGCTGCCTAAGTTTCCAGTATGGCCCCTTACTTGCCATTATTGGATGTTTAGTTCCCTTTTTTACACCTATAAAATGGGCATGGTACCCACGAATTTCTAGCCCATGAGTTTGAATCCTATCATTCAATAAATCTGTCAATTTGTGGGTTGGCACCAGAAAGTGACCATGAAAATGACTGGATTGTTGTTGGATCCCAACTGACTCACTGACTGTCTTCAGGGAACGGACCCTGCTGCCTCCACCCAAATCTGACCTACACATGACTCTAATCCCACCCTTTTGGCATTGACTCTTAAAGCCTCAGGACAAATAAAGACAGGCAATAAATATTGCCTTGCCACATCCCAAGAACAATTTTTGTTAAGAATTGGCCAGCAACCACTCAGACTTGGAGCTGGAAGTATGAATGTATAACTTAGAACTCTAGCAGGTGTGTAGATTATTTACAAGAACCTATAGACGAATATTCAGAGGATTTTCTCTTCCACTAGTATTTTTACTTCCAACATGACACTACTCAAACTCCTCGTAAGGAACCAGTCAAATATCAATGCATGATCATCACTGTGTCTCCAGTAAGTTTTTCAAATCCTAAATGGACAAAACCAGTGGAGCAGGACTTAAAATACAAATAACCCGGATGCCCATGCACCTTATTTAGACTGACAAATGAGCAGGCCCAAAATGGACTCAATTTCCACCTCCACTAAAGTTGGACTTTACGCCAGCACTGGCACAAAGGAAGCCAATTTGGAACAGGGTAATGTAAACCCTGTGCAGATTCGCTGCTTCATTTACTCTAGTCTATTTCCATTCTGTATTCACTTCTATTAACCTACCATATCAGCTCCATCCAACCCACCCATCCACCAAATCACCTTGAACCTACCGCCAAGTCAACTTTCTTATAGGTCTCATTAGCTCCATACCTCCACCTATCCAATCAGCTCCAATGTCTTAGCTAATATTAGCTGCCTCCAGTTGGTGTGTGAAGGAAGGTTTTCATCATCATCAAATACACGTCAAATCAGGATGTTTGCATAGGGTGAGGGCATAATCTTAAAATTAGAGCGAGACCACTTAGAAGAGACATCAGGAAGCATCTTTTCATAAAGAGGATAGCAGAAAGGCTGTGGATGCTAGGTCAATTTAAGCTTTCATGACTGAGATAGATAGACAAATCTTTGTGAGGTAACAGCATCAAGGGAAGTGGAGCAAAGGTGGAAGAATGGAGTTGAGGTACGTAGATCAGCCATGATCTAACTGAAGGGTGGAGCAGATCCAAAGGCCTGAGTGGCCTACTCCTATTCCTAATGTTACAATGTGAAGAATGAATTTAAAACATGTCTGATGGTGGTGTGCTCAGAATCATTAATGATCATGTGGTTGAGTACTGACCTTTTGTCAGGAAAACACGATATGCCAAATGAGAAATATTAATTCATCAGTTGGAAACTTACATTAGACTTTTAATTGAACAAAAAAATCCTACAGTAACTTTAAAAAAGACTGGCAGCCAAGATGGTCACCACAATTTGCATCTGAAACACTTTTGCACATTCAAAGGCCCAACTGCAGACAGAAATCTGAAAAGCCCTGGACCCAGAACAATGGCTTGCTTTGCGTAACTGAATTACCTAGGATTGCTTCATTAGCATGGCAGTCAAGGCCATCTTGACACATTCACTTTTAAAAAGAAAACCCCTCCGAATGTAAATATTGGCATCCTGGGACCTGTGGAGTCAATTCTGAACTTTGTAACTCATTAAAAACAAAGGGAATTGTGAGAGCCAACAACAATTCTGTCTTCAAGAAAACCCTAAGCAAAGCAGGCCAACCACAAAGTGCATTTTGACCAGTGAGGACCTCAAAAATACAGCTTCAGCCGAGGACTACCGGATTATCCACTTCACAGACTGTGTATTTAAGTTCCATTTATTCTGGACTTTAATCCAACCTCTGTAATCTATTTTTCTCTCTGCAATCTATGTGTGTGTGTGTCATTCTCGTGTGAATGTGTAGCTTTTTTAGTATTTTTGAAATCAGGGTTAGGGTGTTAAGTATAACAAACTTACCCCTTTCTTGTTTAAACTCAAGAAAGCCTGTCCGATTGGTTCTTTCACAATCACAGTAAAGGAAAAAGGTAAAACACTCACAGAAGTGGTAAGCACAACCACTGTTTAAAAGGAATAAACCCTGTTGTGGTTAAATAAGAGGAAGGGCGAGAGGGGAGCCTGAGACCCCCTCCTCGCCTGGCCATAACACCTTGTCTCGAGGTGCTGAGATTAAGTACAAACATGATGATAGCAACTTTGAGCAAGCAACCTTCAAAGTACAGTTTGCAATATTTCCAGATGATTAGTGGAATATATTTAGATAACCATTATCATGTAAATACTCCTATCAAAGGGAAGCACTTCTTCGACATGTACAATATGTCCTCAATCATTGTACCTTTTAAAAAATATATATAATCTACTTTGTTACACAAATCTGTTTTCTGTCAGTAGCAATTAAGATTCTTTAAAGGCAGTATGTGTGTACAAGCTACATCGCTGCTTCTCAATTATCTCGGCAGTAAAAGACTGAAATCTATCTTAGAAGATTAAATTACATCAGATAATGGTAAACAACATAGTAATTGGGTTCACTGTGTTCTTTATTATTTGTCCAACATCAAATGCTCCTTTCATAACACAGCTTCTGACAACAACAGAAGAGGCATCAGCAACTGTGCAGTAGAAATGGCCCAATACTGTCCTATGTTCAAGGCAATAAAATCATCCTTGATCAAAGCTTTCACTCTCTGCTTCCATGCAAAAACAGATGCACGTGACAAATGTAAACTTCTTCTCTGCAAGGTTCACATATGGGAGTCTGGCCTCAGTCCCCCTACACATAAAAGTCATGCACTTTATGGCTTCCCTGTGTCCATACAATATCTGACGAGCTCTGCAGCTAGACTGGCAAAGTCTTAAACGTGTGGCGTTCCCCAACGGCACTGAATCCATCTCGCAAATTCAATCCAGTATAGGTATATTAGGATCAGGAGTAGGCCATTTAGCCTCTAGTGCCTGCTCCACCATTCAATGAGATCACACCTCAGTTCCATTTACCACTCTTTAATCCATATCCCTTGATAGCCTTGCCTGACAAAAATCAAGCAGTTCTGGCGCATTGGAAACCAGCACAATTACTAAACAAGCTTGCAGTATTATCCACAAAATATGACTTTCTGTCCTTACAGGGGCTGGAGGAGTGGGTTATGACATAGCCTGGAGAGCTGTCCAGAAGAGATGTTACTACAATGAGACTAAAATAAATGAAGTGTTATCAACTCAGAATAATGGTACTTTCACAAATAAGACATAAATTGACTTAAAGCTCAGTAAGTCTTTGTACGAATGATTGGCATGCAGTGTTTCATGTGATTTATTGAGGTCAGCTGGATTTACAGAGGGGATCAGAATAACAGGAAGAGTCAATGAGGGAACAGAGGATGAAGAGGTGATGAGAGGAAGCTCCAGACTCAAATACTGTTTGAAAATGGGACCAGGAAAGTTTAAATGCAGAAAATGCTAGAAATACTCAGCAGGTCTGGCAGCATCTGTGGAGAGAGAAACCGAGTTAATATTTCAGGTCGATGACCTTTCATTTGGTCATCAACATGAAATATTAACTCTATTTCCCTCTCCACAGATGCTGCCAGACCTGCTGAGTATTTCCAGCATTTTGTGTTTTTATTTTAGATTTCCAGCATCTGTGCTATTTTGTTCTTGTATTAAGGTCCACCTTCAACTATGGAGTAAATTATTGAGCTGAGCTCAGTGGCTCAACATTCCAGTGTTCATTACGTTGAAGAAAAAGACTAACATAAATAAAAAGTAGCACAATATTTTTTAGAACTAGTGAACAGGCAATTCTTTCATACTCAGCAGAGTTTTGTGAATTTCTAAGGTTTCCACTGTTGCCACTTGTAATGCTATGTGCTCAATGGCGGACAAAAGGATACACAGCCACAACTCCCATGATGTAATCCTGGGGAAATAGCAGTGTATATCTGGTTGGTGTAATCTCCCACAGCAGTCAGACCTTTTTCACGTGTAGTGCACACAGGTGAGAGTGGCAGTGTTGCTGCTGCGACTATGTTCTGTATCCCCATATAGAACTCAGATGGGCTGCAACACACTGAATTTCCACCTTTTACCAATTTTTTTCTCATCAACCAAAGAACAAAGAACAGTACAGCACAGGAATGGGCCATTTGGCCCTGCAAGCCTGCGCCGATCTTGATGCTACTTGTCTTCTCACTGGTCCTTTGCGTGTCACTCTAAGCTTTCTCATCCTCATCACTGTGTACTTATCTAGTACTATGTACTATGTACTTATGTGCTGCTGGGTGCTTCGAATGGAGATGGTGACGGTTGGTGTGTTGTGCTATTAAGGATCCAGTCAATAGTCCATTGAATTCTCCTTGCTCTGTGAAGAGAGTAAATTGATACGGATGCATTCTTACCTTTAATGTGCACTTGTTCAGAAATCAACTTGCTCATTAACAAACTTACAAGTTGTTTATGATCTAGTAATGTAAAGATAGCCAGAATCTCTGTAACAAGTGCTCAAATTTGTCACCACAGGTCAGGGACAAGATGTAAAGATGCTACGTCTTATTTTGTAAGTCATGATATTTTGCCATCAACTTCCATTGTGTGTGTGTTTTTAATTACTTAAAAGTTCATATGTAAACTGGAATGCAAACGGAAAGCAGAAGGAAACATCAGAATTTATATTGTTGCAAAATATTCATTGATGAGGAAGGACACTTAACCATTTTTAATTCAGAAAGACCCTGCATTCCTGCCTCTTCCCCTCCCCCTCACCACCTTCCCCCATTGCAGCATCTAATTGTTTCTTGAATGATTCCATTCTTTATCTGAAAGTCTATTCAAGTACTGATCACTCTCTGTGTGAAAGTATCAATCCTAAAATCACCTTTTACCAATGTTGCCTGCTTTGTCATTCTTTATGTTCTCAAGCATTACTCCCTTTCAGACATCTGTATCATGGTTAAATCAATCTCTGCAGTTTTTATTGTCAATCTATTTATCTTCGAGAAAAAAAAATTGACCAAGAATTTTGCTTTAAATTAAACTATGGGGTAGAACTAGCAAGCACAGGAAATGTTAGGAAATTCTTCGCTCAAAACGTGATCAACATGTGAATAAAGCCGCAGAGACAAAACCCTGGAATCATTTAAGAAACAGATAAAAGGATGTTCGAACTTCTCTGGATGGATAAATTAAGTTAGGCCAAATGGCCTCCCTCATTCATAATAATCTGTCAAGACAACATTTTCTGCCCTCGGAACAGAGATGGAGAGGAAAGCCAGGAATGGTGAACAAGAGTGGAAGAATGTTGGAAAAATGAGTTGCAGAATGAGGGTGGTTAAGGATGCCTTATTTCCCTAGCGAGAAGTTTGGGATTTCTCAGATTCTGATGGCAACAGAGCCTTTACTTCAGGAAATAATGGTTTCTACCTTGTTTGCTTCAACTCATATTTTTCAATAAGTCCTTCTGCCTCAAGTCTTTAATCCAAGAATCAAGTGCAGAAGGCAAATGAGTCTTCCAATTTGACTAGTTTGCTATTCACAGCCACAAGAAATATTAAAAGGACATCTTCTCTGCTAAGGGAGCTTGGTAATTGTATATGGAGGCGTCCCTAACATAATCACTCAGTTCTCTTGAGATTGCTTGTGAAAATTTTGAACTGCTGTACACTTTCTCATCCCCCTATTGCATATTTAGATGCTCATGTGCTTTCACATTTTCCATATCTCCAACATAAGCTATAATAAATACCTAATTCCCACTCTATGAATTTTGCTTGGGTTAAAACTCTGTTGGGTATTGAAAAGTGAGTGAATTTTAAAGCTGACATTGAGTATAGTCTTCTGCATGTTGTCTGAGGTTGGAGATCATTTTCTCCTACGTCTCGGGGGTGACACATCTGGACAGCAACTGATGAATACCTCTTAGAAACAAATTGAACTTTTGTTCCATTACCGATTCCTGCATTCTAAGGAATGCCAGTGACTTTGGTGATACCTCTTTGGATTTGTTTTTGAATAATAAACTTTAGACTCTAGTTGTGGATTCTAAAGGAATTGTGCTATAGGTGAATTTTATTTACAACTTTTGAGAGGTAACTCCACAATCCTATGTTGTAGAACTGCGATTACAGTGGCGTAGCCTCATCCGTAACCTGGCTCCTTTTGAGCGTAGCATTCCCACCTGGGAGCGGGAGGTCACAGAAATAATTCAATAGCCTGTTTCAAATGCTGTTACCTGGTTTATCTTGTACTCCTGCCAGTTAATGAGAGCATTTCCTACTGCAGGAGTCATTACCGGTGGGCAGTAGCCCCTTAGGAGGGACAGACCCATCGGGAAGGAGAAGCCTCCACTCCACTTCCTGATGCCCTCCCAGATACCATCTGCGACACCTGCTTTTGGCTGCCTGATGCTCTTGCTTTGTCCCGGGGTTAGTGTCTGCCATTTATGGTGGGTAAAAATTCCTGGACTTGGAAATTGGATCATGTTGCATTTATTTTCCAGGAGCAAAAAGGGTCCATTTTTGTGCGGGGCTGTGTCTCATGCCTCAAAGATGCCTGAAGAACATTGAATGCTTTACCACAAGTAATATTATATGATAAGACTTAAATCATAACAAGGCAGAATGTGGATATTTGAATCTCTCAGGGTTTTTCAACTGTAGGCACTCAAATGCTTGGTCAATTGAAAAGTTCTGCTGTAGCCTCACTGCCACTAATTGAAAGTGATAATGTTTCACTACAAAGACTCCTACTCCCTTTATTACTTATTCATCCCCAGGCAAATTTGAACGGTTAAGGTAATCCAGGTCAGGGACTTTTTCAGTGTGACATACCCATGAGCAAGAAGCCACCAGACAGCACATTATTCTCAGTTTTTAAATAGATATTAATGTGAACAAAGAATGTGGTTGTTGTAATTGGTGAGTGATGAGACAGGTTGCAGGGTAAGAAGCATATGAATGGTTCACTTCTTGTTTATATTCAGACTCAATGCCATCATTCAAAATAGGGACATGAGTGTAGGCCAAGTCCATGGACATTATCTGGTTCTTTTCTAAGCATAAATAGAACCATAGACATTATAGTCAGAAGGAGGCTATTTGGCCCATTGTGCCTCTGCTTGTGATAGCCCTTCAACCTGATCGTTCCATTTGTCTTCCTTTTCTCTGTATTCTCTAGAAATCTTCCTCTTCAAATTGATATCAAATTTTCTTTGAAATTATCTTATAGTGTTGTCTCAATAGCCACTTCTTGCAAAGCGATCAACGTTCTAACAACCCTCTGTGTGTAAAAATGTTCCTCGAATTCCCTCCTTCATTTTTTGAGTGACATTCCTGAGTCTGTAGCCCCTGTACACTACGTAGATACTGAGCACAGATGCTAAAAAAAGACTTGCATTCCTATGGCGACTTTCTCAACTTCAGGCCATCCCAAGACACTTTACAGCCAATGAAGTGTTTTTGAGGAGTTGTCATTGTTGTAATGTAGGAAACGTGGCAGCCAATTTACACACAGCACGTTCCAACAAACAGAAATGTGATAATAACCAGATAATCTGTTTTATTGATGTTGGTTGAGGGATAAGTATTGGCCAGTACACCAGGGAGAACCCTCCTGCTCTTATTTGGAGGAGTGCGATGGGATCTTTTACATCACCTGAGAGGCAGGGCCTCAGTTGAACATTTCATTTGAAAGACTGAGGCTGGGATTTAACCATAGGCAGACGGGAGCCGGCCACCGACTGAAAAGTCGGTGGCGAACCCGCTTCTGCCTCGCCTGGGGATCCGACCGGTATTTTGAGGGTCCCCGGGCTTCAATTGTTCTGAGGCGGGACTTCCACCTGCTTGAGGTAGGAAGTCCCACCTAATGGAGCTGCTGGCCAATCAGCGGGCCGGCAGCCTCTAGCCCCAGCAGCGCCACTGGGAGTGGTGGCCACTGCTGGGACTACAACCCAGCTAGAAGTAAAGATGCTGGGGAACCTGGAAGGCAGGTAAGTTTTGGTTGCCTCTCTAGGGGTAATCATCGGGCCCCAGTGAGGCAATGGTGGTCGGTGGGGGGACGGGGGTGTGTGTTGGGTGTTGGAGTAGTGGGGGTGGCCCTCCATCAGGCACAGCATGCCCAATATGAGGCCCCCCACCCCCCGGGACTTTCGAGAGCTGCCTGCTTTTGTCAGGCGGCTTCTCTCGAGTCTAGGATGCCCGCTTGCCTTGTGTAAAATCCCCATGAAGGAGGGCAAAGGCCCTTAATTGGCCACTTAAGGGTCTTGATTGGCAGAGGTGGGCAGGCTGTTTCTCACCGCCGCCGCCCTGCGTAAAGTGGCGATGGAGGCGGGAACGGGTCGGGAAAGGCTCCCGAGCCTCCCGCTCCATTTTACACCACCCCTCTGCCCCGCTGCCATCGCCATCACGCTCTTTGGGGTGGCGTATAATTCAGCCCAGAATCTACAACAGTGCAACACTACACGGGAGTGTCAAGCTTAGACTTTTGTGGTGATGTCTCTGGAGTGGGACTTGAACCTATACATTTCTGACTTCAAACCAAGAACACAGCCACTGAGCCACGACAGGCAGAATTGCATTGATGCAGTAGGCAGCTTTAGGTGGACATATTGGGCCATCAGGGGATGGAGAAATTGGTCTGGACAGAATGTGGTGTACTGAATTCTGGCCTCACTTTTCATTTTCCACATGAATATGAATCGCAGCCCACAAATGAGTCTTGTTTATAGCAGTTCAAGTGTGGCAAGTGAACTTCATGTGATTTCAGGATTGGTAGAACCTCTCTTAATATTTGTCATAGAAACAGATCAAGGAGTTATTTAATTACATCCCATTTACACCATAGAAACAAGCCTTTCGGCCCAACTTGTGCCTCTCTCTCTCTCTCTCTCTCTCTCTCTCTTCCACATAGGCACGCTCTCACACATGCGCTCTCTCATGCACACGTTTTCTCACACACATGCTTTCCCTTGCATGCCCTCTGTCTCTCACTCAGCATGCACCATCCAGAGCAATGCTCCACCACATAAACCAGGAAGGTGCCAGATTTCCCACTGCCTTTTTCCTGAATGAACTGATCTCCAGCCAGAATACTCATGAGAAAGAACTGACATCAGTGGCAGTAGGGTAAGGAGGGGAAAAGAGATCAATAGGGGGGACACTGTTCCTGATCAATAACGTGCAACCCTCGCTGCAAAATACATGGATGACACTGGGTGAGGATAAGATTAAGCTTGGATCGAATAGGCTGCTGTGGCTCAATGTACAGGCTGTCACAATGGCCTCTTGGGTGAGATTCCAGATGGCGGCCAACACCCCAAGATGAGTCAATAGGGCATAAATTAGTTTGGAATTGTAGTGTAAAGCAGGCGCCAGGGCATTGGCAACCACTTTGGACTCTGTGTTCAATTTTCTCTTCCAGTGATCAATGGAAAATTGAGATTGGGCAGCCAACGCGCAATTGTCCAAGGTGAACTTATATCCCAGTTTTGTCACGAGAGGAACGGAAAAGACACAATTGAGTTAAACAAAAGTGAGAAAGGTTCACTTAAATTAAACAAGATTTGATCTTGCATCTGGACGCTGGAAGAAGGTGGAGGGAAAGAAACAGTGGAAATAATAAATCAACCCAACAAGGACGAGCCAATTATTACATGGTTTACTAAATTCAGAATTAACACTGTCTTGCATTTGCTCTGTCTTCCCTACCTGTGCTCAGAAGGTAATAGAGAGCAGATCATAAATAATGCTGTTTCTATTTGAATTGATGTTGGTGGAACTTTCAGTGGTTGCTGTGCGCATGCAACTGTAAGACATGCCAGTGCTGTTCCGGAATGCCCATCAATTCGCTGCCATTAAACGTCCCATCTAATGCAGTGGAAAACTGAAGACTCAACTGAACAAAAGCTCATTCCCAGCTGGTGGCATACAAAGAGAATATGCAGTGTCTATGGAAGATGGGGAGGCAGGTAGGTAGTGATTGCAGTTCCCTTCCTGGGTTTCAACCTTAAAAATTGCATAGTTCAGCAAGTGTGATGCAATTTACAATTTCAAGGGTTAGTAAATTTTATTAAAGGAATTGCTGTGTAATTTCATGAAGTGATAAAAGTTAATGAGGCGTTGATTTTCAGTCACATCATATGCTTTTTTTGTTGAATTAATTCATTTTTCCTGAGCCCTCCGATTGTTTCCTAGCCCTATATCAGAGGAGCTGAGGGAAGCTAATCTATCCTACTTATATAAAGCTATATAAAAAAAAATAATGCTGCCATCCTGAAATAAGAATGGAAAAATGTTGAAAAGTAGGTGACAGGTCAGTTAGCATCTGTGGAGAGAAAGGGCAGATTTATATGTAGGGAGGAGAACATTCTGAAGAGGGGTGATATCCCCTAATGGAGAAGTCACACCATTAAGGAATGAGGGTTCAAAGATCAGATCGTAGCGTTGTCACTGCCCCTTCTCCACCACCCCCAATCCCCACAGTGCTCTGCCCCACAGTCCTGCTAGTTTTCCTGTTGGTAGCTGGAATCATGGAATCACCATAAGGTCCGTTCTGAAATGGTCAGCTACTTTATCTCTTTTTCTTATGTTGATGGCATCTGCTGTACAGATACTGTATGAAGGATTTTGTTTGCCTGCTTCTCTACAGCCTTATCCACTTCTGCCACCATGTTTAATGACCTGTACACCAAGGAGCTCTGCTCCTGTTCTAAATTTAAAATCTTACAATTACCTTTCATACCATTCTTACTTCCAAAATGCATTATTTGACATTATTCTACATTGAATTGCACTGACCATCGAACTGCCCAGCCTACTGCCTACCTATATCTTCCAATGACACAATCTTCACTACCCTTTGACATAAGTCCTTCCAGTTTGACTTGCATCAAACTTTCAATTTTATGCTCAAATCTTTCAATGGCCTCACTCCTTCCCATTTCTGCAACCTTCTCCAGCCATACAATGCTCCAAGAACTTAGTGTTCCTCTAACTTTGGCTTCTGGTCTATTCTCTACTTCCTTTTCCCCAACATTAGTGGCTGTTTTGTGTTGTTGTTGTGGTTGTAGTATAGCTAGGGCATTGTTGATAAAGTCTCAGAGTCTGGATAAGGTCAGCTAATAACTCTTCTATTATTTACACATTTCTATTTACACTCTCCACAAGCCTCTCTCGCTAGCATGCTTCTTGCTGCTACTCTCTTCTTTCCAAGTCTATTACCATGTGACTATTGCATCATCATCATCATCCTTATGGTGGGAGAGGTTGCTCTCACTGTCTCCAACATTGACCCTTTAGGTCCTTATCCTACAGCTGTGCCTTCAGCTATCTAGGTCCTATGGTGTGGAATTCTCTCTAAACCTCTGAATGTCTTTCTCCTCTTTGAAGATTCTGTTCAAAACCTGCCTCTTTTGCAAAGCTTTTGGTCACTTTCCCAATATCCTCCTTTGGTTTACTGTCAATTTTTGGTTTGATTACAGTGAAGCACCTTGGGATGGTTTACTGTGTTAAAGGTTCTATATGAATGCAAGTTGCCTGGATGGGTGCAGCTTCACCAACACTCAAGAAGCTCAACACCATCTAGGAAAAAGTAGCCAACTTGATTGACACCTGATCCATCATCAAAAATTCACTCCCTCCACAACCGGCGCTGTGTGGCTGCAGTGTGTACCATCTACAAGATGCACTGCAACATCTCACCAAGGCTTCTTCAAAAGCACCTCCTAAATCTGCAACCTCTCCAACCAAGAAGAACAAGGGCAGCAGATGTTGTATGTTTGGTTAGTCTACTGCCACCTTAGTACATTTGGTTATTCTAGCTAAGAGAGATTACTGATTCTTCAGTAATTTGAACATTAATTCTTCTATTATATTTAGCTGTATACAGCTTTACACAAGTCTGTATGACTTCTCTGATGGAAAGTAGTTAACATATAGCAGAAGACATTTACTCCCCTTTCCCTCCATGACCTGGCTGACTGCAATTTTGAAGTGCAGGCATCCAACCTGCACCAATTACATACTCTGAGTAATTACCCTGTCACAATACTGAGAGTTGAACAGGCTCCTCCTTAGTTTCTGACAGTGGAGAGTTCTGCAGTTTCACAACAGTGAAGAACTTTTCAGCCAAACGGACTTTACTTTTCCCATCTCCAAAAGTTTCCCATTTGCTGCTTTGCATCCTCCTCCAACCCTTTTGTACAGCTGTCTGAGATGTTCTCTATGTAAGGGTTGTCATTGAAATGGTCATTTTTGTGGGTTAGCAGGGAGTACAGTGGATTTCTCTGCCATCGGTGTCACTGATTACGGTTGCCAACTCTGGTTGGGCATATTCCTGGCATATTCCTAAATATAATAGAAGAATCAGTAATCTCTCTTCGCTAGAATAACCAAATGTACTAAGGTGGCAGTAGACTAACCAAACATACAACATCTGCATATTCCAGGTCATGGCGGGAAAGGGGTGTAAAAGTCTTCTGCTATATGTTAACTATTTTCCATCAGGCGGTTGGGAGGGTTTGCGGTAGTGGTGGTTGGTGGTGGGTGATGGGATGGGGTTAGGTGGCAGGATGGGGTGGCAAATGGGTGCTGTGGGTGAATGTCACAGTGCGGGAGTGGACAGAAGGGTGAAGGGGTGGAAGTTAAAATAGAGCTCAGTACATTTTGGGAGAAAAAACATATACTACATGGGCACATTTCCACTCATATCTGTAAACACGATGGACTGAATTTTGCCAGTCCCGTGGAGATGGGGTTTGAGGTGGGGCAGCCAGGAAAATGGGGGAAGGTGCGTCAGGATGGCTCCCGGACACATTCCTGCCTCCCAGGAACTTTCCCAGGGAATTAGAGCAATTAAGACACCACTTGGGGGCCATTTTGCAGTGGTGTTGGTAGTTTCCTGCTGTGTGCGGAGGCTGTGCCAGCTCAGTCAAAATGGCTTCCCGGCAGCAGGCCAGATGGTCATCGGAGCTGGAGGCTCCACATCCCATTGACGAGGCTGCGGGGATGAAAGGCCTTCAGTAATCCTGCATAGGAGTTTCCCCTCTACCTGATGGTTCTACCGGCTTCGGACCTCTTTATCTGATGACTTCAACGCAGGCAACCAAGGGTGCCTCCATGTTGATGTTCCCTCACACTCGCCTGCTTGCCTTGGCAACATCCAGCTCTCCCAGTGGGACTGCCAGCCTGACAACGCTACGGGCTCTCTATTGGACCTCCACCCTCGTGTACTTGCCTTCCATCCTTAATAGGACAGTGAGCGCAGAAGCGGAAAAGTAGGAGGCCACCTTCTGTAAGGTTGTGCTGACGGGCACACTGATGACATGGGCAGGCTCAGGATTCCCATATGGGCCCGATGTCAGGGGTTCTGATGCCCATGAAAAATACAGCCTGATGTCTTTGACATTGAAACCACTGAACCACAATTATATTATTAGAAGTTTCAGAGGCAAATCTGATCTATTGTACAGAACAGGAGGAATTTGAAAAGACACAACTTTCAGGTAAAATTGAGTCCTGTCACTTTTTCTCATGATCTTAACAGATTGATAGACTGCCTTCAGAATGTTTGGCTACTCACAAGGGCTCTAACTAAAATTGTCATTTTTGCACATCTCGCTTTTTGTCAAGTATATTAAAACATGTCAGACTTAAATGGAGCATTCTGTTGTCTGTATCTGTATTTCTTGTTGCGATTATAGTCACAATTAGGTTGCGGTTACACTTTTTGTTGCGGTTACACTTTTTGTTCAATGCCACACAAGAGTTTGCAGAAGTCTATAAATATTGCATACTTTACCGCTGTCTGTTCATCAATAATTTGTTCCAAGTTTTGTCTTTTATTATTAAATTATTTAACCCTTTAGGTACTACACTCTCTTCAAACACTCTTTGTAGCACATTTTATTTTGATCTATAATGGTTCAATTTTGGAGCTGTTGACCTCAGGGAATAGTTGAGACAGAGATCATTCTTTTAAGGGAACAGTAGATAAACATCTAGAAGCATAGGATAATGAAGCAGAAGCATGGCAGTAGGATTAGTTTAGAGCTGACATGATACTATCAGCCAAATGCTGCCTTCTGTCTGATAAATGTATATGGTTCTATCAAGGCTCATCATAATTGACTTGGAGTTATTTCATGATGAGCTGCAGAAATAGATTCATTCATGCACAAGTACCTCTGAGTGAGCATCTTGCTGCACAGTTGTCATTTTACTCTCAGCAAACCAGATTAGTGTTGAAAATTAAAAGGTACCTCAATGGGAAAACCATCGGGTAGAAATTGTAGCTTGTGGCACCCAGTTTAGGGGCGTAAAGGAGGTGCAACCAAGCACAATTTTGGGGACCAATGTTGTGCTTCCCAAGGACCCTGGAAAAACATCCAAGCCAAAATTGAGTGGGGCCATTTTTCAGGCATCCCAGGCTGCCACCGAATCGAGGCATTGGGTCCCTAAAGTATGTAAACATGGGGCCTAACACCTATTAAAGGCTCCCTTGATGAAAATTGATGACTTTGTGCAGCAGGACAGGAATTGGGATTGTTCAATCGTCCCTGCAGCCTAAGCAATGGCCACCATCTGAACGTGAATTTAAAAAAATGCTAAAAAAATGTTCTTGTGGAGTCAGCAATTTTCCTGAGGGCCATCTACTTCCCCCATCCCCCCAACACCCTACATTTCTCATAGGGCCTTTGCCAGCTAAGGTAAGTGCCCCAATCTTTAAACCAGCTGAATGGAAGGCTGCCTTTGGACATGCCATCTCAGGTGAATACAAAAGATCCCATGGTGGTATTTTGAAGAAGCCTATGGGAATTCTCCCCAGTGTCCGGGCCAATATGTATCCCTCAACCAAAATAAAAAAAAACAGATTATCTTGTCATTATCACGTTGTTGCTTGTGGGAACTTGCTGTGTGCAAATTGGCTGCCATGCTTCCTGCATTACAACAGTGACTGCCAATGTTCCCTGTAAGCTGTGTGAGGATTGCCCAGCAACGCGGCAGGTACCACACAGGCTGCTCACAAGTTGCCTGCTTTATGATACCGTGCACAGTCATGCAAAAAACTGTAAAAGGACCATGCATTCAAATGAACAGACCAAGCACAAGGAAAAATATTTAGAAGGGATATTGGAGATTATACTTCAGAAGTATCTTACTGGCTTTAAAGCACTTTGGGACTACCTGACAATGTGAAAGGTGCTATATAAATTTATTTTTTTAACATCCTTCAGGCAAGGGAATCTGCCACCCCTACCTGTCTGAAAGAAACAAATGACATGAAACATGTTAGAATAGGACGATCTTTTGAACAGTCTCAGTTTTCAAAGTGTGAATTCCTGTACTAACTGACCTACATTGTCTCCCAGTCAAACAAGGTCTTGCTTTTAAAATTCACATCCTTGTTTTCAAATCCCTCCATAGTCTTGCCACACCCTACCTCCGTAATCTCCTCCAACCCCACAACTATCCGGGATAGCTGCTCTCATCTAATTTTGGCTTGTTGCACATCCTTGATATTAATCATTCCACCATTTTATTTATTTATTTAGAGATACAGCACTGAAACAGGCCCTTCGGCCCACCGAGTCTGTGCCGACCATCAACCACCCATTTATACTAATCCGACACTAATCCCATATTCCTACCACATCTCCACCTGTCCCTATATTCTCATACCACCTACCTATACTAGGGGCAATTTATAATGGCCAATTTACCTATCAACCTGCAAGTCTTTTGGTGGTGGGAGGAAACCGGAGTGCCCGGCGGAAACCCACGCAGACACAGGGAGAACTTGCAAACTCCACACAGGCAGTACCCAGAATTGAACCCGGGTCGCTGGAGCTGTGAGGCTGCGGTGCTAACCACTGCGCCACTGTGCCACCCATGGCGGCCATGCTTTCAGTTACCTAGGCCCCAAGCTCTGGAATACCCTCCCTCCACCTCTCTGCCTCTCCACCTTGCTTTCCTTCTTTATGACACTCTGAAAAAGCTACCTCTTTGACCTAATATCTCTTTATATGGTTTGGTGTCAAATTTTGTTTTCTAATGCTCCTGTGAAGCATCTTGGATGTTTTATTACACTAAAGGCACTATATAAATATAAATAGTTGTTGTTAGGACAATGTTCTGTTTGCCAACCAAGCTGAAATTGTGGTGTGAGATACTTTAAAGAATGCATTAACATATTCATATTGGTGCCCCATTTTGAGGAATATATTTACCCATTTAAGAGGATTGACATTTCCTTGTCACCAGTGAAAAAGTGTCCAATCTAGTAACTTAACAGAATTTCCTTCACTAAAAAAAGAAAATGTTTTACTTTCTAAATCTTACATAAGCATAAGGCAGAAAGATTAAAATCGAGAAAGTTATATTGATAACATCTCTTGGAGGATATTGTTCTGGATTACTCTTGTTTATAACCAATAAATTTACTTTATACGCGTGTGTCAGAAATCATTCAGACTGCTAAGCTGCTGCCAGGTTTTGGCATTTTGATTCGGAGCTTGCTGTTTGCCAAACTCTCGCTGCCTCTCGCGACCCTGCTCCTGGTATGTCTCCATCTTGAATCTTACTTCATGGCTGCTGCAGTGCCCACTCCCAGCTGTTGTCTTCTTCACCCAGCAGCATCACAGCATCATGTGAAATAGGCAACTTTCTTTAGCACTAAGGATTCTGGGATAATATAGCCACCATAACAACCCCCCTATTCCTGCCCACCTACTCTGAGGACAAGACCAGGAATGAATGACGGGAGCATGGGAGATGGAGGGACTTTTATAAGTGTAGTGATAGTTATTTCTCATAATCATATCATTGTGATGCAGCATTGGGGGCTGATTGTATGGCTGTGACCTGATTTGGCTTGTCACTTGGCTCAGTAGGGAGTGCTTTTTCTGACAGTGAAAGCTTAGAATAGCTCCTAGTAACATAAATACACTAGGAAATGGCAAGTGACGAGGTACATTTTGAAGTGATCACAGAACAAGAGAAGAGTTGCCTAAAGGACAGGGGGAGGGGTGGGGGGTGGTGGAGCAGCCTGGGTGTTTGAAATTGTGAGATGTTGTGGGGTCAGGGGGTAAAGGGGGTTCTCGGAGACTGATATTGGGTTAGCAAGGGTTGTGGCTGGGATAGGAGAGGAAAAGCATGTGTGTATCAGAGATCAGAGGCAAGAAACAAGAGGGGAAATCACAGGTACATGGAGATGGGCAAGAACGGGGCATCACACAACAAACTTCCATGGCACAAGTGAGGGGCTTTTGGAGGTATGGAGTGGAGTTTAAAGACAGGTCAGGGTTCTTGAGCAGAGAATCAAGGGATATTTCTAAAACAAGGTGCGGGGTAAAGGAGAATCAGAGGATAAGCGATAAAGAAAATGAAGAGTGACATTTTCAAAAGGTGTGATAATTTTTTCAATTAATACTGGAGATTTTTGTACATCAGTTAAGTAGTCCATTATTTCCAAAGAGTTCCACAACAGAAATTACATTGCGACTGGAATCTAGTCATAGACCTCTGTGCTCTGAGTCTGTTGCAGACAGTAATTGTGGGTGTTACAGAGAGCGAGAGATTAATTATGGTCAGTTTTTTAAACAGTCTTAGTATGCGGTGATTGTTATTTACAATATATTCATCATCCTCTCACAACACTGCCAACACAGGGGGCTGATTTGATGGCTCTGATCCGATTTGTCTTGTCACTTGCCTCACTTGGCAAGGCAAGCATGGACACGTAGAGCTTGGAATGGCTCCCAGTATCATAACTCCTCCACAATATGGCAGTAAGCGGGGATATGTCTCCATTTTTTTTCTTTGATGCCATGTCCACACTTCACTCTCCCCCTCCCTTCGGAGATTCTGTCAGCTGTAGTCTTCCCATCAAATTATTTTAACCTTGGGCACACATGACCAGTTGTTGCATCTGCAAGAGTACCAGGAAACTGACATCTCGATGTAATTTCTTTTTGAGCCTGGTCTGTATTTGACAACACATGTAGAAGCATTGACTGGTTACTGTTAGTTGGGCTTAGTGGTAGTACTGTCACTTCTGAATCTAGGCTTTCAGCACCTAAATCAGGCTGACCCTTTTGGATGAGCCATTTAACTGAGGTGCTGCCTGCCCTCTCAGGGGCATTTAAAAAATCCCATGACACTGTTTGAAGAAGAGGAGGGACATTTTCCCAGTATCCCTTAACTAACACCACCAAAACCGATTGTCCGATCTTTATCTCAATAGTTGTGTGCGAAAACTTGCTGTGTGCAAATTGAGTGACTGGTTTGCCTGTATAACAACAATTAATATGCCTCAAAAGTAATTTATTGGCTGTGAAGCACTTTGGGCATCTTAATGATGTGAAAGGCACCAATTAAATGTAAGTTTTTTTCTTCTTCTGGATGTGCATATAAAAGATCCTCCTTTGGCAACTGGTTTCCATTATTTTTCAATATCATTTAAGCCTGCACGAAAGAAATGAAGGAAAATATTAAAGCACCATAGCTTAGAACTGACGGTATGATATTAGCATTCAAACATTTAATGCAATTAATTCATTAAATAAGTAAATGCCTCTTTTAAAATAGTGGACAGGTACAAAGCTACTAAGTGCTAATATTGCGCAATAATTCTTGCTCCACCTAAACATTGTTTTGTCTTAACAAATAATTTATTGACTCATTTTCAGAAATATACCTCTCATTCTAAACAGCAATATCAGTCAGCTCACTGTGACATTGCCAAGATATGCTAGTACAGAACTTTAAGTCTGGTGGGTCAATGCAGGCAAAAACAAACATCTCTTATTTCTTGGGTGAGGGAATGGCAATGCAATGCAGATAAACTTTGGGGTTATTGGATTAAGGCAGACATCAACTGTGATCTAATTGCATCGCAGAACAGGCTTAAGGCAGCAAATGGCCTACTCCAGAGACGTCATGTGCTGAATTTAAATCCCAAGACTGCTGTATGATGTCATTGCGTCATAAAGTGCAGGAGGCCAGCAAAGTTTACTTGGTGGAAGGGCTCATTGTAGGCACTAACCTATGGCTCTCTACGCCAGCCATGCCACGCTCATCCCTAGCTGGCTAGACTCATCTTGGGAGAACAAATAGAAATTTGTCCCTGATCACTCTGTTGCATGTACAGGAGCAATTACAAATATGTAGTATATGCAAAGAAAATATGAAAACACTGGAATTCTAAAAGAAAAATAGATGGGTCTATATTCAACATCATTGTGCTCATTTTTCCAGGTGAGAAATGGGTGTAGCAATAACCAATTTAGCCAGGCAGAAGCCTGTGCCCAATCTGAACTGGCATTCGGGTCACTGCCCAATTGGTCGGGGCCTTATTTTAAGCGGCCCTGGCAGTCGGCTGTGTAATGTGGCATAGTGGTGACTTCACCTTTAAGAAGCCATACCTCTAAGAGACCAGTCCGCTGATGCAATTGATGACATTATCAGACATACATAAGGAGAGGGACCATTCTGAGAGACATACTCAACTCATGGCTGACAGAGAGCACATACACACCAGTGAGGAGAAGCGACCATGTAATGTAGACAATAAATAGTGTTTGTGTTGAATTTGAATGTTAAGCCTGTGGTTTACATTTAATAAAGACTTAAGAACACAACACAATACCACAGCCGGAAATGAGCTCAGGTCCATTTCCGAGCTGGATGTCAAAATGTGCTTGCTCTTCGCCAGCTCTGACCAGAATTTCCGGGTCTGGAATGGCCCTGGCTAGCATTCTTATAGGGAGGCTGGAGGCCATTCAAAGAAAGATGCTTCCTCTCCCAGGGGTAACCGTGGGCTTTGGCATAGGCATAAACTGGTTAGGTCTCGAAAGGTGTGCTGTGTGTCAGCTCCTGATTGGCCCCCGCAGCTTGTCTGAATTATGTTACTGAGGCCCCAAGATGAATTGCAGATGGTTCTCAGACCTCTATGTTCTGATGTGTCATTGCTGCATGTTGCTGGAATCACCCCCCCATTTCAGACGCTGAAAATGCATAGTAGACATTTCGCCAGACATACTAACCTATCCTTTCCAGAAGCTGACTGATCTGCTGTGCACTTCCAACATTTCCTGTTTCACTTTTCTATGCTGTGTTGGAGGAATAGAATTCTGAAGCTTGGTTGATAACCTGCTTGTTTTTCTGATGAGGTTATTTGCTTAAACTATTTGCACTTTCAAGACATCCCTTGGCAGGTAGATTTTCCTTCTGAAGTACTGTATTTAAATCTTCAAGAACCAATTACAGCTACATGCGTGTCTGCTGTGCATTAACTATGATGGAGCCTGAGGGGAAAGAAAGACTCAGTCAGTAAATTGTTATACCTGGCTGTCTCTGCTGAATATTTTATATAAATATATATTTATATATAAACTCATTTTAAACACTTTTTAATATAGACATACATATATTATTAATTGTTACGACCAGGTGAGAAAGGTGTCTAGGGGTCCCTTTTAGCCTTCACCTGGTGTTATTGTAACAGGATTTATGTTTTTAAACACACTGTGTTTTGAGCTCACCCTTGGTGAATCCTTGTTTACCGCTTTCCAATTATAAGGCAAAGAAATGAGCACAACCAGGTTTTCTCAGGTTTAAAGAAGAAAAGTGAAATTTATTAAAACTTCAACTCTAATACAGTTCACGCCTACAGATATACGACGCGCCCACGTTAGCATGCACACGCAATACACACATGCAAATAGGGACAGAAAAGAGCAGAAGAAAAATAAAGTAGAGGTTTGAGGCAATATCAGAAGAGTTTCTTGTTTACTGTGCTGCAAGCTCACTGTAGTCCTTTTGTAAGAGGTCTTGCCTTTCATTGGGGCCCAGTATTCTTCTTCAACCTTGTTCACTGTAGGAGACTTTTCTCTCTTGGGGTTCATGTGTCTTCAATGGGTCTTCATTTCCATGACAAAAAGATGGGAGCAGACGGGAGAGAGATCTTTTCAGTCCAGGAGCAAACAACTCTCTGAGTTCAAATTCTCTGTAGAAAGTTCAAATTAAAACAGCCAGTTAGTCATGCGACTAAACTGGCCTGACCAGGGCTACTGTGTATTGGAGAAGCAGGGACTGGGTCCTTTGTGCCAATACTGTCAGCTAGTATGCAAAAAAGGTCTTTCCGGCAAGGGGCCTGACAATTCCTTGTGATAGACCCTCTTTTCTTCCCAGCAGCAATTTTAAGTTTTAATGTTCATGTGGCGAAATAATGTGTGCCTCATTCTTGGCAGGTGGGGGCCTGCATGACATAATTCAAACTGTAACATTCTCTAGCCTAATGATAGAAAAATTAGATTATGCCAAGATCCTGCATGGTAACGTTGGTAAGCATGTTATTCTTTAGCTCCTCAACCTTCATTTGAATCCAGCCCACACCAATCTCACTGAATCTCTTCTTCTGTCAAGAGCATCCGAAATCCAAAATGAACAAGCTTTGAGGTATTCTGAGCCAGCTACCAATAGAAAAGGAACCTGTATTGATGCAGAGCCTACTCAAGTCTGTTAGAGATGCCAAGTAGTTAATCACGGCAACCAGTTTATACACAGCAAGCACCTGTAAATATTAATGAGATGAATGGCTATTTCACCTGAGGTTCTTAATGGTTTTGGTTTAAAGAAGAATGTTACTTGGTATTGGTTGAAAGGAAATTGCTATGGTTTGTCAATAACACCCTCATCATCGGGATGGTAGAAGAACTAGGTGGACCTGGTCTTTCTTCATCTAGCAATTCCTAGCTTCATATATAGCTCTGACTCCAGGGCAGCTCTGTGCTCTTCTTTGAATTGTGCCATCAGATCTTTTGTGTCCACCCAAATCATCAGAAGAAAAAGTTGGGGCCTCGGTTTAATGTCTCATCCCTAGATTGGCACCTCCAAAGGGCATTACAACACTGAGGTGTCACTCTAGATTCTCTGTTCAAGTCATGGAATGGGGGTGGAACCACCTCTAACTCAGTGGTCAGAGTCTACAAACTAAGCCAAACAGTCACATGTAGTAGGCATACGTTCGCAGTACTAAACTGGTTATAATTTGAGATATGTTTGCATCCAATCCTATGGTTGATGATCACTCTTGAAGGCGAAATAAGTGGCACCGCCTTAGAGTCAAATTGACATAAAGGTAATATTACTGATGGTGAGCGATTGGAACAAAGATGATCCTCTGTGGTAGAATGGGTAATCTGGTACCTGAGGAAGTCATTAGTCTTAATAGCCAATGATTGACCATCCAGGATTCCATTGAAGGGTGCTAGAAGGATAAACCTGTCATTGTAGATTGGATTCTTCCCACACAACCAGGGATAACCATGCAAGACAGTGCAAGTGCTTGATACTCATCTAGATATAATCACAAAAAACATACTATAGATAAAACAAGTATCTCTATGGTGACATACTAGAGTCATTGTATTACGCTGGCACTTAAAGCAGCTAACTACATGTATCATGTATTCTATTAATAATTTTTGGCGATTTTCATACTGTTACTGTCTGTCTGTATCTTACTCAAAATTGGGAATGGAAATACAGATGCTGAAGTCTCATGCTGAGTCCCTGAGTTAGCTTATGGGAGTTGGGGACAGTGATGGTGACATCACAATTGGCCATGCTGAGATGGATTCATTGTTTGGGTTTTGTTGTCATAACTCCCATGCCTAAGTACTATGCCATACTGACACGAACTTGTGCACACATGCCCCCTCATATACATACACACACACATACACTACGCAGGCACGTACACACATGCCTCTTCATACACATTTGCATACATATTGCAAGTTCTCCCTGTGTCTGCGTGGGTTTTCTCCGGGTGCTCCGGTTTCCTCCCACAAGCCAAAAGACTTGCAGGTTGATAGGTAAATTGGCCATTATAAATTGTCACTAGTATAGGTAGGTGGTAGGGAAATATAGGGGCAGGTGGGGATGTTTGGTAGGAATATGGGATTAGTGTAGGATTAGTATAAATGGGTGGTTGATGTTCGGCACAGACTCGGTGGGCCGAAGGGCCTGTTTCAGTGCTGTATCTCTAATCTAATCTAATCTAATATGCACAAGTGTACACATGGCTCCTCAAACAGGCACATAGACATGCATGCACCCAACACATAATGTATATACAGGCCCTGCAAACACACACACCTACTCACATGCATACACCCACCACCCCCCTCCCACATGTGCATGTGCACAGACGTATATGTGCCTTCTCCCCACACACACCTGCCACTGCCACACACACACAAACGCTACCCCCCACCTCCAATCATCATTAGACCTGACTGCAAAACAAAAATAACTCATATTGTACGTGGTGCAAAATAAAACACTTTCCCTGAAGCAGTAGTATAAACTCCTCTTGTTCGGATATGCTTTCAGGTCTTGGGTCATCTTTTGTTTAATTTCTCCCTTGTTAATTGGGAGAAAACCGAAAAAGTCATGCTTACCTTAGGGCCCTGACAGAGGAGCTATCAGAATTCAGTTTACCTGATCCACTGTTTTGGCATTTCATCACTTCAGAATATTCCTGAGCCAAACAAAAAATAAAAATTGGTATTCATTCTTGCAAAGCCCTGGCATCTGAAATATGTCCTGATGAAGGAGGGACACAGCAAGAAAGAGCATCATTTGAAGTGATAATCTCTCCTCCACTGTTCATGTTCCTTCATTCTCATCATTGATAATGATCAAATCTGTCGTGAGTTGAACAAAATCAAGTACCAGTAGTAGCTAAAAAATGTTATGGCTTCTCTGGTGTCATTAGTGGAACTAGCATGCCGTGAAAGCTATGGCCTATGTAGTCATTTTATTTCAGCACTGTGAGCTTTGTAAAATGGGTACTTCTGCTATATTTTCTCTGTTCTGTCATTAACACCCTGTTTGGGTTGAGACCAGGATTCGCAATTGAATCTGGAATATTAAATGCAGTTGGCATTTATTTTGTTCACATCAGCCGGTCACCCTCAATGACAACAACCAGTTGCTTTCAACGACATCACATTGTAGTTGATGAAGTATAATCAGCACGTATGATCATTTTGGTGATGTAGATTCAGGAGTTAATCTAAAGGATGTATTGATGGTGTGAAATGAAGTATGGTGGAAGGTGGCTCATTTGGAGCATAAACATCAGCATAGAACTGTTGAGCCGAACGTTCTGTGCTGTAAAACTCTGTCATTCTATGAAATCGGCCACTAGTTATATCACCAATTGGAAATCCAATTGGAAAGTGCCAGCGGCCCACTCAGCCCTGCAGTTCTGGAGCGTGTGGTGTTCCTTAGTATCAGGATAGAGGTCTGCAGCTGGGTGTGGAACATAAGAAATATGTGCAGGGGTAGACCATTTGGCTCCTCAAACCTGCTCCACCATTCAATACAATCATGGCTGATCTACCTCAACTTCACTTTGCTGCCCACTCTGCATATCCCGCGATCCCTGGGAGACCAAAAATCTATTGATCTTATCCTTAAATATACTCAAGGATGGAGTATCCACAACCCTCTGCAGTAGAGAATTCCAAAGGTTCACAACTCTCGGACCGAAGAAATTTCTTTTAATTTCAGTCCTAAATGATCTTCACCCATTCCTGAGGCTGGGCCCCCATGTTCAAAATTCCCCAGCCAGGGGAAACAACATCTCAATGTCTACCCGATGAAGCCCCTTCAGAATCTTCTATGTTTCAATGAGATCACCTCTCATTCTTCTAAACTCCACAGAGTATAGGCCCAATTTACTCAGCCTCTCATCATAGGACAACCTTTTCATGGAAATGCCTGGTATACCAATGTCAGGCAGTCCAGCCAACCTCCTGGCTGAAAAAGGAACATAGATCCACGGGGGGGGTATGACTGGGGGGTTGCCTAGTGTCTAAGACTGGGAGGGGAGTGGAGACAGATGTGGCAAAAACCCAGAGGCTGGAAGGAGCTGATGCAATTCAAAAGCCAATTGAATATATAAACAAATAAATAATTTTCACAACCTCAGGCTGTCCCAAAGTGCTTTACAGCCAATGAAGTGTTGGAATATAGGAAATGAAGCAGCCAATTTGCACACAAGGTCCCACAAAGAGCACTGTGATAACTGTGATTTGTTTTTCAGTGTCATTGGTTGAGGGATAAATATTGGCCAGGACACCAATAAGACCTTCCCTGCTGATCTTCAAAATAGTGCCAGGGGACAGTTTGGCATTGTTTTATTGTCTCATTTGAAGGGCAACATCACCAACAGTGCAGAGCTCCCTCTAAACTGCATTGGATTGTCAGTCTAGATTACATGCTCAAGTCTCTAGAGAGCCACCTGAACCCACAGCTTTCTGACATTGAGGCAAGAGAGCTACCCACTGAGCCACAACTAACACTTTGAAAAATGAAAAGATTTGCAGGGCTATGGGGAAAAGGCAGGGACTCTTTCCAAGAGTCAGCATAGGCATGGTGGGCTGAATGACCTCTTTCAATACAGTGACATTCTATGATTCTATATTTTCTTTACAGAGAAGGCAAGTGGTTCTGTGCCAGAGGAATCAGAGGCCAAACACTGTCTTGGTTACGTTACTGTGAAACACTGAATCTGAATATATTGCATCAGCATTTTACACTGAGCTGTGGGTCACAGGAATACACATCATGTGTAGAACAATAGAGAGTTGGCAGAGCATTATAAGACTGTAATCTAATGAAGTGGCTTCTGATAACATAATAAACTGAGACTGCAAGTTACATCCCTGTAGTAACCAGTCATTTGACATTTTCTGTTCCATATGAACCCAAGTATAGGTTGAACTGATTTGGAGGTCACCCCAGTGAGAGATGTGGACTGTGACCACTATTTGTTGTTGCTAAAACCTTACACTCGCTCAGCCGATAATAGATTCCTACACCTGTAATGGTATTAGTTCTGGCTCCTTGCACTTTAATTCCTTGAAGTTGATCGCTGAGGTTATATTCTGCGTGCACTGTTTAAAAACACCAATAAACAAAAAGCAAAAAAAAAAAGCTGTAAAAGTTAAATGTATTTTCTTCCAGAGGCTTTTTTAAAAAAAAAAACAGCATTCCTGTGTCTAGGCCCATGGAGCTGTTAACATTGCTGCAAAGGGTTCTCTGGAAACTGTAAATGTCATTGAAGTGTCTCAGGTGAGTTTGAGAGATGATAAAATGTGACAAAGATTGTCTGGTAGGAGATGGAGATAATAGTGAAATATAATAAAAGCAGCACAGAAGAAGTGAAGCAAGGAATAAATTTGGCTGGTTCAACACAAGTCACTGACAAACTAAGGCCATGGGAGGAAGGGTGCTAATTCTAAACTATGAAATTGGGTGTTAAGTACGTCCATGATTGTAACTACAGTGCGTCCATTTTATGCACTACCACAGCTTACTGGTTCCAATGCATGGTATTATTATAATCTTTGCAATGAGTTGTTTCAACTATGACCATTAATTATTGGTGACCTTCATGTTTGAGTCCAGGTTCAAGTAAACGCCTTCAAGGACAAAAACTAAAAGAATGTTGCCAAGGTTATCAAGACAAACCACATTTATCCGAAATGGCCTTGTATTTAAATTGTATTTTTAAAATTTCATTTCTTCATTTACATTTATATCAGTGAACCTCTTTTTTTCAAACAGAATGTCTACATATTTCTTTGTGTTTTCTGGGGAGACCAATGTCTTTTTGTAGAGGTTGAGCATCTAAGTAAGTAGAAAAGTCTCAGTTGGTAGCACTCTTGCCTCTGAGTCACAAGGTTCTGGGTTCACATCCCACTGCAGGTCTTGATCACACAAATCAAGGCCGAAACTCAGGTAGATGTAAAAGATCCCATGGCACTATTTCGAACAAGAGCAGGGAGTTACCCTGGTGTCCTGGCCATCATTTATCCTACAATCAACATCACAAAAACAGGTTATCCAGTCATTATCACTTGATGTTGTGGAAGTTTGCTGTGTGCAAATCTGACTGCTGCATTTCCTACATTACAACATTGGCTGCAAAGCGCTTTGATACCTCCGGTAGTCACAAAAAGCACTATATTAATAAAAGTCTCTCTTTTCTTTTAAAGGCTTGATTGGCCATCTAGTTACACTAATAGAATTATTTAAGCACCAAGTTTCCTGTTTTTACTGCTGGGACTGAGTGCTCAATTAACATAAGAACATAAGAACTAGGAGCAGGAGTAGGCAATTCAGCCCCTCGAGCCTGCTCCGCCATTCAATACGATCATGGCTGATCTCATCTCGGCCTCAACTCCATTTTCCTGCCCTTTCTCCATAACCCTTCAATCCATTACTAATTACAAATCTGTCTATCTCCTCCTTAAATTTACTCAATGTCCCAGCATCCACCGCACTCTGGGGTAGTGAATTCCACAGACTCACGACTCTTTGAGAGAAGTAAGTTCTCCTCATCTCTGTTTTAAATCTGCTAACCTTATCCTAAAACTATGACCCCTCGTTCTAGATTGCCCCACAAGGGGAAACATCCTCTCTATGTCTACTTTGTCAATCCCCTTAATCATCTTATATACCTCAATTAGATCTCCTCTCATTCTTCTAAACTCTAGAGAGTAAAGGCCTAAACTGCTCAATCTCTCTTCATAAGACAAACCCCTCATCCCTGGAATCAATCTAGTGAACCTCCTCTGAACTGCCTCCAAATGCAACGACATCCGTCCTCAAGTAAGGGGACCAAAACTGTATGCAATACTCCAGGTGAGGTCTCACTAATGCCTTGTACAGTTGCAGCAATACTTCCCTACTTTTATATTCTATTCCTTGAGAAATAAATGCCAAAATTCCATTTGCCTTCTTTATTACCTGCTGTACCTGCATACTAGTTTTCAGCGATTCATGCACGAGGACACCCAGATCCCTCTGCACCGAAGCACTCTGAAGTTTCTCTCCATTTAGATAATAATTTGCCTTTCTATTCTTCTGACCAAAATGGATAACCTCACACCTATCCACATTAAACTCCATCTGCCAAATTTTGGCCCATACACCAAACCTATCCATATCCATTTGTAAATTTCTTATTTCTTTATTGCAACTTACTATCCCACCTATTTTAGTGTAATCTGCAAATTTGGCTATAGTACCTTCTATCCCTGCATCCAAGTCATTAATATAGATTGTAAATAGATGGGGCCGAAGGACCGAACCCTGTGGCACCCTACTAGTTACATCTTGCCAACTAGAAAAAGACCCATTTATCCCGACTCTCTGTTTCTGTTGCTTAGCCAATCCTCTATCCAAGCTAATAAATTACCCCTAACCCCATGTGATCTTACCTTGGATATTAAGGCTTGGAGGAAGGGTTGAGGTGGTAATTTTTCCTTTTATTCATTACTTTTCTCCCAGTTTTTGGAGATGTAGCAAACTTCACACTATTACCAATAACTTTCTGTCAGAACTTTCTCACTGATTATGAACCATTCCTCAAGCTTTCTCTTCCTAACCAATCTCCAGCTGTTGCAGCTGAGATTAGCATGGGATAGGAAAGGTGAGTCAGTCTCAAAAGCCAAAAGGACAATTTTTGGGGAAGTCATTTTAGATTTTTCTCCTGTTGCCCTCCCTTACCCATCCTGGGTCACATCCTGAGATGAATGGATACCCACCCTCAAACCTCTTATTCGTGTTTCTTTCTAGTTCCATGACTGTTCCTCCAAACGTTTTGCCTTACATTATGAGAAAAAGCCCTTCTTTTTGTTGTGAGCTTAGCATGAGTTAAGTAGGATTGTGCAACCTTACACAATAGTGACAGATCGCCACAGGGTTTTCCATATGTTCTATCATTGGAAGAATCAGAATGAAGCCATTTTTGTCCATTGAAAGCAGGCATTTTCTCCCTCTTTGGATGCCCTACATATCCAATATGGTTGGAGTCTTGTCTTGTACTAAGTGAGGTAAAATGTAATCCTATGACCTGTGACCAACTGAAACAGAGTCCATTGTAAATAATGAATACCTATATTTAATTACAAGGAATTAATTTCATCAAAGGATTGACGTCATAAATGATGGGAACAAAACTCAAGAAGTTTATAGTCACGGTACGAATCATGACATGGGATGACTGTCTTGGCATCACTTCCAAGGATCCATTATTCACAGTGAAATTTATGTGTGTTAATATATTCAATGTTAGGTTAATTATTTTACTGATGGACTGTCCCAACAAACAGTAATCTCCAGTTAATTGAGGCGTGATGACAGCAAGACTATCAATTGTGATGTATCGTTCAATGTTTACCAAGAGAGAATCTACGAATGATTACATAATGAATAGCACATTAAACCAATAATCAGGGTAAACATTACACTAAGGATTTAGACTTGCTGACATTGTGATGAAAATATGCATATTTCCATGTTGGCATTGCCACTAATACAAAATTTGGACAATACCAGACTTAATGCAGCTACACTTGGTTAGAAAGCCCATCTTTATGTTAGGGGGAAAAATACCACTCATGTCTTTTATATTTTGGTTCTCAAGCTGTGGGTGATACTGGCAAAGCTGCAATTTTTCCTCATGTTTATTTATTACTCCAGAAACTGGTGGTGGGCTTTCTTTCGGAGACATTATATTTTTACAACTGGCAATAAGGGACACCCATGTCATGGTGGAGATGAAGGCATAGTAGTAATGCCACTTAACTAGTAATCCAAAGGCCCAGGCTACTGTGCTGGAGACATGGGTTCAAATCCCACCACAGCAGTTGCTGGAATTTAAAATCAATTCATTCATAAAAATCTGGAATTGAAAGCTAGTCTCTCTAATGGTGCCATGAAACAATTATTGAATGTCATAAAAATCCATCTGGGTTCACTAATGCTCTTTAGAAAAGGAAATCTGCCATCCTTACCTGCTCTGGCCTGCATGTGACTCCAGACCCACGGCAATGTGGTTGACTCTAAACTGCCCTCTGAAATGGCCTAGCAAACCACTCAGTGTCAAGGGCAATTGGGGTTGTGCAACAAATGCTGGCCTTGCCAGCAACGCCCACACCCCATGAGAGAATTTTAAAAAAAGGTGGGACTGGAATCACATATAAGCCAGAGCAGATGTGGGTGGGCAATTTCCTTTTCCTGAAAGACATTGATGAATCTGTCAGAGTGTTTTTACAACAAATTGGCATACTTCATGGCCATTCATTTTCTGCCCCAGGCTACAAGTTACCGCATTTACTGATAGGATTTTAACACTCAACCTCTGGTTCCAGATCTCTAAACACTGCACTCCACAGTTAAATTCCAATCTGTTTGAGCTGAAGTGACATTAAATTTTTACAGTGTACAACTATGTACAGGCATGACCAATCTATCCATGAAGAAAACATAATTTTATTTATTACTTTACAAAACTGCACCCTCAAATGCAAACATTTTTAAAATGTCGCTTTTCCCTTTTAGTTCCAGAAGATCATTACTTTAATGACTGCACCTGAACTAAGGAATACAAATTTTAGACAACCGTGAAGTGTGAACCCTGATAGGAATGACAAATTGTGCAGACGTACAATTGCTCATTTATATTCTGATGCTTTCCGACTGGTTTGCTGCCGTGGAAACCTTTCCCTTAAAATGGATTAGCACTCACTGCTCAGATTGGTTAGACTTGGGGATTTTTTTTGCAGTCTGAAAAGTGACAGACTGTAGAATATTCTCATCATTTAGTCTGCCTTAGAGAGTTAGCACCATCATTCCATGTTAGATTTCTTCCTGAAAGCCTGCAAAATGACCGTAGCATTCTAAACACTCTTTCAAACAGACTGGTGAATATTGCCGCAACAAATCTTCCAAATGAGGGTCTTTCTTCTGAGAGGAGGCAATTTCTTCAGACAACAGGGTGAGGTTCCAGAGGGCTCCTGTGGAACTGTACCCTGAGGAGGGATCAGAATATAAATGAGCGACTGTGTGTCTGCACAATTTGTCATTCCTATCAGGGTTCACACTTCACCGCTCTCCACAATTTATATTCCTTATTTCAGGTGCAATCATTAAAGTAATGATCTTCTGGGCAGTAAAAGGCAAAAAAGACATTTAAAAAATGCTGTTTGAGGGTGCAGTGTTGTAAAGTAATAAATACAATTATGGGCATGTTCTAAACAATGGTACAAAGGCACTTGCACATACTTCTGTGATTGATCAATGCAGTTTGACGCATTGTTTATTGAGCTGCTGCCTTTAGCTTCAGACTGGAGGCATTAGTTTCCCTTTACCTGTGCAAAGTGGCACCAGCCTAGGCCATGGGGCTGCCCTCAGCCTTTCTGTAATTTGATTCATAACTGGAAAAATCTTGGATTCTGTCTCTGATTAGCATTTGAAAAACGTCATCCACGAAATGGACGAAATCTAAATTGGAACAATGAACAGACAAATTAGTTTCACCGTAATCAAAGAGATAAGTCTTGTTAATATTTTGATACATCAGAACGAATTACTTCCTGAATTTAAAAAAACTCTCCAATTGTCTCTCCTGAACTGGTTGATCCCTCCCTGGAGTACAGTTCCACAGGAGCCAGACACCCTCATGAATCTAACCTTGTGATTAAAGCAGTGTGTTAGCAGGGAAATAAGTATTCTCGATGCAGACTCTTTTGCTTGTAGATTCATTAGATGAAATGATTCATGCAATGATGCAAAAGCTGCAGGAAATCTCATGGTAGTTGCAGAGATCAGTAGCAAAGTTGCTACAGCCCATTACATCATACCTCTTGATGACCTTTACCCTTAGTTTACATCAACTACCTTTAGCTCGGCATTCCAAAGACTTTCTGCCTCGGTGGTGTTGGTGGGTGAAAGCTGCATGGCCAGCACTCATCCATGTATTTTTGGGGGCTTCAAGCTATCCGTCTCCTTGTGGGTAAAAGCACTCCTTTATGGTTCTGTGACAGATAGATTTATCTACCAGAAGGTCAGAACTGCACAAAGAACGAACAACTACCTTTATAACTCCAGCTTGTACCAACCATGAAAAGCCTTGAAAGTCTAAGCTGATTTTGGACATGTTCCGGCTAATGCTTGTTTCAACAGAGACTGTCTTTTAACCACAGAATGGAGCCCTTCATACAAGAGAGAACACGAACAGCAGCTTGTCGACCATAGCTTCTCTCTCATCCTTTACTCCTTTTAGCTTTAATTGCATAGAATTACATAGTATTTACAGCACAGAAACAGGCCATTCGGCCCAGCTGGTCCATGATGGTGTTCATGCTTCACATGAGCCTCCTCCCACCCTACTTATAAGGGTAGGCGGTGGCGTAGTGGTACTATTAACTTAGAGACCCAGGGTATTTCTCTGGAGACATGGGTTAGAATCCCACCACAGCAGAAGGTGGAATTTGAATTTAATTAATAAATCTGGAATTAAAAGCTAGTCTAATGATGGCCATGAAACCATGGTCAATTGTTGTAAAAACCCACCTGGTTCACTAATGTCCTTTTGGGAAGGAAATCTGCTGTCCTTACCTGGTCTGGCCTACATGTGACTCCAGACCCACAGCAATGTGGTTAACTCTTACATGCCCTCTGAAATGGCCTAGCAAGCCACTCAGTTGAACCCAACCGCTACGAAGTCAATAAAAAGGAATGAAACCGGACGGACCACCCGGCATCAACCTAGGCACCGGAAATGACAACGGCAAACCCAGCCCTGTCAACCCTGCAAAGTCCTCCTTACTAACATCTGGGGGCTTGTGCCAAACTTGGAAGAGCTGTCCCACAGACTAGTCAAGCAACAGCCTGACATAGTCATACTCACGGAATCATACCTTACAGATAATGTCCCAGACGCTGCAATCACTATCCCTGGGTATGTCCTGTCCCACCGGCAGGACAGACCCACCAGAGGTGGTGGCACAGTGGTATACAGTAGGGAGGGAGTTGCCCTGGGATTCCTCAACAATGACTCTGGACCCCATGAAGTCTCATGGCATCAGGTCAAACATGGGCAAGGTAACCTCCGACTAATTACCACCTACCACCCTGCCTCAACTGATGACTCAGTACTCCTTCATGTTGAACACCACTTGGAGGAAGCACTGAGGGTGGCAAGGGCACAAAATGTACTCTGGGTGGGGGACTTCAATGTCCATCACCAAGAGTGGCTCGGTAGCACCACTACTGACCGAGCTGGCTGAGTACAAAGAACAAAGAACAGTACAGCACAGGAACAGGCCATTCGGCCCTCCAAGCCTGCGCCTTGATGCCTGCCGAAACTAACACCTTCTACACTTCCGGGGCCCATATCCCTCTATTCCCTTCCTATTCATATATTTGTCAAGATGTCTCTTCAACGTCGCTATCGTATCTGCTTCCACCAGCTCCCCTGGCAGCAAGTTCCAGGCACTCACCACCCTCTGTGTAAAAAACTTGCCTCGCACATCCTCTCTAAACTTTGCCCCTCACACCTTAAACCTATGTCTCCTAGTAACTGACTCTTCCACCCTGGGAAAAAGCTTCTGACTATCCACTCTGTCCATGCCGCTCATAACTTTGTAAACCTCTATCATGTCGCCCCTCCACCTCCGTTGTTCCAGTGAAAACAATCCGAGTTTATCCAACCTCTCCTCATAGCTAATGCCCTCCAGACCAGGCAACATCCTGGTAAACCTCTTCTGTACCCTCTCCAAAGCCTCCACATCCTTCTGGTAGTGTGGCGACCAGAATTGCACGCAATATTTTAAGTGTGGCCTAACTAAGGTTCGGTACAGCTGCAGCATGACTTGCCAATTTTTATACTCTATGCCCCGACCGATGAAGGCAAGCATGCCGTATGCCTTCTTGACTACCTTATCCACCTGCGTTGCCACTTTTAGTGACCTGTGGACCTGTACGCCCAGATCTCTCTGCCTGTCAATACTCCTAAGGGTTCTGCCCTTCTACTAAAGGACATAGCCACCAGATGGATCTGCGGCAGGTAGTGGGGGAACCAACACGATGGAAAAACATACTTGACCTTGTCCTCTCCAATCTGCCTGCCGCAGATGCTTCTGTCCATGACTGTAATGGCAGGAGTCACCACCGCACAATCTGAGACGAAGTCCCGCCTTCACGTTGAGGATACCATCCATCGTGTTGTGTGGCACTATCACCGTGCTAAATGGGATAGATTTCGAACAGATCTAGCAATGCAAAACTGGGCATCCATGAGGCGCTGTGGGCCATCAGCAGCAGCAGCAGAATTGTACTCAACCACAATCTGTAACCTCATGGCCTGGCATACCCCCCACTCTACCATTACCATCTATCCAGGAGACCAACCCTGGTTCAATGAAGAGTGCAGGAGGGCATGCCAGGAGCAGCACCAGGCATACCTCAAAATGAGGTGTCAACCTGGTGAAGCTCCAACCCAGGACTACTTGCATGCCAAACTGCGTAAGCAGCATGCGATAGACAGAGCTAAGCGATCCCATAACCAACGGATCAGATCTAAGCTCTGCAGTCCTGCCACATCCAGTCATGAATGGTGGTGGCCAATTAAACAACTAACTGGAGGAGGTGGCTCCACAAATATCCCCATCCTCAATGATGGGGGAGCCCAGCACATCAGTGCAAAAGATAAGGCTGAAGCAATTGCAACAATCTTCAGCCAGAAGTGCCAAGTTGATGATCCATCTCGGCCTCCTCCTGAAGTCCCCAGCATTACAGATGCCAGACTTTAGCCAATTCAGTTCACTCCGCGTGATATCAAGAAACGACTGAAGGCACTGGATACTGCAAAGGCTATGGGTCCTGACAAAATTCCGGCAATAGTACTGAAGACCTGTGCTCCAGAACTTGCTGCACCCCTAGCCAAGCTGTTCCAGTACAGCTACAACACTGGCATCTACCCAGCAATGTGGAAAATTGCCCAGGTATGTCCTGCACACAAAAAGCAGGACAAGTCCAACTCGGCCAATTACCGCCCCTTCAGTCTACTCTCAATCATCAGTAAAGTGATGGAAGGTGTCATCAACAGTGCTATCAAGCGGCACTTGCTTAGCAATAACCTGCTCAGTGATGCTCAGTTTGGGTTCCGCCAGGACCACTCAGCTCCTGACCTCATTACAACCTTGGTTCAAACATGGACAAAAGAGCTGAACTCAAGAGGTGAGGTGAGAGTGACTGCTCCTGACATCAAGGCAACATTTGATCGAGTATGGCATCAGGGAGCCCTAGCAAAACTGGAGTCAATGAGAATCAGGGGGAAAACTCTCTGCTGGTTGGAGTCATACCTAGTGCAAAGGAAGATGGCTGTAGTTGTTGGAGTCAATCATCTGAGGTCCAGGCCATCACTGCAGGAGTTCCTCAGGGTAGTGTCCTCGGCTGAACCATCTTCAGCTGCTTCATCAATGACCTTCCTTCAATTGTAAGGTCAGAAGTGGGGATGTTCGCTGATGATTGCACAATGTTCAGCACCATTCGCGACTCCTCAAATACTGAAGCAGTCCGTGTAGAAATGCAGCAAGATCTGGACAATATCCAGGCTTGGGCTGATAAGTGGCAAGTAACATTTGTGCCACACAAGTGCCAGGCAATGACCATCTCCAACAAGAGAGAATCTAACCATCTCCCCTTGACACCCCACTGTCAACATCCTCGGGGCTACCATTGACCAGAAAGTGAACTGGAATAGCCATATAAATACCGTGGCTACAAGAGCAGGTCAGAGGCTCGGAATCCTGAGGCGAGTAACTCACCTCCTGACTCCCCAAAGCCTGTCCACCATCTACAAGGCACAAGTCAGGAGTGTGATGGAATACTCTCCACTTGCCTGGATGGGTGCAGCTCCAACAACACTCAAAAAGCTCGCCACCATCCAGAACAAAGCAGCCCACTTGATTGGCACACCATCCACAAACATTCACCCCCTTCACCACTGACGCACAGTGGCAGCAGTGTGTACCATCTGCAAGATGCACTGCAGCAACGCACCAAGGCTCCTTAAACAGCACCTTCCAAACCTGCGACCTCTACCACCTCGAAGGACAAGAGCAGCAGATGCATGGGAACATCACCACCTGCAAGTTCCCGTCCAAGTCACACACCATTCTGACTTGGAACTATATCGCCATTCCTTCACTGTCGCTGGGTCAAAATCCTGGAACTCCCTTCCTAACAGCACTGTGGGTGTACCTACCCCACATGGACTGCAGCGGTTCAAGAAGGCAGCTCACCACCACTTTCTCAAGGGGAATTAGAGATGGGCAAAAAATGCTGGCATAGCCAGTGATGCCCACATCCGATGAATGAATAAAAAAAACTTAATCAAACGGTATCAACATAATCATCTATTTCTTTCTCCTGCAAGGGCTTATCTAGCTTCCCTTAACTATACCTGTGCTATTCCCTTCAACTGCTCCTTGTGGCAACAAGTTCGACATTCTAACCATAAAGAAGTTTCTCTTAAATTTCTTAAATATTTCCAAATATTAGATTTATCAGTGACTATCCTCTAGTTTTGAACTTTTCCACAAATGGACACATTTCTCCACATCTACACTGTAAAACGCTTTCAGAACCTTATAGACCTATATCAGGTCAACCCTCAGCTTTCTCTTTTCTGGAGAAAAAAATCCCAAACTGTTCAGTACTGTAGGTCTCAGCCCTTCACCTCAACAGCAATAAAAGGTGATGACTCCCAAAGACTCTGGCCCTGTGAATGTCTGTGGAACCACATGACTGCGTTCTGCTATGGTCTCGTCTCGACCGTCTTCCTAGTTTTAGTCAGTGCTCCACTTTTAACTATTATTAATTCTGTCTTCATTTTTTGGAGATTAATGCTGCATACTATATTATTTGAAAGAATTACCAGTGTCAGGCTATAATTTAATCTTAGCAGTTCATCTTACATCCAGAAGACACATTTATTTTTTCTAATATTGCCTGAACCTCTGCTGTAAATGACAGAATTATTACTAATTCCCAGTGTTCAATCTGTTTATTTTTATATTTGTTTTATTTGAACGTGTATTGAATAACACTATGAGCTATCAAAATAGTTTCATAAAACCACTTCTCTTCAAATGGCAAAACCAGTATCTTTAAAGATTATGAAGGGGGAATTTCTGTGATCCTGCTCTCTGGGATGTCATGTGCTCACGATGAGTGTAAATTGGAGACAAAATTCGAGCATCGTCTCCAACTCGCACTTCTCTCTGACTGGGGATTGCAGAATTTACCTTGGTGACCTTTTTCCCAAAATTTGTTATGCCATGACTAAGGTTTCAAGAAAAAGTTTGAAATTGACCTGAGAGAGGTCAAGATGTTGCACTTGTGGTTAACGTCATTCTAATAAGCTCTGCCATGGTCTGAAACTGAAAAAAGATTGAAGTGGCATTGGACTTCAGAGTTACTGAGAACAAGCTTCATTCATTATAGTAATGATTGAGATGTGATCACTGCAGAACAGGGTCACATTATCCCAAAGACAGACTTAGTGTCAAAGTCTTTTGGGTTAGACATTAAACTGAGGTGGATGTTAAAGATTCCCTGATTGTAGAAGTGCAGGGGAGTTATGCCTTGTGTCCTGGCCAATATTTACTTCACTTCACTTCACTTCAAAAGTGCTTAATTGGCTGTAAAGCGATTTGGGATGTCATGAGGTCATGAAAGACGATATGAAAAGCGAGTCTTTCTCTCTTTCTTTTGGAAGCCTCTTTCATTTTCTAATGTTAAGGTCTATCTTCAGGATCTCACTAGGGTTAAAAGGAGAAAAAATGGAAATCAGATAAATTTTCATACCTTGAATGCCAATTTGTCATTCTTTGATTTTTTGAGGTTTGTCTAGTCAATTGGTACAAATCTAATGAATCTAACAGAACATTTAATATTTCTGTTAACAGAAATTATTCTATTCTTCCTGATTTCCAGGGAATGGAGGTGGTGAAATTGTATTGACACTGGCATAGTCTCCAGACTGGAAGTATAGATCTGGACTTTACACAGCAGTGGAAACCTCTTGCCAGGTTCAATAAGTGGACCTACAATCCCCACCACTTACAGCTAATGCAATTTGCCCACTCTATATCTTGGACGGTTTATAGGAATCACTTATTGCATGGAATGCTTGATGGGCTGCTTTCTGTGTGAGTAAATGAAAGGAACTGAAGGAGTTGCTTTCCTTGTAAACAGCTGCCAATAAAAAGAAAAAGAAAGAATTGCATTTATATAGCACCTTTCATGGCCACCGGACCCACATCTCAAAGCACTTTACAGCCAATGAAGTCCTTTTGAAGTGTTGTCACTGTTGCAATGTAGGAAATGCAGCAAGCTCCAACAAACAGCAATGTAATAATGACCAGATCATTTGTTTTTTTTGTGTAATGTTGATTGAGGGATAAATGTTGGCCAGGACACCAAGGATAACTCCCCTGTTCTTCTTTGAGATAAAGACATGGGATCTTTAATGTCCACCAGAGAAAGCTGATGTGGCCTCAGTTTAGCATCTTATCTAAAAGACAGCGCCTCCAACAATGTAGCACTCGCTCAGTACTGCACTGGAGTGTAAGCCTTGATTTTTGTGCTCCAGTGGGACTTAAATCCAGAACCCAGTAACTCAGCAGCAAGAGAGCTAAAGACGGCTCGGGTCTGCAAATGAAACCCGAGCCAAGCCCAACAGAACCACAGCCAACCCCGAGCCCTACCCGACCCAAGTCCTGTAATTTTTCCCGCGCCCATCCTGACCCGACCCAACCATCAGTTAACCTACCTTCCATTTTTCACTTTGTTGCTTATCTGCACAAGCTTAAAAAAACTGTAACAAAATCACCTTTCAAGTCCAAAAAGTACATTAACTTTGGAGCCACTTACTGGAGGTTATGATAGAGCGTGTCCAACCCGGCCCAAGCCCGAATGCTACACCCGGAAGTGCGACCCGACCCGAACCGAACACATGTCGTTGGGTCCCGTCGGGTTCGGGTTGGGTAGCCATGCTCTAAAGAGAGCTACCAACTGAGCCACAGCTGACAGTATGCCATAGCAGACAAACACTTGCCTTGGAATTATTTCAAGCGGTAAGTACCATAAATGAAGATGCCTTTGGGTTAACACCTTAACACGTGAGATCCTCGAGTAGCAACTAATGAACAAAATCTAACTAAGGAATGAAAGCTGCCCTTGGTCACGCATTTGTCAATTCATAGTGTTCATAATTTCTTCCAACTCCTTCAGTGTTAGCCAACACCACCGATTGTTGATTAAGTATAATAGGGAATTGCACCTTAACAAGGTGTGGACTGCTTGCTAAATTTGCTAAATTTACTCATGTTCTTGCCTGAAATAGCCAGTGCACTGTAATTGGTGACTCCATAGTTAACAATAAAGGTAATGGCAAATAGTTTGCCCTATGTGCCTGATTTAAAGGTGATAGGAACTGTTGTTGATACATTGAAATCTCATGAAGTGAACTAAGCTGCTTCTCTGTTGATGAGCACTGGGAAGGAAACAGAGAGGGTGCGGATCTCCCAAAGGATAAAGGTCACATGGCGGGGGGGTGGGAAAATTCGAGTTACCTCGAGAATGGAGGAGGTTGTTAAGAAGTAGGAGGTGCGTCATGGTGAATATATGGTAAATTACTATGGGATCTGCTTCCACTACGCTTCCAGGCAGTGCTTTCCAGGTTGCACCTACTCGCTGCATAAATGTTTTTATCCTAATTTTCCCCACTAGATTATCTGCCAATCATTTGTGACCTTGGGTTACTGCCCCTCCTGCTAGTGGAAACGGTTTCTCCCTATCTACTCGATCAAAACCTCACATAGTATTAAATATGCTCTAATTTAATCCAGCACCAATGGTTTTCAGTTTTAGTGCAACCATCTTTTCAAGGAAATAGTGTTACGCATGTACAGTAGGCACGCGTGTATTTTGTCCATGTGTATACCTAAATTTAAGCCTCAATTGGCTTTGGGCTGTTTGGGGATTGATGAGAAATAAGATTTATGATTGATTTTGATCCTGTATTCAAGAATACAGATGAAAACTCAACTCATAGGATAGACTACTGAGACAAGACACTCTTACAAAGTAATCACATACATATTTTTCTGGCTGCCTGTATCTCTTGTAACATACATGAATATGCGTGCATACAATCTAACATTCAGCAAAAGCTTTTCTCCATTAGGCTCTGTACTCGACTGCTGGGTGTGCTGTAAAATAGTTATTACTGTTGTTAACCATCTGGGCACTAAATGTCTTTTGCACTTTATGGAAAATAGGCTCATTTTCAACATCAACCACGCACAAAAGGAGAATTTGTTGCAGCTTGTATTCTGCAAAGAACCTGAAATGAGGCTTTTGGAGCCTGTTTGAATAAACTTGTTATTTTTACCTTTGGTTTAATCAGAGAGAAATATGTATCGGTTTGCAGAACAGTTTTCTGCATGTGTGTTTCTTTTAACATAAGTCTGTTGTGCCAGCATTATTGAGAGAGCACCAAGAACATTCTGAATTGCTCCTTGAACTGGTGATATCTCATTTTGTCACTGCAGTACAAACAGAAAACCTATTTTCCACCTCGCAATGTCACCCCATGGGCATGGACACCAAATACAAAATCATAAACTTTCCCTCCACTGAGGCTTTTGCTTTGATTGGGACGATTGCAGCATACAAACTGACAAACTGTCCGACATATCAAACCAAAGTACCTCAACAAATTACCATTTCTCAACCAGATTTAAAGCCACTGCAGTGCTGTTGCTAGGGGCTGTAGCTGTTCACCATTTTTGGTACAATTGGCAAGCAGTTGAATAGTTTTAAAAAGAAACCGAGCTGTACAATTTGGATTTTGTCCTTGCTGACGAGAGTTGTAGCAGATGAAGACATTTTCAGCAGCAGTATGAAGTGTTGCCAAATAGCCAACATACCTTCTTTTTAATTTGTTCATGGGATGTTAGCATTACTGGCACGGACAGCATTATTGTCCATCTCTAATTGCTCTTGAGAAGGTGGTGGTGAGCCACCTTCTTGAATCGTTGCAATCCTTGTTGATTGGTTCATCCGGTTTTATTCTTATTTGACTTTGCTGTCACAGTTTGATACAACTGAGTGGCTTGCTCGGCCATTTCAGAGGGCAGTTAAGTGTCAACCACATTGCTGTGGGTCTGGAGTCACATATAGACCAGATTGGGTAAGGACGGCAGATTTCCTTCCCTGAAGGACATAAGTGAACCAGATGGGCTTTTAACAACAATCTGGTAGTTAAATGGTTAGCATTACTGCAACTAGATTTTTATTCCAGATTTAGTTATGAATTGAATTTTAAATTCCCCAGCTGTAGTGGTGGGATTTGAACTGATGTCTCCAGAGCATTAATTGGGATGTCTGGATTAGTAGTCCACTAACATTACCAATGTGCTACCATGCCCTTGTTATGTTGCTGGTAATGGTGGGAGTAATTTGAGAAGATAAGTTATCTCACTCCATCTCTCATACATAGGCCCCGATTTGAACTCCACCTGCCTAATATAAACTGTGAGCTAACTTTGTACAATTACATAAATATACGGCACAGAAACAGGCTATTTGGCCCAATCAATCCATGTCAGCGTTTATGATCCACAAGAGCTTCCGCCCATCATTCCTCATCTAACTCGCTAATCATCAGCCCTCTATTCCCTTCTCCCTCACATGTTTATCTAGCTCCCCCTGAAATAAATCGATACTATTCACCTCAACTACTGCCTGTAGTAGCAAGTTTCACATTCTCATCACTCTCTGGGTAAAAAAGTTTCTTCTGAATTCCCTATTTGATTTCTTGGTGATTATCATATATCGATGGCCTCTAATTTTGCTTTTCCTGACAATTGGAAACATTTTCTCTGTGTCTGCTGCATCAAAGTTTTTCATCATTTTAAAGACCTCTTAATTAGGTCACCTCTCAACCACCTCTTCGCTAGAGAAAAGAGATCCAGCTTGTTCATCCTTTCTTGATAGGTTGAACCTCACAGTTCTGGTAACATTTTTGTAAATGTTTTTTGTACTCTCTCCAGTGCCACTATATCCCTTTTATAATATGGTGCACATATAGTGCTCCAAGTGTGGTGTATCCAAGGTTCTGTATAAGTTTTTGGAATTGAAAAGGAGATTCTCCATCAGGGTACACCCAAAAGTGAATTATCGGGTTAGTCAAAAGGATGTCTCAATTCCTTTATTGAGTATTACATACAGTGAGGGTCTGACACATTTCAGTAATATGCAGGTGGAGGAGTGTAGTTAATATAAGGGCAATAACTTAACCACTTTGATCCCGCTGCCTTCCCGTCATGCCCTGATATTAAACTGCTTTATCACAAAGGCGTTTGGGGCACACCTATGAAGGCCATGGGTTTCTGCTTTAAATATGCAGATCAAGTCCCACAGGCATCATTGGGACCCGTCAGCACTTTAGACAGAGGCCTGAGCCAGAGAGCAGTGATGGACCCCAGCCCAAAGCCCTCACTCCCTTCAAACCCCAGATCAAACTTGTGGGAGTTTGATCAAAGGAACAGAAAAGGCCTAGTTAGGTAAGCCTTTAAAAATGATTTGAGGTTGCCTTGTAGGCCAGGAAGAGGAGCCGGAATGGTCCTCCGGGCCCCATAAGGGAATCTTGAGTTCTCCCTTGTCTGGGGCTTCCACCTCGCTTCCCTGATCACCAGTTGCTAAGCTCCTACCTCTTACCTGACTGCTGGGGACCCTTCTCACTGATTTCCTGCTGCCCAAATTCCCACTACCTGGCTAGGTTTGGGCAGAACCCAAACCCAATTTATCAAAATGAACGTCCGATGTTGAAATCCGGCTGGGCCGAGATTTCTGCATTGCTTCAAGTGCCCCACCTGCCTTTGGGCTCACACTCAATCTCTCCACCCCTCCTCACCCACCCTGTTAAAATTAGGGCCATAAAGTTAGTCGTTACTTGATAATATGTAAGTCCCAAATTGTAAGACTGTAAAACTAGGAGGATTTGCAGGTAGGGTTATATGAAGTCGGGTGGGAGGAGGCTATGTGACCTATTAACACTGGCATGGACCAGTTGAGCTGAATGACCTGTTTCTCTGCTGGAATTTCTATGTAAGGCTTTACTCTTAGCAGAGTGTCAGTTGATGGGAGTGTAGATGCGAGAGTTACGTGTGGACATCACCAACCTTTAAAACCATAGGCTTGAACATAGGAAACTCACAATACTGGGCATACTTACTTCCAGGCCCACTTTTTCAATCTGTGGTGTGGGCGAGCAAGGACTCTGTGCCAGGAGGCAGAGCAAGTAAGATTAGTCTTCGGCAAAATCATGAACGGGGCAACAGCAAACAAACAAACAATCGACAACTGCTTGCATTTATATAGCAAGTTTAACGTAGCGCATCACAGGAACATTAGCAGACAAAGTTTGACACTGAGCCATGTAAGGAAATGTTAGGACAGGTGACCAAAAGATTGGTCAACGAGGTAGATTTTAAGGAGTGTCTTAAGAAGGAGAGAGAGGGGGAGAGGTTTAGGAAGGGAATTTCAGAGCCGAGGGCCTAGGCAGCTGAAAACACAGTCACCAATGATGGAACAACGAATATAGGAGATGTGCAAAAGGCAGCCCACTTTGCACTTAAACCAACTTTCTTTTCCATTGACTACGATGGTCTCTGTTCATAACAAAAATTAAAATATTGCATGCAGCTTCTGCATTATTATGTAAGGCGCACCATTAGTGCTTTATATTAGTGCAGAATTCCTCCCCCTCTTTGTATTTTTGCAGGCACACACATACATCTGGTATGTCTCATGTGTGCAGCATATCTGATGGCTTTTGGATTTAATGCCAAGTCTCAAGTGCATCATGATACTGCAATCTGTGGGTGGATCTTGGTCTGTGCAGATCAATACCACCGACACAAAACTGAAAGCAGATTGAGAAAGTGGTTAAAAAGGCATATGGGATCCTGGGCTTTATAAATAGAGGAATAGAATATAAAATCAAGAAAGTTATGATGAATGAACCTTCATAAAACGCTGGTTCAGCCTCAACTGGCATATTGTGTCCATTTCTGCACACCGCACTTTAGGAAGAATGTGGAGGCATTCGAGAGGGTGCAAAAATGATTCACGAGAATGATTCCAGGGATGAGGGGTTTCACTTGCGTGGATAGATTGGAGAAGCTTGGGTTTCTTGAAGAGGAGGTTGAAAGGATATTTGATCAAGTTGTTCAAAACCATGAAGAGACACAGTTTTAAAGTGATTGGCAAAAGAATCAAAGGCGACATGAGGAACAATTCTTTCTGCAGCCAGTGGGTAAGATCTGGAATGCGCTGCCTGACAGGATGCAGAATCAATTGTAGTTTTCAAAAGGGAATTGGGTAAGAACCTTAAGAGAAAAAAATTGCAGTGCTACAGGGAAAGGACAGGGGAGCAGAACTAGTTAAATTGCTCTTGCAGAGAGCCAGCATGGGCTCAACGGGCCAAATGGCCTCTGTCTGCACTGTAACTGTTCTATGATTCTATTCTATTACTATGATACTGCTTTCATCTATCCATGAGTCCTCTCACTCTCAATTGACATCTGCACTGAGAACTACACCACCTTCCCCCCAACACACACACAGATACCGATGCAGGCAGCCCTACTGTCATGTCTTCACACCATTTACCTGTCAGGGAAATGACAGGTGACCAGTCAGTTCCCAAACAGTTGTACATTTAATCCATCACATCTGGAATAGACAATAGAATTGTTGAGGAACTAAAGTCAAAGGGGATGTGGAGAAGTAAGTATATTTTTCGTGACTTGTTTCTTTCATTTTGCTTCCTTTGAGTAATCTACTTCCTTCTTCTCAAAATATTTTGGTAGCCAGTTGAAGTATCTGTCATTTCTGTCACCATGACAACATCTGCAAGAGACTTAATGATGCATTTGTAGAATCATAGAATCCTGTAGTACTGAAGGGGCCTGTGCTGGATCGTTGAAAGTGGTGTCCAATTTAATCCCACACTCCAGCTTTTTCCCAATAACCTTGCAAATTAGTGCTCTAAAATACATTTCCAATTGTCTTCTGAAAGTTTCTATGGAATCTAATTCCGCCTCTCTTTCAGCAAGAGCATTCCAGATCTTAATAATCCTTTGTGTGACAAATTTTCTGTTCATTACCCCTCTAATTCTTTTGCCAACTCTTTAAAATCTATGTCCTTTGGTTACTGGTCCACTTGCAAGAGGAGACAGTTTCTCCCTACTTGCTGTATCAAAATCCCTCATAATTTTCTGTACCCTTTCCAACTTTAATGGTCCTTTCTACTAAGTCTGACAAGAGTTTAATTCCCATTTTCACAGCAGTAGATACTTTTGGGTAGATTTTCACCTTCGACATCTGGGCAGTCCTCTAGGCAGTGGATCGTCTAGCCTTGTAGAACGTACTGCTATTCCAGTTTCGTTAGCTGAAAGATGACACCTCTAACAGTGCAGCACTCCTTCAGTACTGCACTGAAGTGCCAGCCTAGATTATGTGCTCAAGTCTCTGGATTGGGACTTGAATCCGCAACTTTCTGACTCTGAAGTGAGACTCAGCCTTGTTTTTCTTACCAAAGTGTGAGACCTCACACTTATCTGTGTTGAAATTCGTTTGCCTATTATATGACCATTCTGCAAGTTTACTTATGTCTTCTTGTAATTTTTGCAGTCCCCCTTGCCTACCAAATGTGGCATTATCGACGGATTTAGATGTTTTATTCCATTTAGAAATTATGTTTTTGACAGAAAAGAAACTACCCCAGGCACTTCCGAGATGTAAGGAAATACTGCAGGCCAAGCCTAGGAAGGAGATATTGGGACAGCGACCAAAAACTTGGTCAAAGAGGTGAGTTTGAAGGTGGGTTTTAAAGGAGGAAGGGGAGGTGCTGAGGGTTTGGGGGGGATTTTCACAGCATGGGGCCAAGGGGGCTGAAGGCCTGGCCACCTATGATGGGGCGAATGCACAAAAGGCCCAAGTTAGAGAAAAAGTGAGATTGGGGATAGGTTGAGAGGAGGTTTCAGAGAAAGGAAGGGGTAAGGATATGTAAAGATTTAAACATGTGAATAAGAATTTTAAACCTGGCATTGAGGGACTGAAGGACACATGGAAGTCACTGAAGACATGAGTGATCAGTAAGCGGAGCTTGCTGAGGGTTTAGGAAGTTTCGAGTGTGGAGAATGGGAGCGTGTAATGTAAAAGTTCAGAAGTGGCAAAGGCCTGGATGAGAGTTTCAGCATCAGATGAGCTGAGATGGGATGAAGGTGAGCAATGTTACACAGATGGAAGTAGGCAGTGTTTGGAAAAGTTATGGGGTTAAGAACTCCATTCAGAGTTGAATAGGACATTGAGGTTGCGAACAGCCTGAGACAGGAGAAAGGAATGGAATTGGTGGCAAGAGTGTGGAATTCAATGTGGGGCCCAAAAAACTTTGTTTTTCCGATGTTCAGCTGGAGAAAATTATGGCTCAGCCAATACTGGATGTCGGACGAGCAGTTTGATAAGACCAAGGCAGTGAATGTTGTATGATCGCCTTAAGAGTGATGTCCTTTTAAGAACTTAGTATGCTAATGAGCTAAGTACCAGGATGTAGTCATGTGACTATAAGTCTTAGTCACTCTGCAACTATAACACCCAGACAAAGGTTCTGTAAATAGTTTGCTCTGTACTGTATATACAGTTTAGCTGTAAATAAACCTGTTAGATATCTTCAACGAACTGGATTCCATGCATCTCATTGATGTTGCATAAGAAAACATAAATAATTCGTTCTATAGTGGCAGCGGTGGTGAAAACACTAGATCTAAGATTGAAGACCATGGGTAAAACAGCTTGGAAAACAACCTAAGTTCAAAAGAATTACTGGCCCAAACAGTGGAAAGAACAAATAACTTACCTCCAGCTGTAGAAGACAGAGCACAGAAGAACAGGCTGCAGATATATTCCTGCGATCGGGTCAGTCATTGTGCTGAAGGTTGAGGGATACTGGTTTCAAACAAATGAGCTTTGAAGTGCTTAAAAAATGATTTTTTTTTTCAAATGCTCTGTGGGAGAGAGGGAAAAAACAGGGAAAAGCACTTTTCAATCTGTTTTCAGGTTTTTGTCGGTGGTATTGATCTGCACGGCCCAAGGTCCACCCACAGATTGCAGTATCATGATGCATTTGAGAGTAATGGTGCAAGAAGAAAATTCATTGCTGGAAGTACTCTGGCTATGATTGAATAGGTAAGAGTAGAACTAGGGAAGGGCAGCCACACTGAGCTGGGCAACAGAGGAGAGAGGTTTGAGAAAGATGCTTTGGTCAATTGTATCGAAAGATTGCAGAGAGATCAAGGAACACAGTGCACCACAATCAAATTCATAAATAATATCCTCTATAAATTTGGTTAGGGTCATTTTAGAACATATCCTGGTGAATTAACTAAGAAATACCATGAAAAAGATCTGTAGAGGCACTGTAACCCACAATCTCCCTATCAGACACAATTGGACAAAGTAACATGGATGAAATTAGCACTGTAACCCATACCCTCCCCATCAGCCCAACTGGGGAAGTAACATGGATGAAATTACAATGCAATAGAAATATATCCTTATAACTGATGTTCAATGCTGTAAAATATTCACTTCCTTCAAGGCTGTTCAGGAATAAGGAACATTGTGAAACAGTTGCAAAGCTCTGGATTTACTCCTTGCTCAGAGACTGGTGTCCAGTATTAGTCAAGTGCCATCATAAACTATCTGCTTTAAATAAAGGCATGAGCAACAGGGAAGTGTGTTCAATCTGGGGGAATGATTTTAAAAATTGACAGTTCACCCAACAATAAAATAATGTCTGTGTCAGTCAGGAGATGAAAATACAATGTTGTCACAGCACAGTGGCTTGCATACACTGTCAGTCTGACAGATTTCATTTGGTTATCTGACTGAGTTACCAGATCAGCTGCACTTTGAATGAATTCTCTACACTTTTCATTGTCCTGCACTTAATATGGTACTTTTGAAATAGCCAACCTTCAGGCAACTGTCTATAGAAAGATTAGATTAGAGATACAGCACTGAAACAGGCCCTTCAGCCCACCGAGTCTGTGCTGAACATCAACCACCCATTTATACTAATCCTACACTAATCCCATATTCCTACCAAACATCCCCACCTGTCCCTATATTTCCCTACCACCTACCTATACTAGTGACAATTTATAATGGCCAATTTACCTATCAACCTGCAAGTCTTTTGGCTTGTGGGAGGAAACCGGAGCACCCGGAGAAAACCCACGCAGACACAGGGAGAACTTGCAAACTCCACACAGGCAGTACCCGGAATCGAACCCGGGTCCTTGGAGCTGTGAGGCTGCGGTGCTAACCACTGCGCCACAGTTTAATTGTACAATTCTCAATTTAATAGGGACTCAATCCATAGTGTTTTGGATTCAGTAGCATCAAACTATTTGTATTTTGAGATGATTCACGAGTCTGCAATATTCAGATTTATTTTGCAAACTATTACTTTCACCTTGAAGTTTCTCTAAAATCGCAAAGTAGTTGCTGTGAATGTATTGCATTGCAACAGAAATTAGAGTAGAAATAAGATTCCTCAATCAGACTGTATAAGCAAAATCCTCTCAATAGTTCACCAAATGTAACATTTTGAAATTGCTGATTCAGTTGAAGGCAACGATAAAATTAAGGAAAAAGCAAACTGAAGTATTCTCACCAGAAACTTTCCATAACTCCGTCAGACTGCTTTCAATAATCCTGTTCGGGCAGCAGTTTTCTTAATGCTGGAGCTGAGAGGAATTTTTTAAAAGCTGTTTTTATTCCAAAGGGTACTGCCTTCATATAAAGATGTCTGGCAACTATTTTCCTGCAGTTGTAAGCAAGCCCAAATCCCAGTGATATAAATTGCGTTGAAACTCATCAACACATACATGCATGCAGGACACTGTGATAAAAATGACTTGGCTTTTCTAGCCTATTCTCCCTCCTGAAAGAACTCGTACTTATGCATTGCCTTTCACATCTTCAGCATATCCCAAAGTGTTTCCCAGCCAAAGAATTACTTCGGAAGTCTAAGTATATTTGTTACATAGGCAAACGCAACAGCTAGTTTGCACTTGTCCCACAAACTGCAATGTGGTGACTGACTGGTGAATCTATTTTTCCAATGTTAGCCAAGACAACTACAGAATTCCCCTGGATCAGCCATAATGTAACTAAATGATAAAACAGACTCGAGGGGCTGACATACTCTTGTTTCTATGTAAAATCTTTAAGAATGGCATTAAAAGATACAACACAAAAAAAATTTGTGTATGAAATCACGCTTTCGTTTTTATAAAAGCACATGTTGTATTTTGAATTTTGGGCTGTGAAAAATGGCACACAAAAAATGTTTTCAGAAAGCACTTTGAGTAATTTTATTGGTCCAACAAGCACCCTGACAGGAAAGCGTTTTCATTGGAAATTCTCATTATAAATTTCTACAATGATAATTTCAATGTTAAATGTTGGCATAAAAATATTACCAAAAATCATGAGTCCAGGAAGTAAGGATTGTGGGCAAAACATGTACACATACACCACATACTGATGATGATACCAAGCTGTGTGACTGATAACAAGTTAATCTAGTCCAACGGGAGCAATTGGAAGGGCTGTGCAAAAATTGATGGACTTTGAATAAATGTCAGGGGTACATATTCGAACATGAAACATTAAAGGGATAACTCCTCACTTCTGCCATCCCACGCTCCAAGTAGTGAAGCCACATAGAAACTACAGCAGACCAGGCAGCCATTCAGGCCATTGTGCCTGTGCTGGCTCTTTGAAAACACTGTCCAATTCATCCCACCACCCTCTCTCCATAGCTCTGAAAATGTTTCCCCCTCAGACATTTATCCAAATCCCAATTCAAGTTATCACTGAATCTGCTTCCACCACCCTTTCAGGCAGAACATTCCAGATCATAGCAACTTGCTATATAAAAACATTTCTCCTCGACGGCATGATCTTTGCCACTCTTCATTTTAAAGACCTGCAATGTGTCTCAACACAATCACCCTTTTTAATCAGTGAACAAGTTCAATTCAGTGAGCCTGTCCTCAAATTTCAGAATATTAACGCCAAGCTGCTCTCTCCTAAATCGCTCCCAATAGATCAATGTCACCTGCAATTAGGACATCCAAAATTAGCCATAATATTCTGCATGTGACCCTTACAATGAGGTTACAGGTTGTAATAGCTTTCTTTGAATTAAAATGACATGCCCTTGAGTTACTTGCCAGTTTCGTCATTCATCCTGTTAACAGTTGGTCATTCCCTCGATACTAGCCTTTACTGATTAGTGTACTTGGAGACCCAAATCTCTTTCCTTCTCCACAGTTCCTAATCTCCTACTATTAATAAAATATATCCGATTTGTCTTCCCTGGATCCAAGTGGATGTCCTCACACTTCCCCATAGTGAACTCCATCTGCTACAGTGTTCCCCACTCACACAAATGTTCATTCTCGTATTCAAATCCCTCCATATCTTCACCCCTCCTTATATTTGTAATCTCCTCCAGCCCCACAACCCTCCGAGATTTCTGTGCTCATCTAAATCGGCCCTTTTGAGCATCCCCTATTTTAATTGCACCACCATTGGCAGCCGTGCCTTCAGCTGCCAAGGCCCTAGGCTCTGCAATTCCCTCCCTAAACCCCTCTGCCTCTCTTTCCTCTTTTAAGATGTACATTAAAACCTACCTCATTGACTAAACGTTTGACCATCTGCCCTAATCTTGCCTTAAGTGGCTCAGTATCAAATTTAAAGGCACGAGAGTGTACCAGATGTTGTTGTTAGTCTGTCTATGTCTCTTCGTAACTTCCTGTTCCCGTCTAAACAACTTCCTGTGCCTCCTAACCAAATTTGGATATACAACTCTCCATTCCTTCATCTAAATTATTGATATATATGGTGAAAAGCTGAAGCCCTGGTACAGATATCTGGGGAGCATCATTTGCCACACCCTGCCAATCCAAACACATTTCCTGCGTTTAAGTGCATCATAAAATAACAAATGGTATAAGTAATAAACATTTTTCTCATTTAAATAGTAATTCAGAACAAAAATTGATGATCTCCAATGATTGTATGGATGAGAGTAATTTCATTCCCATAAAAAGCGATTAATTCTGTGTCAATAAACTGCTTAGAAAGAGTTGAATCAATATCTGATTAATAAACAAATTGAAAGGGGATTTGTGCAGCCATAGACAGACAAGCAAATGCTATATACTATTTCATATGCTTTCTAGCTCCAAGTAAATGTCCCTGCAGTTCAACTTAACAGAGCTCAGTAGTGAAGAATTCAGTTGACATTTTGGAGTTCTCACTAGGTATCAGGAGGTATGAAGAACCTCACTGAGCTTCATTTTCTTGATAGATTGTGTCTGTGGGTGGATACTTACATCCCTTGGTTGATTTAAATAAGTTGGGGAGAGTAGAGAGTGGGGAAAATTGTACATGAGCTGGGAGAAACTATATGGGGTCACAGCACTTTTCAATTCATCCTTCCTTGCCTTCTTCTAGCTTTATAGTCTGCGTGATTTTTGATTTGCACTCAATAACAAAATGGACCAGCTACTGGAGGAAGAGCTATAGCTTTGAGTTCAACTGATTTCCTACAACGCTAAGTGAGAATGCCTTTTAACAGAACCCTAAATGGCATCGCATCGTAATAGTGACCATTTAAATTGTGTTAATAAGTGCACAGCTTTGAGCTCATTTTGACTTAACATCATTATACACAAGTGGGATGTGTATAGCAAAGAATTAATGATAGAAGTGGATGATATTTTGTGTCATTGCCAACTGTTCAGTGTTCCTGCTGCTTTTGACAGCATCACTGTTCAAACAATACCAGAAATATATAGTCCCTATCTGATCTTTGCGTTATACTATGTTGGTGGAATGAAGGCTGTACATATGGAGGATTCATTTTTCCAAGGTTAGGATACAATATGTTTGGCTTCACAGGATAAATGCTGGGAGGCTATTTCCCCTGATTGGAGAGTCTAAAACTAGGGGTCACAGTCTCAGGATAAGGTGTCTGCCATTTACTACTGAGATAAGGACAAATTCCTTTACTCAGGGCTGTGGATCTTTTGAATTCTTTGTCCCAAGGAACGGTGGATGTTCAGTCGTTGAGTATGTTCAAGACTGAGATCGATAGATTTTTTTTGGGCACTATAAGAATCAAGGGATATGGGGATAGGGCAGGAAAGTGAAGTTGATGTAGGCGTTCAGCTATGATCTTATTGAATGGCGGAGCGAACTTAAGGGGCTGTGTAGCCTATTCCTGCTCCGATTTCTTATTTTCTTGTGTTCTTATATACATTTCCGTCGAAAATATTTGAGCCCTCTTTTATAATGAGGGAAACGGAGCATAAATTTGTGCAGATTCTTGAGATGCAGGAACTTAGTCTTGGGTGGTATCACAAGATGAGGGATAGTGAATTGGCTGCCTGATACCACTGAAGGACTTCAATGGAAGAGGAATCAGGCAGCGGTGTATATAGAGCTGCGATTTCACTATCCCCCATGTGGTGTTACCAACCAAAACCAGTTCCACCTTCCTAATCACTGGTTCATTATTTTCTACAATGAAAGAGTAATTGACATTTTTTCATAAAGAGCAAAATCACAGAATGGTGACAGACAGAAGAAGGCCATTCATCCTGTCATGTCCATGCCAGCTCTCTGGAAGAGCAGCTCAGCTCGTCCCACTCCCCTGCCCTTTCTCCGTCGGCCTGCAATTCTTTTTTTCTTTTCAGGTGTTTATCCAATTCCCTTTAGAAAGCCACGATTGAATCTGTCTCCACCACACTCTCAGGCAGTGCATTCCAGATCCTAACCGCTCGCTGTGCAAAAAAACTTTTCCTCATGTAACCTTTATGCGTAACTTTAGAATGTTAGATAAACACGTTTCAGTTTCATGAAATTATCTTTGGGAATCGGGGAGAAATGTTTACCAAGGCTTTTCTGCAGTTTATTGGCCTTGGGTAGGAAGTAATGTAGGTTGGATAGATCCCACGAGGGGGCTAATCCTAGATAGTCTGTGGAATGAATGGACTTGATAGGCCAAATTTAAATATTTTTTTGTGTGTATTGAATAGAACAAATGAGAATCAAGAGGATAGGGTCACAAGAATTGTGGAAGAGTGGTACAGTTTAAAAATGTAATTGTAGGGAACTCAAGTAGCTTTTATTTGTTGACAATAGGTACTAGATTTTTTTACCAGCAGGTAGCTTAAATGGATTCAATACATAATTGGGTGTATTTGTGGAGAGAGACACGATTGAGGCATCTAGTGAGATGAGGCAGGGATGTAAGACAAGATCTAGGAAAAAGGAATGAGGTTTTTAGGCCCAAAGCCTTACTTCTATTTTTGAGCTGTTGTGGGCCTGTCATTTTATCACCTGATTTTTCATTTCGTGTTTAGTTTTGGAAAGTGAAACAAATTATTTGTGACACGTACTCTAAGTACATCTATTATTCAGAGATTTTGTTAAACTTTTCTTCACCCATGAGCTTGCTAGTCTTAATTCCCAGGACCTGCCATGATGAATAAACTTCAGCTCTGAGGAAAAGTTGTGTCTCAGGCGAGCTCAATCTGGTATCTTTCCAGGACAAACACACAGGCACCAGAAATATCACATCAGTGGTGACACCTCAGTGAAAAATCATCAGTTAAAGTAACTGCCAACTCCACCCAGTTTGCCACCTCTGCTGGTGTTCTCTCTATTTATGCGACCGGACAGCGGGTTTTGTGGCATGTCGTCAATAGCAATCAATCTGTGCACCAATTCAGCTACGAAACAGACCAAGCACTCTACCCTCTCTGCGGAGTATTAGCTCATATCAGTTTTATAGATCCATGTCTGCTTCATTAGCAATGAACATGGCACAACAGCTGCTCTCAGTCGCTGACCATGTATTTTTTATTTTTTTTTATTTGTAAGTACACAGGTGACTGATCATCCTTCAGTCTTCATCCGTTCAGCCTTCTTCTCCTACAAGCGCCAGGAGATGTTCTTTCCCAATTAGCGGCAAATGATTTGTAAAAGCAAGCTCACTTCCATCAACATCTGGCCTCTTACTTCCCAGTGCAGCATCAGTCGGCTAACCGCTGAAGTAATTAATTTCTTTGGCCCTTTTCTGAACCTGATCATTGTCATCGCCTGCTATTTTGAACTAGGCAAACGTATAATAGCTTAGTAGTCACAGAATTTATACTGCTGTGGTTACAAGATCAAATGTTACGATGGCAAGTTGTGAATTTGAACTCAATATAATTGTAGACCAGCATTTGAAAAAAGTAACGACAGTTTCAGGATTGTTGGAACCACATTGGTTCGCTAATATCCTTCACATGACTCTGTAGGAACAGGAGGAGGCCATTCAGCCCCTAGAATTTGTTGTTCCAGTCAATGAGATAATGACTAATCTCAATGCCATTTACGTGACTCTACTATCTAATCCTCAATATCATTAAATATCAAAAATCTATCAATCTTAGTCTTGAAAAACTGACCCAACATCGATAGCCAATTTGGGAGGAGCAGGTTCCAGATTTTAACTACGCATCCTCATTTCCCCTCCTGACTGGCTTGACTCTAATTTTAAGATTATGGCCCCTGCTTCTGGATTTCCTCCACCGGAGAAAATAGCTTCTTTGTATCTACCCTATTGAATCCCTTTATTATTTTAAACACCTGAATTAGATCACCCCTCAATCTTCTTTATTCAAAGGATTACGAGCAAAGCTAATGCAATCGGGCCTCATCATTTAACCATTTAAGCCCCAGTATCATTTTGAACTGTGCCACAACAACAACTTGCATTTCTATAATGTCTTTGACATAGTAAAACATCCCAAGATGTTTCACAGGAGCATTGTAGAGGCAAATTGGACAAGTCATGTTAGACGATATAAAGCCAGATGATCAAGAGTTTGGTCAAAGAGGTAAATTTTAAGGAGTGACTTAAAGGAGGACAGAAAGAAAGTGAGGCAGAGAGATATAGGGAGGGATTTCCGGAGGTGAGAGCTGAGGCAGCTGAAGGCACAGTCGCCAATTGTGAAGTGATTAAAAGTGAAAATGCTCAATAGACCAGAATTAGCGGTGCACAGAGATTTGTTTGGGGGGGGGGGGGGTGCAGTGGTTGTAGGGCTGAAGGAGATTACAGCGATAGGGAGAGGTTGAGGCCATGAAACAATTTGAAATCGAGGATGAGAATTTTAAAGTTGAGGCATTATTCAACCAGTGATTACCTCTGAAATGAACCCACCACCTTTATAATAGACAATGCAACATTGCTAGTGGCCCACACTCTGATAAACTCATTCAGACAGAAAAATATGTCTTATTTACATTGAACATATAAAAATAATGGGCAGGAAAAGGCCAGTTGGTTCATCAAGCCTGCCCCTCGCTACTGATGCCTGGAGTCCCATGACGAAACACTTCCCACCTCCCCTTAACCAGGTAATTCCCTGAGAGAGGCAAAGGAACCCAGGGCTAATGCAATCTCTGCAACATTCAAGAACCAGTCCCGCTGCCTCTTGGAGGCAGTGCAGAGGGTCAGCACCCACCGCACCAGCTGGCAACATATTCCAGAAACTCACTACTCTCTGGGAAACGAAGAACCAACTAATATCCAGTCTAGTGCCATCAGAGCATCATAGAGGCCATTTGGCCTATTGCCAAAAAATAGAGCTGCCACAACCCAGGACTAATTGGCTACAGGTGAGGTCCCAGAGGACTGGAGAATAGCCAACGTTGTTCCTTTGTTTAAGAAGGGTAGCAAGGATAATCCGGGAAATTATAGGCCCGTGAGCCTTACGTCAGTGGTAGGGAAATTATTAGAGAGGATTCTTCGGTACAGAATTTACTCCCATTTGGAAACAAATGAACTTATTAGCGAGAGGCAGCATGGTTTTGTGAAGGGGAGGTCCTGTCTCACTAACTTGATTGAGTTTTTTGAGGAAGTGACGAAGATGATTGATGAAGGAAGGGCAGTGGATGTTATCTATATGCACTTCAGTAAAGCCTTTGACAAGGTCTCTCATGGCAGACTGGTACAAAAGGTGAAGTCACATGGGATCAGAGGTGAGCTGGCAAGATGGATGCAGAACTGGCTCGGTCATAGAAGACAGAGCGTAGGAGTGGAAGGGTGCTTTTCTGAATGGAGGGCTGTGACTAGTGGTGTTCCGCAGGGATCAGTGCTGGGACCTTTGCTGTTTGGATTATATATAAATGATTTGGAGGAAAATGTAGCAGGTCTGATTAGTAAGTTTGCGGACGACACAAAGGTTGGTGGAGTTGCGGATAATGATGAGGATTGTCAGAGGATACAGCAGGATATAGATTGGCTGGAGACTTGGGCAGAGAAATGGCAGATGGTGTTTAATCCGGACAAATGTGAGGTAATGCATTTTGGAAGATCTAATACAGGTGGGAAGAATACAGTAAATGGCAGAACCCTTAGGAGTGTTGACAGGCAGAGAGATCTGGGCGTACTGGTCCACAGGTCACTGAAAGTGGCAACGCAGGTGGATAAGGTAGTCAAGAAGGCATACGGCATGCTTGCCTTCATCGGTCGGGGCATAGAGTATAAAAATTGGCAAGTCATGCTGCAGCTGTACCGAACCTTAGTTAGGCCCCACTTAAAATATTGTGTGCAATTCTGGTCGCCACACTACCAGAAGGATGTGGAGGCTTTGGAGAGGGTACAGAAGAGGTTTACCAGGATGTTTCCTGGTCTGGAGGGCATTAGCTATGAGGAGAGGTTGGATAAACTCGGATTGTTCTCACTGGAACGATGGAGGTGGAGGGGCAACATGATAGAGGTTTACAAAGTTATGAGCGGCATGGACAGAGTGGATAGTCAGAAGCTTTTTCCCAGGGTAGAAGAGTCAGTTACTAGGGGACATAGGTTTAAGGTGTGAGGGGCAAAGTTTAGAGGGGATGTGCGAGGCAAGTTCTTTACACAGAGGGTGGTGAGTGCCTGGAACTTGCTGCCGGGGGAGGTGGTGGAAGCAGGTACAATAGAGACGTTTAAGAGGCATCTTGACAAATACATGAATAGGATGGGAATAGAGGGATACGGACCCCGGAAGTGCAGAAGGTTTTAGTTTAGGCAGGCATCAAGATCGGTGCAGGCTTGGAGGGCCGAATGGCCTGTTCCTGTGCTGTATTTTTCTTTGTTCTAAACTGGGGGCCTTTAGATCTTCAGTCTAATGCTACCCACATTGAGCTATTTCACCCACACCTGCTGACGTCAACTGCTGATGTCCCCTGATCCTCCCAAGACTGTCAAAATGAAATAATCTACCAATAAGCACGCAAATCAACCCTTTCATTTGAAGTGCCAGCAGCACTTTATGAATGCCCAAATACGTCAAAGCTGGTGCAGATTCTTGAATTGAAAATTAATGCCGGAATACTCGAATTCTGCTTATTGTTTAATCACCTTCTGGAGTAAAGGACAAAATAAATTGCTTTAGATCTCTGCAATAGGAATGTCCATGATGTATTGTGTCTTCTTTCAGCAAACCTACAGCCGTAATACTTGACACTGAGAGTCTTTACAATGATGGTTGGCTGAATTTTCTCTTGCAATACAACTCGAGAGTGCCATTGAATATTTGGATTCAATTGTCTCCCACAGTTCAGAACACCAAGCACTCAAATTAGCAAAGTGGCTAAATTTAGCAATTCTGACATAGAGGGTACATTGAGCAATGAGTGCTTGAAATGGACTCATCGCAATCAACTTGATGTTAATCTATCTATCTCGTACTGCAATTGAGTTGATGCGCTGACAATGAAGTTTCTGAGAGTAGGGAAAATAGCTCATTGAGCAAAGTTAATTAAGTTCTGAAAGAGCTTATAATTGAGGTTTCCTGACAGAGTGCTCTTTTTTCTGCTGTTGCACAGAGAAGATGCAAATTGAGTCATTTTGATGAGGTGGCAAACATTGGCTGGAGTAAGGAGGATTCTTACCTATATTACTTATATGCATCACTGGGATAGGTTAACGCATAACATAAGAATGTTTGAACTGAATACAGGTCTTTAGAGGACCTCCTAACCTGCTCTTTAGACGTGACTGTGTAGTGTCCCCACTGTCATGTACCTCACAAACTTATTATTTAGGGACGATTTATCCTACAACCAGAATGTTTGTATGTTATGGTTTCATTTTGCACCAACGCTGTCGTGGTAGTGTCCAGTCAGTATCCAGAGTGAGCACCTGACCTGACATGAGGACGAACCTTAGTGAGACCATCTTCCCCACCCCCACTGCCCCCACCAAGTGCAATGAGAAAGCGACTGTTCCTCCATTTGGCTTTGGAGCCAGGTCAGGCATTCACACCCAAAGCATGCTTTAAGTTTTAGCAACGTGGGCTGGCTGTATGAAATGGCGAGTTCATTGAGCTGCATGATGGAATAATAGCATGCAAGGTTGTGCTTACAATTCCATATGTTGTTCATTCTTACTTTGGTGGAATGTTAGCAGGAGTTGACAGTGAACAAGGGAGGGAAGAAAAAAAAGCTCAATTAACAGCAAATACTCTCTTATCTGGTTGGAGTCAGTTAGAGAGCAACATTAGTGGACACTTACAATCAGTACCTAGTAAATGATGTGCTAAGAGGAGTAAATCACTAAAGAGCTGGCAGATTTCTTTTTACTGATATAAAATGGTCATATAATACAATGTTATCCTGGCAGGTTTACATAATAAGAATACTTATGCACCATAATATTCCAAAGACCATTACTCTCTGAAATGATAAGGACAGCTGAGGTTTTTGATTCTCTCCCTCCCACACTGTTTCTTTTGCACCAACAGTTACAACCATCTTTCAGTCCTGATAGTGATTACTGTTTATTGCTGGTAATGGGACTAAACTAGAGAAGAATCCATGAGCTTGAGTTGGCCTGTTCTTGCAACCTTTTATTTCTTAAACAGCAGGAAAATATGCCCAATGATCGTGGAGAAATATTCGAATGATTAGCTGTTGGTGAGGAAGCTGTTGTGGATTTGTGCTTTCTGCCATTACTGTTTTGTAACATGTGGCTGGGTCAACAGATGCTGTTTGCATTTCACGGGGAGAGTCAGGGTTGCTGGGCTGTTGTCCATATGCCACCAATTGCATTCCACCTGCAGCCCCAGAATGGCCGTCGAAGTTTTCTTTTTAAATAGACATGGAGTTTCACGTGCCTTCACTTGAAGGAAATACTTTGAGCACTGTCCCAGCTGTGTCGGGGGGACCTGATTTGTAGTTTTCCTGATTTAGTTTATCTCTTTCATGAAGAATGGTCAATTCTTTTGCTTCCATCTGAAATTTCAACTTGAGAAGTTGCTTGCTCCCATCTATCAGTTTTTTCTCTTATCTCCATCATTTTGCATAATTCCAGTTTTAACTCATCATTAACATTTTGATACACAGAATGACGTAGATTTTACAGCACACAAAGAGCCCATTTGGCCGAACAAGTCTATACTAGTGATTATGCTCCATGCAAGTCTCCTCCCACCTTATTTCATCTCACTCTACCAACATATTGTTCTATTCCTTTCTAACCTTCCCTTAAATGCAGCCATGCAGTTCACCTGAAACTAGTCCACAGGTTTCACATTCTAATCACTCTCTGTTCTTCCTGGTGAAACCTTTTTTTTTTACACTACTTCGCCTCTCATCTCACAATATAACTTTAAACATCTTGAGCTTCATCACGAGAATAGCCAAACAATCTTGTAAATTCAGTTCCATTTCTTCTGATCTAACTTCTGATGATTTCAGTTCTTTCACCTAGGCATTCATCACTACTAATTCATTGATCAAGCTTTTGATCAGATTATTTTCTTCATCTCAACATGCCTATGATAATTTTGCTGTCTGCTCATCACGATCCTGGAAAAAATTAGCAGATTTGTTCAGCTCAGTTGGTAGCACTCTCACCTCAGAGTCAGATGGTCATGGGTTTAAGTCCAACTCCAGAAATATAAGCACAAAATCTATTCCAGCGTGGTACTGAGGAAGTGCTGTCTTTCAGGTGAGATGTTAAACCCAGCCAATTGTATAGAGCCTTGGTGAGACTGCACCTGGAGTATTGTGTACAGTTTTGGTCTCCTTATCTAAAGAAGGATATAATTGCAATAGAGGGAGTGCAACAAAGGTTCACCAGACTAATTCCTGGGATGGGAGGATTGCCTTATCAGGAGAGGTTGAGGAAACTGGGCCTGTATTCTCTAGAATGAGAGGTGACCTCATTGAAACTTACAAAATTCGTACAGGGTGGATGTAAATTAAAGGCCTGCTACCCGACTCGAACCCGACGGGACCCGACGACACATAGCGGGTTCGGTTCGGGTCAGGTCGGACCCCTCTTCTGGGTCCGGCTTTCAGGCTCGGGTCGGGTCGGGTCGGGCCGGACACACACGGTAAGTGCTCTGCCGGTAAGTATTAAAAATAAAAAACTTACCTGAGCTGGGAGTTCGGGACGAAACTGAGACTGCGCAGTGAGTGAGTGACATAACTATGGCGTCATCACGCATGCGCTGCAGCTTCCTGGAGCTTCCCAGTCGGAAGGTAAGTAAAGGGATGGTCGGGTTGGACTCGGGTCGGGTCAAGTGGGGCCAGGCTCGAGACGGGTCGGACTCGGGGCGAAATTGGACGGACTTGGGTCGGGTCGGGCTCGGGTCAGGTGTGGATCGGTTGGGTTTGGGTCGGGTTCTTTTTCCCGACCTGAGCAGACCTTTAATGTAGATAGAACGTTTCCCCTGGCTGGTGAGTCTAGAACCAGGCGACATAGTCTCAGAACAAAGGGTAGGCCATTAAAGACTGAGATGAGGAGGAATTTCTTCATTCACAGTGTGGTGAATCTTTGGAATTCTCTACTCCAGAGAGCTGTGGATGCTCGATCATTGAGCATGTTCAAGACAGAAATTGATAGATTTCTGGATACTAATGGCATCAAGGGTTATGGGATAACGTGGGAAAGTGGCGTTGAGATAGACGATCAGCCATGAACTAACTGAATGGCAGAGCAGGTTTGACAGGCGGAATGGCCTACTCCTGCTCTAGTGTTCCTTCCTATGTTCCTAAGCTGGATGTAAAAGATCCCATAGCACTATTTTGAAGAAGAGTAAGGGAGTTTCCCCAGTATCCTGCCCAGTATTTATCTCTGAAAAAACATCACTAGAGCCGATGAGATATGGTCATTATCACGTTGCTATTTGTGGGAGTTTGCTTTGTGCAATTTGGCTGCCGCATTTCCTACATTACAGCAGTGACTCCACTTCAGTTTTCTGATCGAGTCCCTTGTTGTGAATATGACAATCATCCACTAGCGTGAAGCCAAATGATTTTAACCTGACAAGCACCTCTCTCAGTTTGCCACTTTGCTTGATATTAACCTTTTTTTTTCAAACATGGTTAAACTTTTCCCATTCAAGCAAGTTCATTAACCTCGGAGTCAGGATACCATTCGCTGCCTGCCTGAGAATCTGCATTTGAGATTACTTTTTTCAGGGGCCAAGAGAAATAGGGGCAGGGAAACAAAAAAAAATCAAAGCGCAGAAATTAGTAGCCACCCGTACAAAACATATAAGCCCAGGTCAGACCCTGCAATCTCTCCACTTTTGTTCTTATATTTTCGTAGTTTTTTTTATTCGTTCATGGGATTTGGGCATCGCAGTCTAGGCCAGCATTTATTGCCCATCCCGAATTGCCCTTCAAAAGGTGGTGGTGAGCAGCCTTCTTGAACCGCTGCAGTCCTTGGGGTGTAGGTACACCCACAGTGCTGTTAGGAAGGGAGTCCCAGGATTTTGACCCAGCGACAGTGAAGGAACGGTGATATAGTTCCAAGTCAGGATGGTGTGTGGCTTCGAGGGGAACTTGTAGGTGGTGGTGTTTCCATGCATCTGCTGCCCTTGTCCTTTTAGGTGGTAGAGGTCGCGAGTTTGTAAGGTGCTGCAAGATGGTTAGCAGCTGATTAGATTTGTTTTCTTATTCTTGCAATGAGAGGAAATTCTGGAATTTCCTGTCGTGGACAATCCCCACTCCAGCGTCGTGATTGTGATTTTCTTTCATCTAAGACTGCTGAAGACAAAGGAGTTTAATTTTCACAGGGATTCTCCCATTCAGCCTCCATAACCTCAGCAAAAGAGCCACAGGAGTCCTGGGGAAAAGGGTCAATTTTTCAAGGATTTGTGCCAAAATTATGTTGGGTGAGCAGGAGAACCCTTGTGGGAATTCACCCCGATAATGCCATATATTTGACATACTGCTAAAAGTATTTAGAAAACGAGTCTCTTACTGTTGCAAATCACATAGAATCGTAACAGCATAGAAGGAGGTCATTCAGCCCACTGTGCTTGTGCCAACTCTTAACCTCACCAGCTATGGCTCAGTGGGTAGCACTCTTGCCTCTGAATGAGAATGTTGTGTGTTTAAGTCCCGCGACAGGAACTTGAGCCTAAGATCTAGGCTGACACTTTACTGCAATACTGAGGGAGTGCTGTACTGTTTGAGGTGCAGTCTTTTGGATGCAATGTTACACAGGTCTGTTGGGTGGACGTAAAAACTCTTGTGGCACTATTCGAAGGGGAGCAGGGGTGTTCTCATTGTCCTGTCTAATATTTATCCCTCAACCAACACCATAAAAGAAGCACATTATCTAGTTATTATCATGTTGCTGTTTGTGGGACCTTGCTGTGTGCAAATTATCTGTCACATTTCTGACATTACAACAGTTGGGAAGTATTTCATTTGCTGTAAAGAAAGCACTTTGGACATCTAGAGGTCATAAAAGGTGCTTTCTAAATACAAATCTTTCTTTCTTTGAAAGAGCTGTTCAATTAGCCCTATTGAAGTGAAGGCTTGTTGATGGCAAAAGTGTTCTCATTCTCTTGAAGCTGTTGACAAGTTTACTCATTTAAATTAAAGCCTGGCTCTGATATAAAATTAAAACCCAACCTGGGCCCAAGCCAAGCCCTTCAATTTTTTTCCATGCCTGACCCGACCCGAAAATATCAAATACCGGACGAAAATATCAAATATGTTATTAATACAGAAAAATAAAATCGCGTCAAAATGTAGATTAAAAAGGAAACAATACAAAATAAAACCCGACCACAGCCAACCTGACCCAACCCGGGCCTGAATGCTGGACATCGAATATAGACCCAACCTGACCCGAACCCAACACATGTAGTCGGGTTTGGTCAGGTTCGGGTCGGGTAGCCAGGCTTTAATTTAAATAGTGTTGAGCTCCAGAACTACTGTCAAGCATCCTTCCAACTTTGACATTTTTGTATCTGAGACCATTTGAACCTTTAGGTTTTCAGTTGGTTGAATTAGCAAAGCCTTGAAAACTGCATTTTCAACCAATGGAAAAGTAAGCCATGGAATTAGTCCAACGTATGATCTTATGTCCAGCAATGGTTAATATAGCAAGCAGGAAATCTGTAGCCTCCAACCATCCCCATCATCATGACTTTAATCTCGCTGATACCGTATGTCTCTCTGATCTGAATTGAGGAGAATGCCGGCTGGTGCACAATACTAGCTATCACATTTCTCTCTCAGCTACGTTCAAGGGTGTTAATCTGTCTAAAATAAATGGGTTAAAGGCCTCCTCTGAAGCAGCAGGGAGAGGGATTTAAGGCAAATGTCACTGAACATTTATTACAATAATGTCCACAGGACATCAGTTTTTTTTATCGAAAACTATTGCACTTATTTCCACAATGGACAGAAGGCTGAAGAAAAAAGAAGTAGAATGTTTTAACAAATTATTTTTCTAGGTAAAGGTAGATTAGAAAAAGTAACAAATTAAAAAATAATTAGAATAGTCATGACGGGAATGAACGATGAGGTGACTAGACATGTTTGTTTAATTTTTAATTAAAATTGAATTCAAATGTTTATTATCATTAGAGTATGAAGTTACTGCTGTAAAAGCAGTTTTTTATGCATCAGTTCATAAGCTGAAGTTTAAAGAAGAGTCATCCAAAGGAGACAGGAAGTTTGCCATGAAGCAGAAATTTCTCTTATTCTCCTGGATGAATTTTGATTCATTTGCAATGACTCAAGTGTGCGAATATAATAAGAAACCAAGACCATTGTTGAGTTTCGGCACGGTTGCGCTGGCTATTTTTGGTACTATTCACCCGAAATTGGCGCAACTGGTACAAAAGATCACGGGATTTTAAGCACAAATTATGTTCGGCACAAACTGAGTTTAAAAAATTCACTCTAGAAGCAGGCCCCTCAATAAGCGTTCAAGTCCCACGACAGCTGCTGGAGAATTAAATTCAGTCAATAAGTGAATCTGGAATAAAAAGCTGTATCAGTAAACTAAGAAATGGATCTTCCAGCCAGGCCACTAGTGTTTGGGTGGGGGTAGGGGGAGGGGTGGGGGGGGGAGTTGGGGAGAGATAGGCCCTCTAGAGGTTGGCCTGTGGTTGATCCTACACCCAGGCAGGTAGGGAGAGCCTCTAGAACACCTGGAGAGCTAGCCCTTTGTCCTTTTGCTGGGAGGCAGCTCCAGGCACCTGAACTGATCGCTGCTACCTGCGGGAACCTGGCCTCCTTTAATTTGGCCTCAATAAGTTCTCAATAAGCCTTGTCAGCTACTGGTCGGATGCGAGCAGGTAAACCTGGTGCTTCCCCATCCCACCTCTGCCAAAATGACCTGGAGACGGAATGGAGCCTGGGAACTGGCAAGCCAGGTTGTGGGGACATTTTTAGTTCCTGCCAGCCCCGTTCCTGAATCTGGCAGGGGCTCAAAGTACTGCCCTTTATCTTGACTCAGCAGGTTACATACAGAAAGAAAATAGTCCAGGGGAAATAGGATCTAAACCTTCTTACCTAATGGGTTGGGCATTGCAGCCTATGGTGTAAAGTGTGTCACTGAAGAAGAAAATGTTCTGTGGTACACGTACAGAGGACCACACTTGCCAGAAGACTGAGCGTCACTAGCTTTTATTGACATTGTGAAGATTGGCCAGCTCCTCTTCCCATTCTATTGTGTAGGTTGAGAAAGTGGAGGCTGACTCTGAAAGCAGACTGTTATGAAATAATTATGAGTAAATATGTGAATAGTCCTTTGACAATTCTTTCAATTCTACATAGTTTCTATCAGCTCGTCCAATATTTATGATTTGTATACATTCCACTGTCTCTCCCAAAGGATCCATGTCATATTTTTGCATGCTGTAACAACCTGCATTCATTGCAACACTTCACACTGCTATGTGAAGATCTCCCCTATCAGTACAAGCATTGAAACCCATGCTAATTTCCCCTTTCCTCCCCTGCTAGACTGCTAGCATTCTAAGCTGACATTTTGCAGTGGAGTGCTGAACTGTCTGTTAGGTAAAATGTTAAATTGAGGCCCTCTCAGGTGGAGGGGAATGATTCCCAAGCATTATTTCACAGAACAGGAGTTCTCCTTGGTCTCCTGGCCAATATTTGTTCCTCAACCAACATTACAAATAGCAGATAAACTGGTCATTATCACATTGATGTTTGTGGGAGCTTGCTGTGCATGAATCAGCTGCCATGTTTCCCAAATTACAACAATGATTACATATCAAAACAGAACCTCATTGGCTGTCAAATGCTTTGGGATGTCCTCAGGTTATGTAAGGCACAATATAAATGCAAGTCCGTTTTTCTTTTGCATTCAAAGCGTCCCATCAGAATTTGAACCTTGATAAAAACCTACCTTTTATGGCTTTAGTTTCAACAATATCGAGCAGCCTTGCTATCTCCTAACATAACTGCAGGAAATGAGTTGTTAGAGATGTAAAGTGACAAGGGTGCACATGCCTATGCACCATTTTCTTTTTCAATGAGTCACAAGCTTATTCACTGCTATTGTCAATGTTGCATAACACTGGTCAACATCAGCCATCATTCTCCTTTTGAAAATGTCACAGTGTACTCAACCTTTTCTCCTGTGGAAAATAGTCAGCAGCTGACATGTATCTCTTGGATGCCAGAACCCTTCAGGTACTTTGTAGTCACAAAGACATAATGCAACCTCAAGTGCAGGATAGTAGCCACTTATTATTGCTGCAGCTTTCAATGTTGCCCTGAGGTAGAAGTTTGGCTACAAATACAAAGAAAGACTTGAATAATTGGAGCTGTTTTTTGTTAGCTAATAGGGTGTTAAGATGAAAGTGCTTTAAACTACAGAGGCATGGGACAGAGTAGATAGACTGTTTCTGCATAATTGAGGGATCTAGAATGGTGGAGCATAGATATAAGATTAAATGTGGGAGCTTTAGGAGAGAGAAGGGGGAAAACATTTTTACTTCATAATAAAAAGAAAATTGGGTGGAGTTTAAAACTGCTGATTTGTTATTGCTCCATTTGCGCTAACACAAATTTAATTTCCAATCCATTCACTGTGAATGACCCTGGCTTGGTAGTTGTATGGAGAAGGAATAAACACTTTTTATTATTTGCTCAGGGGATGCGAGCGCCACTGGCAAGGCTAGCATTTGTTGCCCATTCCTAATTGCCCATGAGAAGCTGGTAGTGAGCCGTTGCCTTGAACCACTGCAGTTCATGTGGTGTAGTTACATCTAAAGTGCTGTTAGGAAGGGAGTTCCAGGTTTTTGAACTAGTGACAATGGAGGAACAGCGATATAATTCCAAGTCAGGACAGTATGTGACTTGGAGGGGAGCTTGCATGTGGTGGTGTTCCCTTATGTCTGCTGCCCTTGTCCTTCTAGGTGGTAGAGCTCGCAGGTTTGGAAGGTGCTGTCAAAGGAGTCTTGGTGATATGCTGCAGTGCATCTTGTGGATGGTACACACTGCTGCCACTGTGCACTGGTGGGGCAGGGAGTGAATGTTTAAGGTGGTAGCACAATGGAATATTTTTCTATTTAAGGTTCTATATAAATGCAAGTTGTTGGTGACGGGGGATTTTTTTTATTAAGCAAAGCCAGCTGCACAATCAAAGCACTTGCTCTGTCTCCAGATATTGCCACCTCGTCACATTCATATGTAAATTGATCGAAAGGTGCCCAGATCTAGATTTTGGATTTAGGTCCCTGGTGCATTCACACTCTGTGTATCTTCAGAGTCTGTTTATCCAATGCAATGAGGTGAACAGCAGTCCTGGCTCTTCATATTATGCCACATCAAATTGTTTACTGTTTCGCATGAGTAAACTAATCTTCATGTTACAATCAATTGCGCTTCATTTTAGATAAATTATCAGTGCATATTATCCGTCTGTCACAGCGATATATCCTGCGTTACTGGCAGGATTGCTTGTCCTGAATTATTTTTTGTATGATCTGTGCAGACTTTTTATAACAGAGACTGAAAGAATCATCCAAATGCTATACTTTATGGGTGGAGGGCAGGTCCATACATACTTATTTTTGGTGAGGAATTTGAAAGCAATTCTTTTTCCATTTCTTAAATGGGAGGGTAAAGTATACGAGGAAATAATTCTTCTTAAGGTACCACCACCTTCCACCCATTTCTTGCAACGAGTTGGGTCTGTATCAGTTCCTAGCTTAGGCACACAGTGTTTTTTTTAATTCATTCATGGGATTTGGGCATCGCTGGCTAGGCCAGCATTTATTGCCCATCCCTAGTTGCCTTTGAGAAGGTGGCGGTGAGCTGCCTTCTTGAACCGCTGCAGTCCATGTCGGGTAGGTACACCAACAGTGCTGTTAGGAAGGGAGGTCCAAGATTTTGACCCAGTGACAGTGAAGGAACAGTGATATAGTTCCAAGTCCGGATGGTGTGCGGCTTGGAGGGGAACTTGCAGGTGGTGATGTTCCCATGCAACTGCTGCCCTTGCCCTTCTAGGTGGTAAAGGTCGTGGGTTTTGAAGGTACTGTCTAAGGAGCCTTGGTGCTTTGCTGCAGTGCATCTTGTAGATGGTACACATTGCTGCCACTGTGCATCAGTGTTGGAGGGAGTGACTGTCTGTTTTTGGGGTGCCAATCAAGCGGGCTGCTTTGTCCTGGATGGTGTCGAGCTTCTGGAGTGTTGTTGGAACTGCACCCATCCAGGCAAGTGGAGAGTATTCCATCACACTCCTGACTTGTGCCTTGTAGATGGTGGACGGGCTTTGGGGAGTCAGGAAGTGAGTTAATCACCACAGGATTCCTAGCGTCTGAACTGCTCTTGTATCTACGGTATTTATACAGCCATTCCAGTTCAGTTTCTGGTCAGTGGTAACCCCAGGATGTTGACAGTGGGGGATTCAGTGATCGCAATGCCATTGAATGTCAAGGGGAGATGGTTAGATTCTCTCTTGTTGGAGATAGTCATTGCCTGGTACTTACTCTCTGCCATTGCCCATTCCCTATCTCCCTCACCCACATTGTGTTGTGTGGCACTACCACTGTGCTAAATGGGATGAACTTCAAACAAATCTAACAATGCAAAACTGGGCATCCATGAGGCACTGTGGGGCATCGGCAGCAGCAGAATTGTACTCAACCACAATCGGTAACCTCTTGGCCCGGCATATCCCCCACTCTACCATTACCATCAAGCTGGGAGATCATCCCTGGTTCAATGAAGAGTGCAGGACAGCATGCCAGGAGCAGCACCAGGCATATCTCAAAATAAGGTGTCAACCTGGTGAAGCTACAACACAGGACTACTTGCATGCAAAACAGCGTAAGCAGCATGTGATAGACAGAGCTAAACGATCCCACAACCAACAGACCAGATCTAAGCTCTGCAGTCCTGCCACATCAATTCGGGAATGGTAGTGGACAATTAAACAACTAACTGGAGGATGTGGCGCCACAAATATCCCCATCCTCAATGATGGGGGAGCCTAGCACATCCTTTCCTTTTGGGCCTCCTTATCTCGAGAGACAATGGATACGTGCCTGGAGGTGGTCAGTGGTTTGTGAAGCAGCGCCTGGAGTGGCTATAAAGGCCAATTCTGGAGTGACAGGCTCTTCCACAGGTGCTGCAGAGAAATTTGTTTGTCGGGGCTGTTGCACAGTTGGCTCTCCCCTTGCGCCTCTGTCTTTTTTCCTGCCAACTACTAAGTCTCTTCGACTCGCCACAATTTAGCCCTGTCTTTATGGCTGCCCGCCAGCTCTGGCGAATGCTGGCAACTGACTCCCACGACTTGTGATCAATGTCACACGATTTCATGTCGCGTTTGCAGACGTCTTTATAGCGGAGACATGGACGGCCGGTGGGTCTGATACCAGTGGCGAGCTCGCTGTACAATGTGTCTTTGGGGATCCTGCCATCTTCCATGCGGCTCACATGGCCAAGCCATCTCAAGCGCCGCTGACTCAGTAGTGTGTATAAGCTGGGGGTGTTGGCCGCTTCAAGGACTTCTGTGTTGGAGATATAGTCCTGCCACCTGATGCCAAGTATTCTCCGGAGGCAGCGAAGATGGAATGAATTGAGACATCGCTCTTGGCTGGCATACGTTGTCCAGGCCTCGCTGCCATAGAGCAAGGTACTGAGGACACAGGCCTGATACACTCGGACTTTTGTGTTCCGTGTCAGTGCGCCATTTTCCCACACTCTCTTGGCCAGTCTGGACATAGCAGTGGAAGCCTTACCCATGCGCTTGTTGATTTCTGCATCCAATGATGGGGGAGCCTAGCACATCAGTGCTGAAGTATTTGCAACAATCTTCAGCCAGATGTGCCGAGTGGATGATCCATCTCGGCTTCCTTCTGAAGTCCCCAACATCACAGATACTAGTCTTCAGCCAATTCAATTCACTCCACGTGATATCAAGAAACAACTGAAGGCACTGGATACTGCAAAGGCTATGGGCCCTGACAACATTCCAACAATAGTACTGAAGACCTGTGCTCCAGAACTTGCTGCACCCCACGCCAAGCTGTTCTGGTACAGCTACAACACTGGCATCTACCCGGCAATGTGGAAAATTTCCCAGGTATGTCTTGTACACAAAAAGCAGGACAAATCCAACCTGGCCAATTACCACCCCATCAGTCTACTCTTGATCACCAGTAAAGTGATGGAATGCGTCCTAAACAGTGCAATCAAGCAGCACTTGCTTAGCAATAACCTGCTCAGTGATGCTCAGTTTGGGTTCCGCCAGGGCCACTCAGCTCCTGACCTCATTACAGCCTTGGTTCAAACATGAACAAAAGAGCTGAACTCAAGAGGTGAGATGAGATTGACTGCCCTTGACATCAAGGCAGCATTTGACCAAGTATGGCATCAAGGAACCTGAGCAAAACTGGAGTCAATGAGAATCAGGGGGAAAACACTCCACTGGTTGGAGTCTTACCTAGCACTAAGGAAGATGGTTGTGGTTGTTGGAGGTCAACCATCTCAGCTCCAGGATATCACTGCAGGAGTTCCTCAGGGTAGTGTCCTCGGCCCAACCATCTTCAGCTGCTTCGTCAATGACCCTCCTTCAATCATAATATCAGAAGTGGGGATGTTTGCTGATAATTGCACAATGTTCAGTTCCATTTGCAATTCCTCAGATACTGAAGCAGTCTGTGTAGAAATGTAGCAGGACCTGAACAATATCCAGGCTTGGGCTGATAAGTGGCAAGTAACAATCACTATCTCCAACAGGCAATGTTTCATTTCTCCTTGTGCTTCCCAGTCAATCTGCTGGGCCATCGACCAGTCATGATTACTAGAGTTCAGTTTAGATGATTAACTCTTAACTCTCCAACATATCCAACACAACCAGGTGGAAAAATTAAAATTATTGGTGGTTGCCTTGGAGAATTGTCCTGTTTCTTCTGCTTTTGGCTTAGGTTTTTGGATGTGTTTTGTTTGGGTATCGAGCTCTGTCACATCTTATTGTTGACCATCCCTTCAATGAAAGGTGAGAGACAAATGAAACCCTGGAAAATTGACAAGACATTCAGGACATGGTGAAATTTTCAACTGTAGTGCTCCTGACACATGGCTTCACTCATCGGGAGGTGTATAGAGGGAATTCAGGTTGTCACTCTTTCCTCCCACCACCCCCACTCCCCCCCCACCCACTTCTGCCAGCTTGGCAGTTCCCACTGAACAGAATGAATTCAAACTTATGATGGTTGCAATTCAGGCAGGTACCCTAATTTATACTATGTGCCAAAGACAAAAACTAACCTCGACATCCATAACTGGCACAGCACATGTTAATAGCTATACTATTAAATAATGTTTGTAAGCTATATATAAAATGTGTGATATATATGTGTCCGTAATTACATTCATTGAATTGTATCCAAAGCATTAATCAATATACAATCTTATAATAGGTACAACTTCATAAATCAATGGAACACTAAATATCTAGACAATTGGACAGTGAAGAGTAATTGGAAAACTATATTGTGACATTGGACTCAAAGTACTTTAGAAACTATGACAGCAATTTATGAGTGGCTGAGAGTCATTTTGCTCTACTTGATATGATTAGTAATTTATGCTGGACATTTTTTGCATGTGCCATCATGGAGTAAGACTTGCCTTTATCTATTATGATTCCCTGCAGGAGACTGATGTCCAAGTTTTGCAATGTTTTTATTTGTTTTGCTTAAATATTTAAGTATGTGGTTCTACTTCCCCTGAGTAAAATATCTCCCTCTTCTCATAAGTAATAATGTTAGCAGGAAGATTGACAGCTGCCCTCCATTCCATTTATTTATAAATTGAACCGAGTCGCTCTCTAATGATTTTTTTTTTGGAGATGTTGTTGGATGTTTAGTTCCTTGCAGGTGTCTGGGAGCTGATAGGGCATCTATCAGAGGGTATTAAAGACATTTAGCATTATATGCTTGTGACATCTTGCAAGTGTCAATCAGTACTCAGGGAAAGGAGTGGTTTCACCTTCCAGATCAGCCATTGCTGTTCAATTAACTTTTGTCTCTTCTGTTTACCCACTCAAATTTCACAGTAACACATGCGATTTAACATGAGGCTGTTTGAAGTGTTTTAGAGAATGACTGGCAGATTGAGGCTGGAATCTAATGAAAGACTAGAAGCCGCTGACATTTTGAGGTGCCAGTAATGTTTACTTTCGGAGTTCTTTGTTTGCAAAAGCACCGTGCATTGCGAGAGACGGTGGAGCAGAACGGATTAGCGAAACCCCTTGGAAGGAATAGCTGATCATTTAGAGACCCAGAATGAGGCAAGGCCAGCTGCAGCACATGCTCCTGCAGGTCCACTGAGCCTACAGGAACAGCTGCATGAGGAGCCCTTTAGAGAGATGAGGCAGGAGTCGACACGCATATTCTTCACAATGCCAGCAATGGGCTCACTCATCCTCTGGCATTCCCCATTGTTTTGAAGCAGTGCCTGTAAAAGATAGATGGAAGTGCAGTTTTCATTTTGTATGTCTTTTACGAATGAGGTTTATTCCCCCATTTGTTCCTGTACTGCTTTTTTTTTTGCAGCAGCAGTGCATAACCAGTTTCACTCTCAATTTCCCACAGTACAGCAAAATTATGGTGCACCAGGATTCATTACATCGAGGGATAGATACAAAATTATGTTCTTAGTTCCAAACCACAGACCATGAATAGCCTGGCAGTAAGTGTTGAGCAAATGTAATGCTCAGCTAGGTTCCATGAAATATCTTCAATAAATATGAAGGGTGCATGATAAATATTTTGTTGGAGGAACTGAATTTAGTAGGGTCCTTTTTTTAACCGGATCTTAACACTGCATCCAAGACCACAAAGTGGGACAGTAAATTTGTACACTGTCTTTTCACATTTTTTCCACCCCAGCCTGAAAGTCTCCTCTCTATCTGCTGGCTGTAAGCATCTTGAATGTAATAAACACGGACGGTGTCAAACCCAGTTCCCACAAAACACCAAGCCCACAGCACCCAAGCTGTCCATAAACAGATACTTTAATTCCAGGAGATGTTAAGCTGTGGGAGAAATGGGAAATTTCACATTATCTTTGTTCTGACTTTAAGGTTGAGGTACAGTGTAGGATCAGGGAAGATGGAAATGCATTTTATCAATGCATCACCTGAACTGAGAGCACCAGTTGCTGTTAATGGGTTGATAAAATAGAAAATACTTACATTCTCATGACCCCCCACAAAAAAAACCTCCAGGAATTCACTAAAAGAGCATTAAGAATATTATAAAACTGAGCAAGCCACAGCTTTCCACAATGCACTGGTTGGACTGTATGTCCTGCTTCGGTTCTGTATATTCTATTGGTATTTACCTGCTAGTGGTGCAATAACTTTACAAATATATTATTATTTTCCTCGGTTTAATATTAGTTTTACAAAAACAACACAGATTGGACCATCATCAAACCGCACTGAGGCCTGTTGCTAAGCAACGGGTGTTGAAGGCTGCCTCTTTGAATTAACTATAATAATCATTTTACAGTTTTATTTGTACAGTTCCAGGAACCCAACAATCATTTGACATTCAGATTGCTATTTTATTAATATTTCTCTATCAATTGATTGAATTTCATATATGTTGATGGAACACTCTTGTGTACTGATTTGATTAGCTTTAGGAGTCTCAAGAAGGACAGATTGTAAGGGTTGGTCCCTGATTAAGCCACCATTTTATTTTGAAAAGAAAAGTTTCATAACCCAGAAAATGTTCATGAGGTATACTTTCAGATGTGCTCTATGGATCTCCAATTACTGCATAAATTGTCATCTTGCTGTTCTACCTTTCTCTTGCAGCTGGCTATTGTGTCAGAATGTCACAGTAACCCATAGCATTCATGTAATTAGAACTGCCAATAATAAGTACTTGTACTTATCTTAAACATCTCCATGACTGAAAGAATACATCAGGCTCACTGCTCAATATTCATTACATGAAGGACAGAAACAATTTTTCAAAGTGTTCGCATTTTGATATTACTGCATCAAATGATGAGCGGTTGAAGGGTTCCTCCTACCACATCTCACAATATTTTAATTTGCATTCTGCTAAGTACATTTTTATGCATTTAAGTGTTCTGTATTATGGTTCTTGATGGGTCCTAATGAAGCATTTAAGATGTTGATCGTAGCATCTAGCACATTCTCTGCTACCTTTATTAGTCATTTGCCAGCATAAAACTGCCTCACAGGCAGTTCTAACAAGTACAGAGTGGTTCATTACATTATAGGAAAATCTTTCTGCAAAGACATGAATCTAAATAGAGTACTGGCCGGAATTTTACAGTAGGCGGACGAGAGCCGGCCACCGACTGAAAAGTCAGTGGCGAACCCGCTTCCGCCTTGCCTGGGGATCCAACCCATATTTCGCAGGTCCCCGGGCTTCAATTGGTGTGAGGCAGGACTTCCACCCGCTTGAGGTAGGAAGTCCCACCTAGTAGAGCTGCCGGCCAATCAGCGGGTCAGTGGCTCTTAGTCCCAGCAGCGCCACCGGGAGCAGTGGCCACTGCTGGGACTGCAGCTCAGCATGAAGAAAAGATGTCTGGGAGCCGGGAACGCAGGTAGGTCTTGGTTGCCTCACCGGCGGTAATTGGTCAGGCCCTGGCGAGGCAAGGGTGGTTGATTGGGGGGAAGTGGGGGCGTGTTGGGTGTTGGGGCTGGTTGGCGTAGTGGGGGCAGCCCTCCATAGGGCACAGGGTGCCGAAAATGAAGGCACCCCCCCGGGACGTTTGAGAGCTGCCTGGTTTCGTTAGGCAGCTTCTCCCAGCTCCAGGACGCCCGCTTGCCACACGTAAAGTCTGCGTGGAGGTGGAAATAGGCCCTTAAGTGGCTATTAAGTGGCCACATGAAGGGTTTGATTGGCCTGAGGCAGGTGGGCCGTTTTTCACTGCCACCACCGTGCGCAAAGTGGCGGCAGGAGTGGGTCAGCAAAGGCCCCTGAGCCTCCCACTCCATTTTACGCCACCATCCTGCTTGTCGGGGTGGCGTAAAATTCCAGCCACTTTGTTTTCCTCTCATTAATACTCTGATACTCTCCCTCATAACTAAAACTGAGATCTAATTTGACCAACAGTAGACATAGCTCCTTCAGAGATTTTTGTGTAATTTACTGGGACATCATTGCACTGTCAATCTCTATCTGAGAACAGAGTTAGTGCGGTTGATTTTCAATCTGAGCTTGGGAACCTGAAGCCCGGATAATTTCCGGGACCTGACCCCGCACCCTGTCTGGTTCGCTCATGCGATGCTATCTTCATTTGCCGGTGCTCTAATTGGGCCCAATTAGTCACACCGAGCTCTGCCAGGAGGTGGGAGCTGCCTGCTGAGCATGATCCTCGAAGGCATTCAGCAGCCATGATGAGGCCTTCCGCTGCCTTACAGAATAGAGAAGGCAGGACTTTGAAGGGCCAGCAGCCTCATGGCGCAGAGAAATTGCCAAACAGCCAACTAAAAGGTACGGAACTTGATCTGAGACAAAAACCCTTACTGTCAAAACCTTTTCATCAGAGAAAACATTGTTTAGTGGCTCCCCGCATTGCACCTGACTGTTGTGCACTAACATGTACCAGACTGTTTGGGCTTGGCGAACTATAATTTGAAAATTGCCTTTAGGCCCTTCCCAGCCCATTAACAAACTCCTCAAGGAGCTTAACGGGTATTTAATTAGAGGTGCATGGGTTCACGGGTCCCGCCCACAACCCCAACCTTACTTTAAAAATACCTGTGTGGCCTGAAGACATCGGGACACTGACACGCCATCTGGGAGAGCTGTTTTCAGAGTGTGCCCGCTCCTGTTCTCGTCCTCATGGGTGATTGAAAATTTCAGCCTGTGTATCAGCACATCACCCATTCTTTGGCTAGGGGCCTGTGACTATCAGCATCTGAATAACAGTTACATTTTATTGGGATATAGATTCCCCTCTGTGCTCAGTTTAATGGAGCAACAGATAGGAGGCAGCTGGTTGGGAAGTGGCCATAGTTCCATTATTAAATGACGCTTCCAGTTTTCATCTCTTGCTTGAAAGTGTCAATGGAAATATGGCCAAAAGAATGCTGGCTAGTTAAGGGTTTGTTAAAGGCTCATCTACCCCAGTCTGGGAAGATGAAGAAAGTTGAGCTATGGAATCACCAGTTTTTCAGAGCATGAGGGAGATGTCAAGGTTTCTGCTCAAATTTGCAAGGAACAAATTCTCACCAAGATGTAACCTCATCACTTGGTAACAATAAGAGCACAAAGCAGCAGTCCGAGGAAGTTTTGTTCAATTGTGCCTTTTACATTTATCTTCTACTATGCTCTGCACATATTAAGAGTCATATATCTGCTTGACTTGGGCAAGGAAAGCATATTCCTCTACGGGGCATTTGAAGAATGACAGATGGCAACATATATTGCAAGTGCTGTAATTACAGTGCTCCTGCTGCACTATCCGATGTGCTTCACTTTACAGAGTGAGAGACTGTTTCATTTTCCTATAGTGCTTTTATAGGTCCCTTTGTGACTTGTGTACTTTTGCATCTGTTTTCCACATCTCTGTTATGCCACGGTGCTCCCCTGGGCAACTGTGATACGTTGACAGCTGAGCCCACATACTGGGAATGCAACGGTCAGCCATCTACGAATGACTGGCCATGACTTGTACTCCACAATGTTGCAAGAGTTCTGGGCCTACAAGATGGAACTCACTAATGTTCAGCATCAACCCCTCCTGAACTGAAATGGGCCCTCTTGTGCCATCTGGGGATGCCAGCCTTGCCCAACGGATCATCTTGACCCACAGAGGTTTAGTTAGATACATGTGGAATATATCTGGAATGCTCTGCCTGAAGGTGTGGTGGAAACAGATTTCATGGCCACCTTCAAAAGAAAAGTGGACAAATTCTTGAAGGGAAAACATTTACAGGGCCATGGGGGAAGAGCAACGGAGTGGGACTATAAAAACAGGAAGTGCTGGAAATACTCAGCAGGTCAGGCAGCATCTATGGAGAGAGAAGCAGAGTTAATGGCCGGAATTTTATGCCACCCCAGGGAGCCGGATGGTGGCGGGGTGGGGGGGGGGTGGGGTGGGGCTGGCGTAAAATTGAGCGAGAGGCCTTCCCGACCCACTCCCGCCTCCGCACCACTTTACATCGGGCTGGGGGGGGGTGAAAAATGGACCTCCTGTCCCAGGCCAATCAAGGCCCTTAAGTCCTGGAGACGTGAAAGGCTGCCCTGTGAAACTTGGTGGCCTCTCAGCGCACTGGGGGGGCTGTCCCAGCAGTGGCCACCACTCCCGATGGCGCTGCTGGGACTAAGAGCTGCCAGCCCAATGATTGGCTGGCAGCTCAATGAGGCGGCACTTCCTCCCTCAAGCGGGTGGAAGTCCTGCCTCGGGACACTTAAAGCCCAGTAACGGAATGGATCACCGGGCCAGGCGGAAGTGGGTTCACCACTTACTTTTATGTCGGTGGCCAGCTCCCATCCGCCTGACATAAAATCCAGCCCAATATTTCAGGTCTGTGACCTTTGATCAGAATGGGGATTGGGACTAATTTAATTGCTCTATTGAGGAGCCGATGCAGGCATGAGGGGCTGAATGGCCACCTTCAATGCTGTATCATACTATGATATAATTTTACTACTTAACATTCCACCCTCAGGCTTTCTAAGGAGGGGCTCACTGCTGGTGCCTTGTTCAATGCAGATGATGTCCCTTCATATTGCACTGTTAATGAGGCTTTAAATAATCAAGACTTCATAATAGGTGATTAGATCTGAGTGATTCAATAAATACTGAAATTATCTAGAAGAAGAAAAAAGCATAATCGTCTCAAATCAGATCTTGTTAACTTTGTTTAGACTTCACTGCAAAATTCAGTTCTGCCACATAGGTATGGTTCAGCATTAGTTAATCACAGTTCCAATTACTGCACCATAGTTTCCAATGAATTTGAAGATTTAAAAGGTACCTCCATGTTTCAAACAGCATGTTACAGAGAGGGAAAGCATAATACTCTAGTGCTGCTGATGGACTTGACTGGTTGCATCATTGGAACAAACTTGACTATACTCAATCAAATCTGAGAATAGAGTGTTCAGTCTTTCTTTGAGGGTTGCTGTTAGTTAAAGAGGTCTAATTCAAGAGATTAGTTGGATTTGACCTGTATCTCAATGAGTAAGTTCATTTAATATGTTATTGTCCTTCCTTTTGCCAATCAGTCACTTCCAAATCAGGATATGAAGCCTTGTGGTAGATGCTTTGTGACAGATTTTCATCTAAACTGCTTTGCTGCTTCATATAGCCCTAACCTACCTTGACTACTGACTGGACAGCATTGATATCCAAGATGAGGAAATTGCCCACAATGAAACTCAGAATAGTTTTTTTTTACAAATTACCCAGAAAAATCATTCATTTTTCAGCGTGCCTGGTTTCTTGTTCAATATTTCTCTCTTAAAAACAATATCAATAACACAGACAATCTGGTCATTACTGCATTACTGTTCGTGGAGCTTTGCTGTGTGCAAATTGGTTGTTGAATTTCCTACATTAAAACAGCGACTACATTTTAGAAAAGGACTTCATTAGTTTTAAAGTGCTTTGGGACGTCCTAAGGTCAAAAAAGGGCTATATAAATTCAATTCTTTTGAGCGCCATTGTTAAATCTCTTGTTAACGTTCTCTGCTGTTAAGGAGGACAATTCCAACTTCTCCAGTCCCTCATCCCTGGTATCATTCTAAAGCAGTAGTGGATTTCGAACTTTCTGAAGGGGGTGTGAAATTGAAGGAGTGAGATTTATTTTCTCAGGATGGTGGGAGTGCATTTGTGGCCGTTACCACCCTTCAAAACTTTGACATTTGATACAGTTCTTGGTGTATTTTTCCACATTTTGGAGTAAAGTATTTATGTAGACATAAATATTTGATGTGCACAGTCCTTCAATTTGAGAAAATAAATCCCATCTGATCTGCCCAAGGAGCTTTCATTTGCTAATTTCTTTGGCACATAGTATATTTAACCAAGGGTTGAAAACCTACATCTAACTGGAATGTTGCCAGTTTACTGCAATAGACATGCCATTCTAAGGTTCTCTGTTTCTTAATTGTTAAAAATGATTCTTCATGGTGATTAATTTAATATCAATAATTTGCCTGAGGTCTTGCCAATAGAAAGAAAGAGCTTGTATTTCTAAAGCACCTTTCATGACCTCGGGATGTTCCAAGGAGCTTTATAGCCAATGAAGTACTTTTGCAGTGCAGTCAGTATTGTAATGCACGAAATGTGGCAGCCAGTTTGTGCAAAGTAAGGTCCCACAAACATCAATGAGGTAATGGCCAGATAATATGCTTTTAGGTGTTGGTTGAGGGATAAATATAGGCCACGACACCAGAGAGAACTCCCAAATGAGACAAATTCTTTTACAAATCACACCAGAATAAAAGTTACACTTCTGTGAATTGTTCTCCTGTGCTTACAGGAAATGCAAGCATATTCCAAACCCATGAGCCCCAGCACCTAGAAGGACAAGGGCAGCAGATGAATAGAAATACTATCACCCCCCAAGTCCCCCACCAAGTCAACACCATCCTGACTTAAAAATAGATCTGTGTTCCTTTAACTGGCACTGGGTCAAAATTTTAGAACTCCCTACCTAACAATGTCGTCATCACACAGACTGCAATAGTTCAAGAAAAAGACCCACCACCGCCTTCCCAATGACAGTCAGCGATGGGCAATAAATGCTGGTCTTGCCAGCGAAAGTCACATCCCAAAGATGAATTAAAGAGAAACCATGCAAATAGATGTTCGTAACACAATGGGGGGAATTGTATGCTGGCAGTGGGTGTCTCGACGTCAGGGGGAACCGATGCCGAGTTCCCCGCATCACCTCTTTTACAGAAGGCCTGCTAAATTTCGTGCCAATCAGGCAGTTAACTGGACAGCGGCGGGCCTTCAATAGAATTTAGAATCCCATCACCGGAAGACCCAGCCTTGCAGAGCTGCCAGCCAATCAGAAGCTGGCAGTTGCAGCGCCATCACGGAGGTGGTGGCTGTTGTTGTAGCTGCACTTCCTGGAGGCTGATGAGCTTTGCTGGAGCCAGACCTCAGGTAGGTCAGGGCAGGAAAGGTCTCACAGGGGAGGGGAGGGGAGGATGGGGGTCGGCAGCAAGGGCAGGGGGATGACCCTCAGTGGGCTCCCCTTCCCCAATAAATGCCTTTGAATGAGGGACCCCCCCACCATCTCTTCCCCCCCCCCCCCACCTCCACCCTGGAACCGGGAAGCAACCCGTACGGTTTGTTCTATGGTGCTTCCCATGCAGCAACAAGGCCTCCCGCCGCATGGGTAACTGTGGCTGCGGCAGGAAGAGGCCCTTAATTGGGGGTTAATTACCCAGTTAAGGGCCTCAGTTGGCAGTGGGGCAGGAAGGCCATTCACTGGCTTTTCTGCCCCGGATGACATTTCGGCAGAGGCGGGATGGTGGCGGGGTCCCCCCGATACCATCCAAACCCACCACGGGGGAGAGCATAAAATTCCACCCAATATTTCTCACTAAATGAACCATACTGATTTCTTGGGACAATGTTTCTTTTTCTTTAAATTCATAGTCAAATGAGGCACACTTGACATTGTAAAGTACAAGTGCAAAATTACTCTTGGTGATCAGAATTGGAGAAAGCTTAATGTAGTAGAATAGTGGAAACCTGGCACGCTGAGGAAGGATGGGGTTTTGGAGAGTCATTGAACAATGTGGCAAGTTAAACAATGGTGCTCATATTAAAAGGAGCAGGGCAAACAACTGCAGAAAACAAGAGATTAGGCTGAATAAAAATGGTGCAAACAATCACAAGAGGACAAGAAGCCAACCAGCAGGTTAAAGAACATAGCTAGGATGTGGAGTTTAAAGGAATGGCACTAACACCTGAACTAAGTTTAAAACTAACACCTGGATGTGCCATTCAAGTGTGACAGATAATAAGCTTGATGGGTAGTGTGATAAACATATGTGATACTGAAAATAAATGTGATCCAGCCAGAAAAAACATGCAAGACACATAACCTGTAAGGCTGATTTTTTTTCTCTGCAAGGATATGGGCTTCAGCGTTTACTCAGTGATTAGCAAGAGTTCTTACAGTTATAAAGTAGGAATAGGCAGGTTCTGAGTTGCAACATAGGTCTCAAGCTCAGCGAGGGATTAGATAATAAGGTTTTAAGTGGCTTTGAGATTCCACTTGCAGAAAAGGCTGTATGTTTGTAAGTTATTAGCAGAAAAGTCACCTTTTGGTTCCATCAAGAATTAATTTGGGAGTTCTTTTCACATTTAAATTGAATCGTTAAAGTGTGAGATCCTGTTGGGGATTACTGTACACCTGCCAGATAATTAGATTACATAATTTTAATAAATTAAGTGTAATCCATGTAAAGCAAAGTCCGTTAAGCCTATGTCAGTGAGAAGAAATACAATATGAATTGGTACGCAGGACATATTGCCATCTGGTAACACCGTCGAGAGCACTTTAAGAATTCATCATCAGTCTGCAGGCATTACAATAATAAAAGGGAAAGCTATGTTCTGAACTGCCTTCACCTTAATTACGGTAGGCCCAGATCAGGAGAACTACACAAAAGGCCTATAAATGTACAATTGGATCCTGACTCCAGGCTGTATCTGATACTTTATACAGAACAACCTTTTTAGAGTTCTGTGAGGTTAAACTCACGCGGAGATAGACTAAAGGGCATGAAAGATGGTGGAAGGCTTACCTCACCCACCTTCCTCCTACTGGAAGCAATGTGATGTTCCTGTTCTAGTGGCAGTTAAGTCACTGTTTCCCGCCGAAGGTACACTGTAGCAAGCAGCCAAAACTTCTTCAGCAGCAACTTCTAATCCTGCAACCAGCAACCTCCACCACCTAGAAGGACAAGGGCAGCAGGTGTGTGGGAATACCACTATCTCTGAGATCAGCTCCTAGTCACACATCATCCCAACTTGGAAACATATCACTGTTCCTTCATCATTGCTGGCTTATGATTCAGGAACTCCCTACATAACAGTATTGTGTGAGTATCTTCACCACATGAACTGCAGTGGCTTATGCTGAAGGGCACCTAGGGATGGCCAGTAAATGCTGTCCTTGCCAGTAACTCTCATATCCTGGGAACAAGTAATTTAAAAAGTATGTTTTGTAGCAGCTTGCAAACCATGAGGTTCGCGCTTCTTTCTGCTTCTCTGTTGATATTTATAACATTTTTTAAGTGGCAACTGAAATTTTGAGGCAAATCAATTTGAGGCAAATCCAAATTATAATTCGAGGAAAGTATGATGTTCCATTTGGTGCACCATTTTTGTTGTTAATGAAAGGGGAAAATCCTGCATTTATATAGTGCCTTTCACAAGCTCAGGACATTCCAAAGTGCTTCATAGCCAACAAAGTGCTTCTTCAAATACTGTAGGGAAATGTGGCGGCCAATTTGAAGACAGCAAGGTCCCAATCGATAACAATAAGATGAATGGTTCAGGCAATCTGTTTCTGGAATTGCATGTTGAGGGATAAATGTTGGTCAGGAGACTAGGGAAAACTTCCCTGTTTTTTCAGTAATGCAGTGGGATCTTTTACATTCACCTGAGAAGGCAGACAGTGCACAGTTTGTCTTATCCAAAAGATGGCAGACCTAGCAGTGCTCAGTACTCAGTGAAGTGTCAGCCTACATCATTTGCTCAGGCCTCTGGTACGGGGCTTGACCCCATGAGTTTCCAATTCAGAGGTACAGTGCACTACCACTCAACTAAAGCTAACATTGACTGTTTTATGCGAGTGCAAAGAGAAGGCTCAGGTCCTGATTTTTAAATCTCTGTCTCACCCCTCTCCCACCAATGATCTTAGTGGATTTAGCCTTTGTATTATACAAGGGGAAGGGTCTTCAATCTGAACTCATTGCTGTTATGTAATGGAACGAAAACTGAGTTGCAGGATTTGTATCTTGAGATCTCACTTAACAAAACAATTCAGCAATAATAAGAATTTCAATGAAGCATGTAAGGACTAGTTTTCTCCACATTACTCAAGTCAAGTGCATGATTTAAAATACGGCATGGAGATTCAAGCATTCAGTGTCCACATGCAATTTTCCACTTGTATAAGATGCCTGCTCTTGAGGATTGGTGTAACAGTGTCCAAGGTTTTTGCCATCCTGGCCACGTAGATGCATGTCAATGGCAGTTTGGGTTTAGGATTTATCCACCAACTAGGCAGCAATGCTAACAATGTCGCTCTTCAAATCTACAAAAACTCCAAAAAAATATATAAAGCAGCAAGTAAGAGATATAACCATGGGTAGGACTGAGTTTTCTGGGCTCGTAATTTTGACACCCCTGAGCGACAGTACTGTTGTTGTCCCTGACTGTAAATGCTATACAGTTACACCTGGAGGCACATCTGTGCCATTTAACCCTTTGTGCAGGTGCCCCCCCGACCCCCCAATACTCTACGAAAAAAATTTCTGACGATTTATACAAAACTCACAACAGAAGAAAGAATTTACCATGATCTCAAAATTTACTGGTAGTTCTTGCATCCAAACAATATTTACACAGCATGAAATCAAGAGCAGTGTAAAAATTAAATTAGATAAAATAGTTTCCTTTGGGGCCTGTGATGGCAATATGACAAAAATAAATTAGTTAAAACATTTCTTCCATAATTTACATATAGTTTGTTCATGAAGTACTCACATGTGTGTGTATTATATATATGAATGCACCTGGTTGTTTTGAGTACTTATGTATATTAAATGTAATCTTATTCGAGATTAACGATTTGTTGTTTAATATCGTGTAAATGCAAATTTGGAGCAGAGGGAACAAAAACAAGACTTTTTCTTTCTCTAATGTGTGTAGTTCAAACTGAGGGGATATCGTAAATTGAGATTTTCTTTTAATCAGTCAAGAGTAATTTTAGTGATATGTCATGGCCACAGATCACAAGCAGATCATGTGATCACAAGACTAGTGAAGGTTGAAATAAAAACAAGAAATGCTAGAAATACTCAGCAGGTTTGGCAGCATCTGTGGAGAGAGAAGCAGAGTTAACGTTTCAGGTCAGTGACCCTTCTTCGGAACCCAGTAAAGGTTGAAGACTGTGAAGGTCAGTTGGAGCTTTCAAGACTGAGAGATAGATTTGTTTTCTTAGTGAGAGGACTTGGTGGATGATGAGCCTAGGGAAGGGAGTGTAGATAGTCTCAGTCATCTCATTATCAAAAAGGAGGAGGTGTTGGGTGTTTTGTGTCCTTTGTTTAAGAAGGGTAGCAAGGATAATCCAGGAAATTATAGGCCGGTGAGCTTTACGTCAGTGGTAGGGAAATTATTAGAGACGATTCTTCGGGACAGGATTTACTCCCATTTGGAAACAAACGAACTTATTAGCGAGAGGCAGCATGGTTTTGTGAAGGGGAGGTCGTGTCTCAATAATTTGATTGAGTTTTTTGAGGAAGTGATGAAGATGATTGATGAAGGAAGGGCAATGGATGTTATCTATATGGACTTTAGTAAAGCCTTTGACAAGGTCCCTCATGGCAGACTGGTATAAAAGGTGAAGTCACACAGGATCAGAGGTGAGCTGGCAAGATGGATGCAGAACTGGCTCAGTCATAGAAGACAGAGGGTAGCAGTGGAAGGGTGCTTTTCTGAATGGAGGGATGTGACTAGTGGTGTTCCGCAGGGACCTTTGCTCTTTGTAGTATATATAAATGATTTGGAGGAAAATGAAGCTGGTCTGATTAGTAAGTTTGCGGCAGACACAAAGGTTGGTGGAGTTGCGGATAGTGATGAGGATTGTCAGAGGATACAGCAGGATATAGATCGGCTGGAGACTTGGGCGGAGAAATGGCAGATGGAGTTTAATCCGGACAAATGTGAGGTAATGCATTTTGGAAGGTCTAATGCAGGTGGAAAGTATACAGTAAATGGCAGAACCCTTAGGAGTATTGACAGGCAGAGAGATCTGGGCGTACAGGTCCACAGGTCACTGAAAGTGGCAACACAGGTGGATAAGGTAGTCAAGTAGGCATACGGCATGCTTGCCTTCATCGGTCGGGGCATAGAGTATAAAAATTGGCAAGTCATTCTGCAGCTGTACAGAACTTTAGTTAGGCCACACTTAGAATATTGCGTACAATTCTGGTTGCCACACTACCAGAAGGACGTGGAGGCTTTGGAGAGGGTACAGAGGAAGTTTACCAGGATGTTGCCTAGTCTGGAGGGCATTAGCTATGAGGAGAGGTTGGAAAAACTCGGATTGTTTTCACTGGAACGACGGAGATGGAGGGGCGACATGATAGAGGTTTACAAAGTTATGAGCTGCATGGAAAGATTGGATAGTCAGAAACTTTTTCCCAGGGTGGAAGAGTCAGTTACTAGGGGACATAGGTTTAAGGTGAGAGGGGCAAAGTTTAGAGGGGATGTGTGAGGCAAGTTCTTTACACAGAGGGTGGTGAGTGCCTGGAACTTGCTGCCGGGGGAGGTGGTGGAAGCAGGTACGATAGCGACGTTTAAGAGGCATCTTGACAAATACATGAATAGGATGGGAATAGAGGGATACAGTCCACGGAAGTGCCAAAGGTTTTAGTTTAGGCAGGCATCAAGATCGGCGCAGGCTTGGAGGGCCGAATGGCCTGTTCCTGTGCTGTACTGTCCTTTGTTCTTTGTTCTAAAGCTATTGGAACATGGTGCAAAAATAGGTAACTGGAATTTAGGTGCAAATCAGCCTTCATCTAATTGAATAATGGAACAAGCCCAAGGAGCTGAATGATCCACTCATGTTTCAATAGAAACCACCTGATTTTCATTCCCATAGAAAGGAAATGTATGTTGGCCAGTCCTTATAATGCACAGCAAATCTACAACATCAGTTTAATGTTTGGACACCAAGTGGAAAATCTACCCCCATATCTGTAAGACATCACTGCGTCTTGTCGAGTTTTAGTCCTAATTTTTGGTAAGGATAGGTGCAGTATATTAGCAATGAGATATTATAAAATGGAATACTCTTTGTATTGATATCATGATCTTGTAAGTTGTTAAGGCACACTGAGTACAAAATCTTTGCCTTACGATGTTGAAGGGCAACAGCAGGCAATGTTTTGATGGAAAATTAAGCAAACTTTAACACACCAACAAAATTAAAAACGAAGTAGTTGACTTTTAATTAGATGTCGGTATATCTCATCCATGCCCTCCAATAATGAACAATCAAATGCTGATTTATTCATTGTCCAGAACAATTTGAGCCCAAATCCATTTTTTTCAAGCACAGTCAAAAGCCAATTAATTAAGAATGTCTTTTGAAATGGGGAGTTGTGAATACTTAGGCTGATTCAACAAATGCCCTGGCAGCTTGGAGTTCACTCTTCAAGTCTTCGTGATTGCAAGGTCTTCATATTATAATAGAATGGACCTAAGGGTCCACTTCAGCACCATCGTTATCTGTCATCCGCTGCAGTGACTGGTGTTAAGATTTAAGCATATCTGCAAGATATTATAGGCTTGATTACAATTGTGATAAATGGGACTTTTATTAATGAATTAGAATTTCTACTCTTTCTGAGCAGAAAATCACAAGGCAGATTTTTTGCAGGAACATTAATGCAATGAATCCCAATTTTTTTTTAAATCTACTTAATGCATTTGATTTTCCTTTTCCATAATTATGTCATTACTAATGTTGGTTACTCACAGCTCCAGGGTAATTAGTGTATTAATTGCATTAGGATGGAATTCTCCTCTAGCTTTTTTCCCCCCTCTGAATGAGTAATATTTCCAAGTGGAGCTACACACTAATTTAATCTCTATTGGGAAACATCATGATTGATCATTTGTCTGTGACTGTAATTATTTTTCGTAATGACAAATAGAATCAGACACCCCTGTGGAGGTATGCATAATATAGGGACGCCGGGGGGGGGGGGGGGGGGGGGGGGGGCGGGGGGAAGAGGGGAAGGATGCAAAGAAGAGGAAGATTTATCAACCCCCATGGACCTTTGTATCAATTTATAATTATGTGTAACTGTTAGATATAATTAACTGTGTCTAATGATGAGGAAAATCTTCCCCTGTCCACTTATTATTATTCAAGGAATATTCTGAGCTGGTATTTCAACTTTAATCTCATCAATGAAGTTAATCCATGCACAAAGTCCCCTGTAAAGTGAGTCCCTTATTGTATAACTAAAAGTGACTTTATAGTGTGCTCCAAATATGGCTTAATATGGTAAGCATTAACTTGATCCAATAATCTCTTCATCAGAGTGGCGGTTGGATGCATATTGACATGGACAGCGAATAAAGTTGTTAAAATACTCAACAACTTTTGTTGCTTCAATGCTTGGGTCAAAGAATCATATCAAATCATATAGTAATACAATAGAATAATAATAGAAGGAGGGCATATTGGGCTTGTGCCAGCTCTCTGAAAGTGCTCTTAATTTTTTGTTCAACAAAGGCATTAAGGGATATGGGGAAAAGGTAGCAACATGGAGTTAGCTCACAGACCAGCTATGATCTCATTGGAGGAACAGGCTCTTGGGGGTTTACGGCCAACTCCTGTTTCTGTGTTCCCAATAGCCCTGAAGATTTTCTTTTTCAAGTATTTATCTAATTCCCTTTGAAAATTATTCTTGAATCTGCTTCCACCACCCTTTCAGGCAGTGCATTCCAGATCATCATAACTTGCTGCATTAAAAATAAATTCCTCATCTCCCCTCCTTCTTCTTTGCTAATTATCTTAAATCTGTGTCCTCTGGTTACCTGCTATCCTGCCAGTAGAAACAGCTTCTCCCTGTCTATTCTTATCAAAACCCTATGTAATCTGGCAGAATGGGTAACCCTCCTGCTATTTAGCTCGCTGAATATAACAGGATGAAAAGTGGATGGGCTCCACAATGAACAGGCATTCTGTTCTGCCAGATTAGTGCCTGCCAGGAGTTCTAGGAAACTCATTTAATCATGTTTCTATCTTTAGCATTATGGAGTGGCGTTTCACTCAGAGCAAATTTACCTTTGCTAAGTTAATTTTCCACCCACCAGAGACAGCAGTGGGGTCGGGACAGTTATAACCGCTCGGTCTCTGGTGTTCTACTTCCCACCTGGAATCGTGGGCAGGAAGAGGGCACAGAGGAGTTGCTAGAAGGTAAGGATTGGATAGTTCATGGGTAAGCGCAAGGGAGGGATTTTCATGAGAGTCTTGCGGGAGAGAGGTAGGGGTGGTGTAGCAGTCGGAGGTAGGGAAGGCCCCGACTTTCCTTGAGGAGCTCGGAGAAGCACTCAGGACACCCCCCAAAGTGCTCTACAATGAATAAAGCATTTTTGAAGTGTAGTTGCTATTGCAACGTAGGAAACATGGCAGCCAATGTACACATGGCAACGTCCCACAAACAGCAATGAGAAAATGACCAAATAACCTGTTTTGAGTGCTGTTCATTGAGTGATAAGTATTAGCCAGGACACTGGGAAGAATTCCCTGCTTGTTGTATGATCATTTTAAGAGTGATGTCCCTTTAAGAACTCAGTATGCCAATGAGCTAAGTACCAGGATGTAGTCATGCGACTAGAAGCCATAGTCACTCTGCACAGCAATACCCTGGACAAAGGTTCTGTATATAGTTTGCTCTGTATTTTATGTATTAGTTTAGCTGTTAATAAATGTTCTAGAGATCTTCAAGGAACTGGAATCCATTATCTCATTGTGATGCTTAAGAAAACACAAAGATTCATGACACCACTCTTGTTCAAAATATTGCCATGAGATCTTTTACTTCTACGCGAGACAACAGACGAGGCCTTGGTTTAACATCACAAGATCTGTACCACTAATTCATTACGGCAGAGAAAATTGTGTCTAGAAGAGGATTAGCAAAGCACCATTTTTAACATTGGGTAATCGTCCCGAAGTATGTTTTACAGTAAGAAGTATAAGGTCATTAATTATATATCCAGGCAGAATGTAGCTCAAAGCAATTCCCAGTTGATTACTGGAAGAGTAGTCAATCATTCGCCATGCTTTGTAACCATGGAATCTCTCTACAAATCTGAGAATACTCACTATAAAAATAGTATGAGACTGCGACGACAGCAAGGGGACAAGTTATCCAATATCGGAACAATAATAATGAAATTCAAATTAACTGTAGGAAGCTGAGCTCAATTGCTCCTTCGGATGTTGTTGATGAGGATGAGAGTGTGGCGGTAACTTTACTCGCTGCTTTTGAAGTACCTTTGTTCTTTCATCTTCTTGGGCAATTGGACAAATGTGTATGCATTCCCCAGCAAAAAGGATGTGCGCCTGGAGGACTGGCATACTTCTGGGTAAAAGCAAATACAAGTTCCGCACATGGAAATGTTCAATTGCAAAGCGTGAGAGGAAATCAAAATGTGCTTTTGAATTCTAACATATTGTGCATTAACTGTTGGGACACAAGAAAGGTGAATTATTAGGTGAATTATTTACTTTTGGTGTTCCAGGTGCCAATGTTTGACTGCTGGGAGTGCATGTTGGGAATTTGGTCATAATTCCAATCTTGCCACATCAAACACTTCACCAATAGCTCAGAGATGAAACCTTGTACCAGTAAACTGGTACACAACTGGTTAAGCCAACCATCTGTAGATCAGGCTGAATTTGAACCTTGCTCTCCTCTCCTCTGCTATAACTACTCATTGCTCCAGCATTATCTTAGAGAGCAAAGATAGTCCCAGCTTTTCTCCCTAAACAACCATTTCATAAATATCTCTCTCCTGCCCATTTCCTTCCTCACCTGTAACTCATCTGGAGCTCATGGAATTCTTTGTCACTAAAATCAAGACTATTCATTCATTGCCTCTGCTGCTTTCCCCCTTCCCATTGCCCAACAAATTAAACGTTGCCCCCATGCTAGCCCTGAACCCACATCTTCCTGTTGTTTCTCTCCCATTGCCTTCATGCTCTATCTGAGTTCATCTTGTCATTGAGGCACCCACCTCCTTGACCCCAGTAAACTGCTGACCAGTCAACTGCCCTCCTGGCCCTCATGTTGGCTGACATTGTAAGTAGCTCTTTTGCCTCAGGTGCTGACACCCTCCCTTTCAAAGTCATTGTCCTCACCCGCTCCTATTTTAAAAAAAAATCTTCTCACTAAATTATCCGGCAGCAATGTTTGTAGCATGGGTCATCTGTGCATTTCCGGTTAATTCACAGTGGTGATGGGCTTGTACAACAGCTGAAGCAGTAGATAGATGCTAACAATGTGCATGCTCTGATTATGCCAATAGTTGAGATGTAGCCAGGTGCAGAGGCAGCTCGAGCATTGGCAACAGCTGCTTAAAGGACCAGCTGTAGACTCTTGACAACTCATCCTGTTACCTCGGGGTTCCTTTGGATCTGAAAGCTCTGAAGAGACTTTGTGGGTGGAAGAGTGGGCGCAGAGCAGCTGTTTGATCCATCACCGCTAGAATGTGTGCCAAATGTTTGTCTACCTACACGTCTCCCATTAAGTCAGCCATATTAATAGCATCTACAGCACCGTATTTTCAGATCAAATAAAATTGCGTCCCTGAAACCTGCGGGGGTTCTAATAAACAGAGGAGGAAAATTGGAGAACCAGGTGGTGTAGAATCATAAAATGGTTACAGCACAGAATGAGGCTATTAGGCCCATCGAGCCCATGCCGGCTCTCTGCAAGAGCAATATAGCTCGTCCCATTGCATGGCCCTTTCCTCGTAGCTCTGAATATTCTTTCCCTTTAGGTACTTATGCAATTCCCTTTTGAAAGCCTCGATTCCTCGACCCTTTTAGGCAGTGCACTCCAGATCCTCACCACTCACTACATAAAAATGCTTTTAGTCATATCGGGCTGGATTTTACCAGCCCCCGAGATCGGGGGACCAGAAAATACCTCCGGGAGAGGCCCACCAGGGCCTTAATGCCGGGAAGGCCCTGCTCCATTTTACCGGCAGCGGCGAGGCCTCATGGTGACCTGCCTGCCGCACGGCGACAGAGACTTAATTTAAATATTAAAATAAATGGTAATTAATGAATAATGACTTACCTTGTAGTGATGGCCATCCTGCTCCGATATTCTGGCCAGTTGCTGGAACTCCCGTGCCTTAGGATCTCCATTCGGAGATCTGAGGTGGAATACTTGTGGGGAGGTGGGAGGAGTGAAATTTTCAGGGTGGTGGGGGCGGGGGCGGGGGCGGTGGTGGTGGGACCGAGGAAAACTATTCCGATTGGTGAAGGGGATGATGGGAAGGGATTGAAGGTTAACGTTAGTAAAGTTCAGAGGGGAAAGGTCATGATTGTAATAAAAGTGCTTTTGGTGGGGAGAAGGGCAGTTAATTAATTGATTAGTCTTAGGGGTGTGGGAGAGGGGATTGAAAATGCGAATAAATGGCTAACTTTATTTTTTAAATATTTTAATGAATCTAAAGTGCCTGAAGCCATTTAAAAATGGCGCCGGCACCTGCGCAGACGCCCCCGATGACATTATCACCTTAAATCTGTGACTTCTAGAATTGACCCTTCTGCCAATGGGAATAGTTTCTCACCATCTACTCTGTATAGACCCCTTATGATTTTGAACACCTCTATCAAATCTCCTCTCAACCTTCTTTAAGTAGAACAACAGCAGCTTCTCCAAGCTTTCCACACATCTGAAGTCCATCATCCCTGAAACCATTTTCATAAATCTTTACTGTACCCAAGAAGAATGACAGGTGATTTCATTCAAATGTATCATGTGCTTTAAAAGGGCTTGACAAGGTAGATGCTGAGAGACTATGTTCCCCTGGCTGGAGAGTCTAAAACTGTGATGTTTTGGAAGTAGGTAAAACAAAAGGACATACCAGTGGGAAATATCAGGTATAGAGTATGAATGGTTCTCCCCGATATCTCATTAAATATGACTTGATATCTATTTTATATCGAGAACATGCTATAAAGCCTATACAAAGTGGCCAAATTTTGGAGGTTTGCTTGATAAGTGACTTTGTCTTTTAGTTAGGGTCTTATTTAGGTGCATAGAATTGTCCAATTAAGTGATAACATCCTGTGTGTGAGCTGTGCTTGAGGTAGTAAGTGACTCTTGTGTTGTAAGAACATTTGAAAGATAACTAGCCATTTAGTGAGTAGAGTTTTTTTTTTCCGATCAGTGAATGAGATTGCTAATTTGGTTCTGCGTTATGCCTGGGTTGTGAAGTATTTGTATTCAGTAAGGGATGAAAGCCTTTGTGTATCAGACCAAAAATTGGATTCCAGATTTGTCACGAATCGAATGGCAATTGATGAATATTCAGTCAATTGCTATTTAAATGCAACACTATAGGCCCCAAATATAGTCTTGGATGGTAAGCATGGCATCTTACTGATGGTTGTACAAGAGACGTAACTGACGGGATTTCCAGGGACGCTCACACTCCCACTAGATACTCCCACAGAAGTGATATTGGGATGGGGGAGATGTGGTCATTGGTAATCAAGCCCATTCTCTCCCCTCTCCTCAACCCATCGTGTTGGATTTCAAGTTGCAGCAAGTATGGAGTGGAAACCTAACTTTCACAGCTTCCTGCCTCTCTCTCCTAGTCCATCTAATTTCTGTCCCATGAGAGAGTGGAACAGATCGGCATGTTATTTTGAAACTTTTATTCTTGAGTAACAGCTCAGTTGCTGTTACTACGGGAAAGAATGTCTAAAATTTAAAATAAATAATTGCTTCCTGAAGTCGCATAAAATGCCAAATTCATTCATATAATCTCTTCTGTTTTAACAGAGGCATTCTTCTTCTTCTTTGGCCTCCTTGTCTCGATAGACAATGGGTAAGCGCCTGGAGGTGGTCAGTGGATTGTGAAGCAGTGCCTGGAGTGGCTATAAAGGCCAATTCGAGAGTGACAGACTCTTGCACAGGTGCTACAGATAAAATTGGTTGTCGGGGCTGTTACAGAGTTGGCTCTCCCCTTGTACTTCTGTCTTTTTTCTTGCCAACTGCTAAGTCTCTTCGACTCGCCACACTTTAGCCCCGCCTTTATGGCTGCCCGCCAGTTCTGGCGATTGCTGGCAACTGACTCCCATGACTTGTGATCAGTGTCACAGGACTTCATGTCTTTAAAGCGGAGACATGGACTGCCGGTGGGTCTGATACCAGTGACGAGCTCGCTGTACAAGGTGTCCTTGGGGATCCTGCCATCTTCCATGCGGTTCACATGGCCAAGCCATCTCAAGTGCCGCTGGTTCAGTAGGGTTTATATGCTGGGGATGTTGGCCGCCTCAAGGACTTCTGTGTTGGAGATACGGTCCTGCCACCTGATGCCAAGGATTCTCCGGTGGCAACGAAGATGGAATGAATTGAGACGTCGCTCTTGGCTGACATGCGTTGTCCAGGCCTCGCTGCCATAGAGCAAGGTACTGAGGACACAGGCTTGATACACTCGGACTTTTGTGTTCCGTGTCAGTGTACCATTTTCCCACACTCTCTTGGCCAGTCTGGACATAGCAGTGGAAGCCTTTCCCATGCGTTTGTTGATTTCTGCATCAAGAGACGGGTTACTGGTGATAGTTGAGCCTAGGTAGGTGAACTCTTGAACCACTTCCAGATATTGATGGATGGTCGCCGATATTGATGGATGGAGCATTTCTCAGGTCCTGTCCCATGATGTTCATTTTCTTGAGGCTGATGGCTAGGCCATCGCAGGCAGCCGCGATCCTGTCGATGAGACACTCTTCAGTGGGAGATGTTAATGCAGCATCGTCAACAAAGAGGAGATCCCTGATGAGGACTTTCCGTACTTTGGTCTTCGCTCTTAGATGGGCAAGGTTGAACAACCTGCTACCTGATCTTGTGTGGAGGAAAATTCCTTCTTCTGAAGACTTGAACGCATGTGAGAGCAGCAGGGAGAAGATCCCAAACAGTGTAGGTGCGAGAACACAGCCCTGTTTCAGGATAGGAAAGGAGTCTGAGGAGGTGCCGCTATGCTGAATTGTGCCTTTCATATTGTCATGGAATGAGGTGATGATACTTAGTAGCTTTGGTGGACATCCGATCTTTTCTAGTAGTCTGAAGAGACCACATCTGCTGACGAGGTCAAAGGCTTTGGTGAGATCAATGAAAGCAACGTAGAGGGGCATCTGTTGTACGTGGCATTTCTCCTGTAGCTGGCGAAGGGAGAACAGCATGTCAATGGTGAATCTCTGTGCTCAAAAGCCACACTGTGCCTCAGGGTAGACACGCTCAGCCAGCTTCTGGAGCCTGTTTAAAGCGACTCGAGCAAAGACTTTCTCCACTATGCTGAGCAGGGAAATTCCACAGTAGTTGTTGCAGTCACCGCGGTCACCCTTGTTCTTATGGAGGGTGATGATATTGGCATCGCGCATGTCCTGTGATACTGCTCCCTCGTCCCGGCACAGGCAAAGCAGTTCGTATAGTGCTGTAAATATAGCAGGCTTGGCACTCTTGATTATTTCAGGGGTAATGCCGTCCTTCCCAGGGGCTTTTCCGCTGGCTGGAGAATCAATGGCATCACTGAGTTCCGATTTTCATATTAGCTCTTCTGTTTTAACAGAGGCATTGATCTCTTTAAATTAAATGTTTCAGTGACTTCAATGAAATAGCAGACAGAACAATATCATAAAAATATGTTCATGCCTTTTTCTCTTCAGACTCGGTTCTCCAATGTTCTTCTCGCCAACTACCCATCCCCCCACCATCCATAAACTTTACCTCTTCCAAAACTCTGTTGTTTGTATCCTATCTGCACTAAATCCCATTCGCCCTGTGCTTGCTGACCAGCATTGGCTATCGATCCTCTTAACACGTCCAATTTAAAATTTTCATCCTCCTGTTCAAATCCCTCATCGCCTTGCCCCTCCCTGATCTTTGTACCCTCTTCCAGCTCTACACTCCCTCAGAAACACTCTAATCCTCAGAAACTCTCCACTCCTCAGACTCTGGTCTACTTCCTTTGGTGGCCATACCTTCAGTTTCCTAAGCTTCACAGTGAACAGCAGGAGTGTTACCATCAGCGCCTTGGCTATTTATTCCTCAACCAACAGCAAGAAAAAACAGATTACCTGGTCATTATCACATTGCTATTTGTGTGAACTAGCTGTGCGCAAATTGGCTGCCATGTTTCCACATTTCAACAGTGGCTACACCAAAATTATTTCACTGGCTATAAAGCACTTTTGGACATTCTAAGGTCATGAAAGTTGTGTTACGACCAGGTGAGGAAGGGGTCTCCGGCTGCCCCTCAGCCTTTTCCTGGTTTGGCCAGAACAAGGTTTAACTTTTAAAACACAGTGTTTTTAGCTTCCCCTCAGTGAGTCATTGCTCACTGCTCTCTAATTGTAATTGCAAAGAAATCAACCAGACAGGTTATCTCAGCAGTAAACAAGAAAAGTTTAAGTTTATTAACCTTAAAACTCTAATTCAGTTAAAACTACTAAAAAATACGCGATGCGACCAAGCTCTCATAATGGATTAGTTACTGGTGGGGAGGGGGGAGGACTAATATTATCAGGGCGGGGCAGGGGGGAGCAGGGAAAATGTTTTTTATTGGCTGTGAGGATGGGGGGAAAGGGTTGATGGGCAAAAGTGACGAGGTTGGGGGGCAAAGTTCGCGATGTCAATTAAGTTAATTCAGGGTCACTGGCCCTAAAATAGACTTTGGGGGGGTGGGTTGAAAGGGCCTCCAGGTTTCAATAAAAATTTAAAATGAGGTTTGAACCAATTTCCCCTTTAAATACTAAAATTTCATCTAAGCGCATCGAAACCCTTTAAAAATGGTGCCAGCTCCTGTGCGGTGGCGCCAGATGCCATTGCCGGGGACGCAGCGGCCACCCCCTCTACGTCATCGGGGGCGGACACTCTGCCCCCTCTATTTAAATGACCCCCTGCGCATAATATCGCAGGGGCTCGGCGGCAGCATTTCCGTGTTGGAAGGCTGCCGCTTTCGCAGTGAACCGCCACGGAGCGTGGCACGTTTATAAAATTCAGCCCATAATCTTAGCTATAAAATTTGAGGTGCCTGTAAAGCCAATAATAACAGGATGATGTGTGCCCCGAGAAGTGATCATTTTGACGCATGTGATGCACTGAAATTATCACTGGCACTACTAATGCAAGTCTTTGATGCAGGTTGATTGTTACCAAAGGATCTTCCTAAACCTGGTATTATAATACTTAGACAAATAAATTGACTTTAATTGGCCCAGTCTGTCTGTTGCGGTAGTTCAGATAGAACAGGAATTCTCCTCGTGTCCTGATTAATATCCCTTAATGAAGACTATCAAAAATAGGTTAATATCATTCATTTCATTGTTATTTGAGCGGCGCAGTGTTAGCACCACTGCCTCACAGTTCCAGTGACCCGAGTTCAGTTCTGGGTACTGCCTGTGCGGAGTTTGCAAGTTCTCCCTGTGACTGGATGGGTTTCCTCCGGGTGCTCCGGTTTCCTCCCACATGCCAAAGACTTGCGGGTTGATAGGTAAATTGGCCATTGTGAAAATTTCCTCTAGTGTAGGTAGGTGGTAGGGGAATTGAGGGGATGTAAGAGGGAAAATGGGATTAATGTAGGATTAGTATAAATGGGTGGTTGATGGTCGGCACGGACTTGGTGGGCCGAAGGGCCTGTTTCAGTGCTGTATCTCTCTATGACTATTTGTGCTGTTTACTCGCACCAAACGGCTGCCAAGTTTGCTGATATAGGGCTCATGGCAGTTCAGATGTGTTATTGTAATGCCTCACCATCTCTGTAACCACCTCCAGCCCTACAACCCTCTGAGATCTTGGCACTCTTCCAATTCTGGCCTCTTGTGTTTCTTGGTTTTTCGTCACTCCACCTTTGGCAGCCGTGCCTTCAGTTGTCTAGGCCCGAATGGAATTCCCTCCAAAAACCTCTCTGCCACTCTTCTCTCTCTCCCCCTTTAAGATTCTCCTTAAAACCTACTTCTGAACAACCTTTTGGTCATCTGTTCCAACATCTGTTTATGTGGCTCGCTGTCAAATATTGTTTGATAACATTACTGAGAAACACCTTTTAATATTTTAAAGGTGCTATCTAAATACAAGTTGTTGTTAACATCATCATGATGTATTGCCTTCCTAATGCCATTGTTACGAAGAGCACAGCAGTTCTGGAAAGCTAACATCACCACCTTACAGAAACTGGGGATTGGATTTTGTTGAGCTCCCGACATCAGGCTCCATGGCGGGGGGCCTGAAAGATCACAACTGCCCACCACGGAGTCCGACGCCAAGATTGCTGAGACAAATCTTCCTGGTAGTGGCGAGGCTCCGTGGCAGCACCTCCTGCCCCGGTGGCTCGGTGATGGGACCCGACTCAAACAAAGAAAGTGCATCCATTTAAATAACATTCACAGCGATCTTACTGGCTACCCAGGATCCTCCAGGCAGTGGCCGGCAATCAAGCGCCTTCACTTTCCCATCCCGGGAAAGCTGGTGCCACCGAGGTGGGGAAGGGTGGACCTTAGTTTTACAGTGTATTTTGTTGTGGGGGGCAGGGGGGAAACGGGGTCAAGTCTGCATTTCTAGTGTGGGAAAGGGAAGGGGTGACCTCTGCACTTTGTGCAGTTGGGGGGAGAGGTCGACTCAGCAGCTTAAGTGTTTTGACGGGGGGTGAGGGCAACAATTTTATGTAAGTGTTTTTGGTGGGGGGCGGGGGAAGGGTGACATTTTATTTACGGTGTACTCCGGGCGTACGGGTTTAAATAGTCAATCTTTGCGGCAGATCTGGCAGCCCTTTAAAAATGGCGCCAACGCCTGCGCAGAGGTAGCTGACTCCGTTGCCGGTGTCGCAGAGCCCGCCCCAACCACATGATTGGGGCGCGGGGGTAGCCCGACTGGCGTATTATGAGCTGCCGTGCGCTAAATTGTGGCAGCATGGCCGTGCGCGGCCCGCACATGCGGGTTGGCATTTTTTTCGCCCGGAATGTAAAATCCAGGCCCAGGAATGTGCAATAAATGAAGTCTTGCCAGCCTCACCCAAATCCTAAGGACAACTATTCAAAAAAATCAGGCAAATGACATGTTTTGACCTAACTTGCACCATTGTGTCAAATGCTTTCACACCCTATGCATTTGCTAAATAGTTTTTCATGACAATTTGTGTCCCTTGAAAGTTTGTGTTAGGTACTGTAAATTGGCATCATCTGTACTTGCATATTTATGGCCTTTTGTGAATGTAACAAAGGAAGCAATATTGTTGACTTGTTAATGAAGCGCGACTCCCACAAGCAATATTGGCATTGAAAGTAATTTTGCTTGTCTGGCTGTGAACTATGATGGATTGTAATTTTGCTAAGTTTTTTCATGAACATCAGTCAATTATTATCCATGTGTAATTTTGCTTCATAACGCTTCTGTGAAGTGCCTTCGGACGCAGTGCCATCTGGCACTAGTACAAGAGATAAAGATTAGGGTTCAAACTGGCATTGATATCTCATAAGTCATCAACTGGAGCTCCTTCAAAGGTTTAGCAAGTGTAAGCAACCCTGGTGTGTTAGCCATTTGGACCAGGCCTGTGCTGAGGTAGGTGATCTCAGTTATGGCAATGTCTCAGGAATCCCGTGGAAATGTAAAGGGTTATCAACCATTGTCTGTCCCTAAATCCAATGAGCCGTGCTGGAAAGTGAGCACACGTCAGCATTGGGCGATGATGGAGTCGGGCTCAACTTGCCCACACAGTTAACTAATAGCTGGCTGCCACTCCCTATTTAGGTCCACACATGAAGAATGACCACTAGAAAAGAGAGGAACAGGTATCTGGCTGAGTTAGTGGAAGGCACCTAGTGAAAATCAATGCCTTCCGGAGAGGAGGAAGGAAATAATCCAGGGAACAGATCCCACTAGGGCAGTTTGAGAATTTGATATCAGTTTTTTTTTAAAAACTGGAAAAAACATTTAGCATCAGTAAGAGTGACCGTGAATCTGTCGGATTGTCATAAAAACCCAAATGGTTCACCAATGTCCTTATGGAAGGAAACCTGCTGTCCTTGCCCAGTCTGGAATATATATGACTCTAATTTCCCACCAATGTGGCCGAGCAAGAGATTTCGTCATATCAAACCTTCGCAGAGATTCTAGGGATGAGCAATAGGTTCCAGCCTTGCCAGCGACACCCATAACCTGAGAATGAAACAAAGCCTTGGAAATGTAACTACCGCTTTTTAAAAAGAAAATTCAACAGCTTCGGTCTCATTATAACAAATAAATTGGCCTTTTCTGAGATCCCGCAGAGAATTGTAATACAGAATGGGAACAAAGCTGTTCATGATCTAACTCCAGTGTGACCACATATTTAAATTAAATAAGGAAGCCTTGAATTGAGATGAACAAAAAGAAGAATTATTGCTGTTAATATCCCCACAGTGAAATACATTAACAAAAGCAGATTTCAAGAATCGCAAGATAATGCAATATAAGTGGGCAGGATGGAGAATAACAATGATTCTTATTTGAAAGTGGAGGATTAAAGTGCAGTAGGGAATTTGTATCTGTCGAAGCCCTGTCATTTTCACACTGATCAAAGTGGGGGATAGCAGAGCTGAGTAACAGAGCTGCCTTCTGCTTATTCCACTCAATGTCAGCAGCAAGTACTTTCAGGATGCTTGAAGCACACATTATATCAGCAGTAAGGCTCCACACTTTGCACTCGCGATGTATCTCCCCTACTTTTCAAATGATCGCATCCTAATGCAGCAATGCCATATTTTGATATCCCTCATCAGCCACCCTTGGGTAACAAGATGATAAACCAATTTATGAAGTATTACAGGGTATTTACAGCACAGAAACAGGCCATTCAGCCCAACAGGTGTCTGCCGATGTTTATGTTTCACACAAGCCTCCTCCCACCCTTCTTCATTTTACTCTATTAACATAGCCAACATATTTGCGTGAGATTAAAACTTAAAGATAGCATGAATAATCAATGTACTTTGAAAAGTTCTGTAAATTTTCCTATATCTATAAATACAAGAGAAAGACCAAAATATAATTCATGTGATTGAAATATAGAATTAAAGATAGTAACTTAGAATGCTCAAGTATTAAGTTTATTCCAGTCTATTCCTTTCACAGCATGCCCATTGTAATTATTGTTTAAAATGTTTATTGTAATTTTCATGTCACCTTAGTCCTGTGAAAATGTTGGAATTTTGTCTGACTAGAAAACTCTTCTAGAGAATATCGATAGCAAATCTTTTGCTCAAAGCATCTTCTTTGTTTGGTAGCATTTTTCAGCAACACGTCATCGCAGTTTGAGTCATAGGGTCATAGAGTTATACAGCACTGAAACAGGCCCTTCGGCCCATCGTGTCCCTGCCGGCCATCAAGCACCTATCTATTCTAATCCCATTTTCCAGCACCTGGCCCGTAGCCTGGTATGCTATGGCATTTCAAATGCTCATCTAAATACTTCTTAAATGTTGTGAGGGTTCCTGCCTCTACCACCCCTGCAGGCAGTGTGTTCCAGATTCCAACCACCCTCTATGTGAAAAATTTTTTCCTCAAATCCCCTCTAAACCTCTTGCCCCTTACCTTATATCCAAGCCCCCTGGTTTTATTGACACGTCCGCTAAGGGAAAAAGTTTCTTCCTATCTACCCTATCTATGCCCTTCATAATTTTGTATACCTCTATCAGGCCTCCCCTCAGCCTTCTCCGCTCCAAGGAAAACAAGCCCAGCCTATCCAGTCTCTCCTCATAGTTGAAATGCACAAGCCCAGGCAACATCCTGGTGAATCTCCTCTGCACCCTCTCCAGTGCAATCACATTCTTCCTATAGTGTGGCGACTAGAACTATACACAGTACTCCAGCTGTGACCTAACTAGCATTTTATACAGCTCCATCATAACCTCCCTGTACTTATATTCTATGCCGCGGCTAATTAAGGCAAGTATCCCATATGCCTTCCTGACCACCTTATCTACCTGTGCTGCTGCCTTCAGTGATCTATGGACAAGTACGCCAAGGTCCCTCTGACTGTCTGTACTTATTTAGTGTCCTACCACCCTACATTAGTAAAGCTATTTCTTTGAGGGAAACAACATCGCACAAATTGTAATTGTTACTTTGTCCCAAATGTGACTACTTTTGCTGGCATCGACTTAGTTTCTTCTTTTCCAATTATTTCAGCCTCAAATTGCCTCTCCTAAAGCTGCTGGTGTTCTGCTACCTTCAGCTGGCAAAAGATATTGAGGTCCTGGAAAAGAGCCACCACCAGGAAAGCCAACCAACACAATAGCAAATCTTTGGACTCTTAGCTATTAGGATTGGCTCATGGAATTGGGCCTCATTATTAACCACACACCACCCCGCAAGGTGAATACGAAAGGGTCATGGAGGGGTTAAAGATTTAAATATGGAGGACATGTCCCCAACATGCCATCCCCAACACCTTTTTTATAGCAGCAGATATCGAGGCGTCCATGAAGAGGTTGGAGATGTCATTAACATATTTAAGTCAGGCTCCCACAATACAAATGGGAGCCCAATTTAAAATTCACTGCTTCTGCGTGTGTTTCCCAGGGATCAGGAAGACAGGAACTCCACAAGTTAAGTATCCCTTTTCAGTACTTACTTTACAAGTGTAATACCTGCCCATTTACCTCCTCTCTCCTCACTATCCCAGGCCCCAAACGCTCCTTTCAGGCGAAGCAGCGATTTACTTGTACTTTGCTCAATTTAATATACTGTATTCGCTGCTCACAATGTGGTCTCCTCTACATTGGGGAGACCAAACGCAGACTGGGTGACCGCTTGCAGAACACCTCCGCTCAGTCCGAAAGCATGGCCTCGAGCTTCCAGTTTCTTGCCATTTCAACACTCCCCCCTGCTCTCATGCTCACATCTCTGTCCTGGGATTGCGACAGTGTTCCAGTGAACATCAATGCAAACTCGAGGAACAGCATCTCATTTACCGATCAGGCACACTACAGCCTGCTGGACTGAACATTGAGTTCAATAATTTCAGAGCATGACGGGCTCCCCATTTTACTTTTATTTTTAGTTGTTTTTTCTTCTTTTTAATATATTTTTTGTGTTTATTTTATTTTATTTCATCTTAGTTTGTTCAGTTTGCTTACCCACTGTTTTTTTTCATGTTTGTACTTGAGCCTGTTCAATTTTCAGCCCATTAACACCCTATCTGTACTAATGTTTTGTCTTTCAACACACCATTAACATTTTATTTGCCTTTGCTCCATGACCTTCTGATCAGCTATTCTGTGACCTTGTCCTATCTGCACCTTCTCCTTTGTCATTTCTTGCCCCACCCCACCTTTGCTTGCTTAAAACCTTTCACATTTCTAATATTTGCCAGTTCTGAAGAAGGGTCACTGACCTGAAACGTTAACTCTGCTTCTCTCTCCACAGATGCTGCTGAGTATTTCCAGCTTTTCTTGTTTTTATTTCAGATTTCCAGCATCTGCAGTATTTTGCTTTTACCTTATCAGTACTTCTTGTGGGTCAGGAGGAACAGGAGTGCTCCCCTTTCAAAAAGCTATCGGCCTTCTCGCTGCCGATCGCAGTCTATCTCTTGCCTTTGCCACTTGCGGCTTCTCTCTCCCCCTCCCCAGATTTCCGGGGGATGCCACCAAGCCTCCCCGACTGTGCACTAGCCAGGTTGTGAATTTGACTGGCTGCTGTGCAGGAAATCAAACAGAAATGATATGAGATTCTGCCATTAACTTTGGCAAAACCTCCCGGTTCATAACCTTGCCAGGGTCTTTGGTTTTTTTCGGCCACCCCAGCATCCTCCCATAAAGATTAGGGGCCTAAACTTCGAGGTGATATAGATGAACAGTTAAATATAGGTGATCTGGTTAAAATGGTTAAGAGAATCGATTCTGTTATTTGAGCTAGAGAGGGATAGGATAACCTGGACGTGTCAGCATAACATATGAAAACATAGGTTAGATGGCACATAGAGTTTCACTGATCTCTGGTATAGACTGCCAGAACATGCGGTGAATGTGGATTCACCACAGTCTTATAAAAGGGAACTGGATGAGTTCCTGAGTCAGAGAATTTAGGCGATCGGTAGTATCGGATCCTCCAGTAATGACACTTAGCAAGACTGAGATTGAACTTTGCTTTGCAGACCTTATTCAGTCATTTTAACTCCACAGAGAGAGTCCTTCAACAGATCAGATGACCTCCTAACTCGTACAGCATGTATTATATTGTATCTAATATGCAAGTCCACATAGCATTCAGGTATCTTCCTGACAGGTGGCTGGTATTATGGATGAGTTACTATAATTTCCTGACATTAAAAGATGGAAATTTTAGAGGGGTGTGATTTATTCTATCAACGGCCAGCTTTGTCTGTAAGGAATTACTAATAGAATTAATTACAACCAACAAGACAAAAAACATTAGCTAAAAGGTTAACCAGCATGAGAAAGACAGAAAATGCTGGAAATACACTGCAGATTAATCAGGTAATGCTATCTTGGATACCTAATCGCTTCTCCATTGGTAGGCGTGCCTTCAGCTGCCGAGGCCCTAAGTTCTGAAATTATGCTAAAGGTGCTATATAAACACAAGTTGTTGTTGTAATACCGACCCTTCATCAGAACTGAAGACTGAGCGATAGAGACACATTTTAGTAAGATTGGAAAAATAATTTAATGGGGAGGAGAAAAGAAAATACACCAAGAACAGAGTTAATGAGTTAAATGGCCTGAAAACTGAGGAATAGGAAAAGGCTAACATAAACAATTATCACTAAGAGCAGACATATTGTCACGGAACCGTATTTATTTTCTCCTCGGATTAAAACAGTTTGCCTTTAAGACTCTGTTAAAAACAGTGCACCTTTAAGACAGGGAGAGAAGCTTTTGGATTTCTGAGCACAGGGTGCCAGCTGCATTTTTGTCCCTAAGCCACAGCAGGAGAGAGAGAGGTCACATGGTATAATGTTTCCACTTAACTGTGTAAAAAACAGTCTGAACCAGTTTTTGAGAGACTCTCCAGCGAGGCGTGTTACTAAAGTGAAGAGCTGTCTATTCTCTCTCAGCAGAAATTCTACAAGGACTACAGGCCAAGTTAATTGCCTAAGGAGGAAAAAAGCCCTTTTTTTGAAGAGACCATTTGTATTGCTGAAGGTAGCAAAACTCCTTTACTTCCAAGCCAGGAAGTATTTGCTTCAAGATTGAATCTCTCTTGACTGATTGTATTTTCTGGAATTCACCGGTGGTCTTGATGCCGGCTGCAGCCGAACTGTTTTGAATGCCTATCTATTGAAGGACTATTTCATCAAATCCGCGTGGAGACTTCGAGTAGCATTTGATTATTTTCACATTAGAATACCTCACCCATTAGGAACATAACCCATAAAGGCTTAGCTATTTCTTCAGAATAATTAAATAGTTAATTTTTAAAAACATCATTTTTTAAAAAGAAACCGGTTAACCGTGATTTTTGAATGTATGTGTGTGAATGGGGGAGTTAAGTTAAAAATTTAGTTTTAATAAATAGTTAATTTGTTGTTATCTAAAGATACCTGATTTGGTCTGTTTTATTCTGGGGGTTACTAGAGTGTTTAATTTGGCTGTTTTCCAGTTGGGTGGGAAAACTTTAATAATATGCTGTGACCTGTGGAGTGATGGGACTGAATTGGCAGTGCATTGCTCCCGCCTTGGTCATAACAATATAGAAAGAATAACAAAATTGTACATATGCAGGAGAAAATAGGGAAGTCAGGAGGTGAAAGAAAAGAAAGACAAACTTCAATTTATATAGCAACCAAAGGACAGCCCAAAGCATTTTACCACCAATGAACTGCTTTTGAAGTGTAGTCACTGTTGTAATGTAAAAAACGCGGCAACCAATTTGCGCACAGCAAGCTCCCACAAACAGCAACATGATAATGACCAGATATTCTGTTTTATGGTGATGATTGAGGGATAAATGTTGGGCCAGGACACCAGGGAGAACTCCCCTGCTCTTCTTCAAAATATTGCCATGAGATCTTTTACATTCGCCTGAGAGGGCAGGTTGGGCTTTAGTTTGACATCTCATCGGAAAGACAGTGCAGCACTCCTTCAGTACTGCACTGGAGTATCGATCTTGATTTCTATGCTTAAGTTCTGGAGTGGGATGTGAGCCCACAACATTTTGACTTAGAGGCAAGAGTGTTACCAGCTGAGCCATGGTTGACACAAATAGACAGGCCTACATACATAAAACTGTTAGAAATAAACCAGCATATTACAGCGTTTGGTTTTTAGTTTTGCATTAAACCAAAGCCCTTCTCTCCCAGAATTGTGGTCGCCATGTTGCAAGAAACTCTACAGGTCGAATTCAGTTGGATGGCAATGCAAAATGGGCAATAGCATAATCAGCAGCCCTGATGTACACTCTGCCTGATCTTCCCGAGTCGCTAGAGGCCATTTTATGTCACCACCCTAGATCAATTTCACCGCCTTCGTTACTTACTGTTAAAAGAGTTGACTTTTTCATTTGCCCTCGACATCTCCCAGAGTTAATCCTGTAAGTACAGTTTGTCCTGCAGCTCTCACGTCTGGTTATGATCATTCAGAAGAAGTTTAATTATTTCTGCTTGAAAAAAAAATCCAATTTTCAACAAAATCTCTGTTTAGAAATCCAATGGGGTTGCTTATTACTGAAATGAAAGAGTTATTTCAGCTCCGCACTAACTCTATTGAACTCTTTTAATCAAGCAGCAATGGAATCTCATTTCTGGTATTATGTCAATGTTAATAAATAAAATATGATCTCAGTATTGATTTTCCTCAGAATTTTAGTCTACACTTGCAATTTTTCTGAAGTTTGACTTTTTAATTTTGAACTTGTTCAATCCACTATGACAATTACAGCATGTCAATCTATTATTTAATACAAAATAGATTTTTTAACAGCTTTGTAAATACATCCACACAAACCTAACGCCTGCAGTCTCTGACACATGCTCGAAAAATGTAAGAATGAGAAAAAGCCATTGAGCTCCTCCGTGTTGCTTTCGAACCACTTTTAATCTCCATCGTAGCTTAACTCTTTAACCTCTTTAACCTGCTGAATTGGCCACCATTGGCAACGGTGTTTTCAGATGCTTAGACACTAAACTCTGGAACTCCCTCCCCAAATCTTTCTGCTTATCTATCGCTCCCTCCTCCTTGAAGACGCTCCTTAAAACCCATCTTATTGACCAAGCTTTGATCACCTCATTTCCTTTATGTGGTTCAGTGTCAAATTCTGTTGGATAAAGCATCTGTGAAGCACCTTGGGGTGTTTTACTATGTTAAAGGTGCTATATAAATGCAAGTTGCTGTTGTTGAGTCTGCAAGCCGTCCAATCCTCTTCCGAATTCTTCAGCGTGAGTCAGTATTTACTGGATGAATCAGCAGTCTTAATTTCTATGACTGAATCTATATCAGTTCCAAAAATGGAGGGAGGAATAGCAGCAACAGCAAAGTTTTTCATTGTTCTCGTCCTGTCCAGACTCTTGTCATCGGCTTGTCATCTTGAAATCAGCTCCCTGTGTTCAGGGAGTCTAATGCAGAGCAGTTTGGGTCAGGTTGTTGACACTTGAATACAAGTTCATTCAGTTCTCCAAGCAGGCATCAGGGCCTAATTAGGAATGCATTTATCCTTATTATCTCAGCCTCTGACCGCACTGCCATCCAATATATATAACCCCCAGCTCTACATGCAATATAGTTGAGCCATCAATTAGATTTTCTCTTCTAGCCCCTCCAAATGATGATCTTGGCCCTCTAGATCTCCACTTAAGGATCCTGCACAAAGTATCTCTTCATATGCATTCAGCAATATTTGACATGTTTACGAAAAGAATACAGACAATAAAGGAGGACAGGAAAAGACCAGCTGATCCTTTTGTAGGACATTTCTCTGTCTGCTATTTTTGGCAAAAGCATTAACCCATTAAAAATAGATTAACTCTATCGTTAAAGTATCAGTTTGATGAATGTCATTTGAGCAGTTAACTGCAAATATTGCCAGCAATACTTTGTAGCTTTGCAAGTACATGGACCACAATTGTATGCAATACTTCAGATGTGGTATACAATATAATTATCACTTCCTTGGAATTATTTCTGTGGAGCCAATTCTGCACCACTTTTTTTTTTGCATTTGCAACTGCTTCTGTACTAGGTGATGACATTTTGAATGTCTGCTTAAATATGATGCCCAGATAGTTTTCCAATCTAAATTATTGATGCCAACCATTTATTTTCTAATAACATGTAACAGAGCCAAAGTCCACAACCTTATCCATACGCTCCCATTGGGGATGTGGGGGAAGGGGCGTGAACCTGCCGCACACAAGAACAAGAACAAGAACAAAGAACAGTCCAGCACAGGAACAGGCCATTCAGCCCTCCAAGCCTGCGCCGATCTTGATGCCTGCCGAAACTAACACCTTCTGCACTTCCGGGGACTGTATCCCTCTATTCCCTCACTATTCATATATTTGTCAAGATGTCTCTTAAACGTCGCTATCGTATCTGCTTCCACCACCTCCCCTGGCAGCAAGTTCCAGGCACTCACCACCCTCTGTGTAAAGAACTTGCCTCGCACATCCCCTCTAAACTTTGCCCCTCGCACCTTAAATCTATGTCCCCTAGTAACTGACTCTTCCACCCTGGGAAAAAGCTTCTGACTATCCACTCTATCCATGCCGCTCATAACTTTGTAAACCTCTATCATGTCGCCCCTCCACCTCCGTCGTTCCAGTGAAAACAATCCAAGTTTTTCCAACCTCTCCTCATAGCTAATGCCCTCCAGACCAGGCAACATCCTGGTAAACCTCTTCTGTACCCTCTCCAAAGCCTCCACGTCCTTCTGGTAGTGTGGCGACCAGAATTGCACGCAATATTCTAAGTGTGGCCTAACTATGGTTCTGTACAGCTGCAACATGACTTGCCAATTTTTATACTCTATGCCCCGACCGATGAAGGCAAGCATGCCGTATGCCTTCTTGACTACCTTATCCACCTGCGTTGCCACTTTCAGTGACCTGTGGACCTGTAAGCCCAGATCTCTCTGCCTGTCAATACTCCTAAGGGTTCTGCCATTTACTGTATACTTCCCACCTGCATTAGACCTTCCAAAATGCATTACCTCACATTTGTCCGGATTAAACTCCATCTGCCATTTCTCCGCCCAAGTCTCCAACCGATCTATATCCTGCTGTATCCTCTGACAATCCTCATCATTATCCGCAACTCCACCAACCTTTGTGTCGTCCGCAAACTTACTAATCAGACCAGCTACATTTTCCTCCATATCATTTATATATACTACAAACAGCAAAGGTCCCAGCACTGATCCCTGCGGAACACCACTACTCACATCCCTCCATTCAGAAAAATACCCATCCACTGATACCCTCTGTCTTCTGTGACTGAGCCAGTTCTGTATCCATCTTGCCAGCTCACCTCTGATCCCATGTGACTTCACCTTTTGCACCAGTCTGCCACGAGGGACCTTGTCAAAGGGTGGAATTTTATGCTCATCCCCGTGGCAGGTTTGCAGGTCTGGGATGGTGGTGGGGGGGATGGGGGGAACCCCGCCACCGTCTTGCCTCTGCGGAAATTTAATCCGGGGTGGGAAGGCCTGCTAGGACTTCCTGCCCCGCCGCCAACTGAGGCCCTTAACTGTGTAATTAACCCCTAATTAACTAACTCTTCCCACTGCAGCCACAATTACCCATGGGGCAGGTGAACCTGTCGCCACACGGGAAGCACGGCACGAAAAATCGTGCAGGCTACTTCCCAGCTGCGGGGGTGGGAGGCATCCCTCATTCAAAGGCACAGTGTCTGAATGAGGGACCCGGCAGGGTAGTTGTGGCCGACCCCCTTCTCTCCCCTTCCCTGTGACCCCTGTTGCAGATATGCAAGGCTGGGATTTCCAGTGGCGGGGTCCAAAATCGTACAGAAGACCTATCGCTGTCCAGTTAAGTGCTTGATTGGCACTAAATTCGGCTGGCCTTTCGCACAAGAGCCGACGCGGGGATCTCAGCGTTGGTTTCCCCCGATGTTGAGAGCCCTGCCGCCAGCACAAAATTCCACCCAAGGTCAAAAGGACATGGTTCGGGGTTAGGACTCCCAGATCTAGAATTTCGTCATCTTCAGCCTCATAAAGCAAAAGTTCGTATAAGGAAGAAAAAATGGCATTTATATCGCACCTTTCGTGATCTCAGAACATCCCAAAGAAGTTTAAGCCAATGAAGTACTTTTGAAGCACAATCACTGTTGTGGTGTAGGAAACACAGACAATTTGTGCACAGCAAGCTCCCACATACAGCAATGTGATAATGACCAGATAATCTGTTTTCACGTGTCGGTTGATGAATAAATATTGGCCTAGGACTCCTTTGCTCCTCTGTTATGTCCACCTGAGAGGGCAGACAGGGTCTCCGTTTCACTTCTCATCTGAAAGACAGCACCTCCGCCAGTGCAGCCTTCCCTCGGTACTGCACTGGGAGCGTCAGCCTGGATCATCTGCTTAAGTCCCCGAAGTGGGATTTGGACCCACAACCTTCGGGCTCAGAAGTGAGGGTGTGACCCACTGAGCCATTGAATGGTTTTAAAATATCAAGTGCAATTTCAACTCCCTCGTAAACAGGATTGATAGAGTATTAAAATGGTGCTTCTGGGGGAAAGAGCCCCTGACATTCGAACCCTCCATTCTTTGTGCATCCCCTCATCCCATTGTGTAGACTCTCACCTATGACAAACACCCATCCATCAGGTTTATTTAAATTAAGAAACCTTTCCCCACTTTTGGTAGGATCCATGTCAAAGGTCACCAGCAGGTTTCCTGGCATTGACAGATGGGTAGCAAATTTCCAGGGCTAATATTTTTAGCAGTTATGTGTGCCATTTGCCATTCTCCTGACCAGTTTGTTAATTAATGCTGTACATTTGTTTTAAAAGAAAAAGTAACCACATTTCTCAATCAACATCTGCACAATTGGGGCTGAACTTTGGTGAGCTCCCGACGTCGGGCTTCGTGGCGAATGGAGGCTGGAAGATCGCAGCAGCAGTGGCCCGCCACGGACCCCGACACCGGGATTGCTGGGCCCAATCTTCCCGGTGGCAGCGAGGCTCCGTGTGACCACCCCCCCCCATCCGCCCCAACTCGCCTCTCAGGACCCAACTTCAAATATTAAAATTAACTTTATGCATACACTTAAATCCAATTCCCTGTGATTTTACCGTCGAATCCAGATCTTCAGTGTGACAGGCGGCACTCGCACGCCCTCACTTTCCCATCCAGGGAAACCTGGCAGCACTGAGGTGAGGAAGGGGGGGGATCAGAGCATTTTTAGTGAAGTTGCTGGGGGTTGGGGAAACGGGGTCAACACTGCATTTTTAGTGTTGGGGGTTAAAGGGGTGACCTCTGCGCTTTGTACAGTTGGAGGTGGGGAGAGGGAGTAGCTCTGCAGTTTCAGTGGATTGGGAAGGGGCGGTAGCGACAGGCCAAGCATTTACTTTTAGTGTCGTGGGGGTGGAGGACGGGGCAACTGTGCATTCTCTGAGCCTTTTAAAAAGGCTGCCAGCGCCCGCAAAGAGAAACTTGACGCCGATCACGGCGTTGCCAAGGCCACCCTCACCATGTGATTGGGAGGGGGCCACCCTGCATATTTAAATGAGCCACCACGCTCAAGATTGCAGTGGCGTCGCGACGTGCAGTCCGCCATTATTCTTTGCCGGGAATATTAAATCCAGCCCTTCAACATTCTTTCAGCCTCGTTGCAAATAATCACCAATTTTGTGAAGAAACAAGACGAAGAACTCATACCCAGTATATTCTGCTCATTCTTACTGTCCTATTATCATTTATCACAACTCTTTGTTTCCTGTTATCTAAATGCCTATTATGCAATTTACTACCTCCATTATCACAAGAACTTTCACTTTGGCCACGAATCTCTTGTGAAAATCTAATCAAATGCTTTCGGAAGGTCCATTGACCTTTTGTCAAGTTTATTTCCATTCAAAACTAATACTGTTACATACTGTTAGGATGTGATCGCACCAGAGAGTTTACATAGTAGTTTTACGAGGATGTTGCCAGGAATGGAAAATCTCAGCTATGAGAGAAGATGGATTAGGTTGAGATTGTTTTCTTCAGAACAGGGAAGGCTGAGGGGGATTTGGTTGAGATATATAAAAGTATAAGGGGCTTAAGATAGAGTGGATAGGAAGGATCTAGTTCCATTAGCATAGAGGTCAATAAGCATGGGGTATAGATTTAAAGTAATTGGTAAGAGGATTAGATGAGAGTTGAGGTGTAGTTTTTTCACCCAGAGGGTTGGGGTGGTCTGGAACTCACTGCCTGCAAGTGTGATAGGCAGAAACCCTCATCACATTTAAAAATCACTTGGATATGCACTTGAGGTGCCGTAACCTGCAGGGCTATGCACCAAGAGCTGGAAAGTGGGATTAGGTTAGATAATTTCAGTGCTGTATCTCTAAAACTAAAAACTAAAAAACTCTTCCTCAGCCAGCACAGATGCGATGGGCCAAATGGACACCTTCTAAGCTATAAATTCTCTATGTTTCTACATTGCATCCTCAAAGAATTCAAGATGAATTTGTTCGGCCTTGCCTTCCTTTCATTGTTCCATGTCAGCTTGCAATGATCCTGTTTGGCATAATTAAACATGCTTGAATGATTTCCTTTATACTACTGTCAATTTTTCCTTACTGCAGATATGAAGTGAATGGCCTTGTAATTCTCTAGATTTTGTTCCTGACCTCTTTCAAAGATTAGAATAATGTCAGTTATTCTCCAACATTTTGGTACCAACACTATGCCCATTGTGTCACAAACAAATTCCACCACAGGTCCTCCAACTTTGACCTCATTTATTTGAAGCCACTTTTATATTGCATTGGCACCACCTCCCCCAGCACGTGGGTTATACATGGCCCTGGACACCACCAAAGTAAACTTGCCAACTCTTGACAGGCAGGTCACTCTAAGCACCAGCTATAGCCAATCTGGCAAGGATCGCTAACTCTCTAGGATTGTCCTGGAGCTCCAGGAACTAAAGACTAACCTCCAGGACTACGAGCAACACAGGGGAGAAGTCATAGAGGCATTATTAAAAAATGGTGCTTACATAGTTAACAGAAGGAGGCCATTTAGCCTCTCAAGCCAGTTCCACCATTCAGTGAGATCATGGCTGATCTGTGATCTAACTCCATATACCTGCCTTTGCACCATATCCTTTAATACCTTTGATTAACAAAAATCTATCAATTGCAGATTTAAAATTTGCAGTTTGCAGAAAAGAGTTCCAAACTTCTACCACCATCTATATATAGAAGTGTTTCCTAATTTCACTCCTGAGACGTCTGGCTCTAATTTTTAGGAAATGCCTCCTAGTCATAGACATCCCAACCAGCAGAAATAGTTTTTCTCCATTGACCCTATCTGCTCCCCTTAATATCTTGAAAACATGGATCAAACCAGTCTTAACCTTCTAACTTCCAAGGAATACAACCCTAGTTTGTGTAATCTCCCCTCGTAGCTTAACCCTTGGATTCCAGGTATCATTTTTGTAACTTTCTTCAAACGTTTTTGCTTGCTAGTTATAAAACTACTGAACATGAGGACAAAAGACATTTGACTGATGCTCAGTGAGCTGCAAATATGGGCACATTAGGCAACCAATGGCAGGAGTGTGCGGCTGGAGGCAAGAGGTCATGAGATGAAACCTCCAGGAATATGTCCAACCAGAGTTGGCAATTTTAACTGGGAGTGGGCAGCGCTGGAACAAAGATACAATGTAAAAGCAGTCATAATTATCTTGGACCAACTTCATTTGGCCCTCTTGCTGTATGCTTGTTGAATATGCGAGTGCTTTGGTATATTTTTAAAAGAAAGCTCAGCTCAAGGCTCAGAAAACTCGGAGAGTTGCTTCATGCGTTGAACAGTTGAACCCCTTAGTTGCAGACATCTGGAGCTCATCTTGTTGTTCTTCAATTAACTGTGCACATTGTGGCATCTTGATAGCATTAATTGGGATGCATATGAGGATTTACTGTAGTTTGCAACAAATTAACCTGGATGTAGATTTGGCACATCCCTCTGTTTTGAAGTCCTTCCATCGCTGTGCATTCTGTTGCCCAGCTGTCAGCCTAAACCTTTATGAAATTGGACTGCTATCATTCAGGAATCCAGGATAACGGCTAAACATTGCAAAGCTTTGATTTTTAAATTTTTACAAATTGAAAAGTAAAAAATTTTAAATGAACAAGTAAGAGAAGCTTTAGAAAATTAAATCTGGCTCAACTGAACTGGAAAATATAAATGAGTTTGTAGAAGCTAAATCTGTTGGTAATTTCAGTTTTGTATTAAATAATATGCTGACATTTAACAGTAAGGATACACCAGACAGCACAGTGCATAAAATGGCAACAGTGAAGGGAAAGGCAGCTTGCATTCTAACTGCTGGTGAGCTAAAATCCACTTACGGCCTATTTTATCTACCCAGTTGAGATTTTCTGCTGGTTCTTGCAGTAATCCTACTTCAATACACAACTAAATCCAGTTTTTATGGCTCAAATGCTTTTTAATACTGAGTCCTTCTCTGATGTGATCATAGCAACGATAAATTAGGAATTGTAAGCTTTAATGGCAGTGTCACCTGCCAGATTCACTCCAGATCATCAAAAATCGTCCAGTCAATTCTCGCCAAAACTGTTTTCATTTGATGAAAGAAGACGTGCCAGAAACAACCAATATTACATTAAAGAAACCCGATTAATTTGGAGAAGAAGAGCTTGTAATTATTCACTTTTCAATTTAACATATACGCTGACGACACCCAGCTCTACCTCACCACCACCGCTCTCGACTCCTCCACTGTTGCTAAATTATCAGACTGCTAATCTGACATCCAGTAATGGATGGGCAGAAATTTCCTCCAATTAAATTTGGAAAGACTGAAGCTATTGTTTTTGGTCCCTGCTCCAAACTCTGTTCCCCACCTACCGACTCCAACCCTCTCACTGGCAGGTGTCTGAGACTAGATCAGACATATTTGACCTCGAGATGGGCTTCCGACCACATATTCGAGTCATCACTAAGACAGCCTATTTTTACCTCTGTAGCATCGCCTGACTTCACCCCTGCCTCAGCTCAACTGCTGCTGAAACCCTCATGCATGCCTTTCTACAATCTAATCTTGACTATTCCAAAGTACTCCTGGCTGGGCTCCCATATTCTACCCTCCATAAACTTGAGGACATCCGAAACTCTGCTGCCCGTTTCTTAACTCACACCAAGACCTATCACGTCTGCGCTTGTTGATTTACATTGGCTCCCAGTCAAGCAACATCTTGATTGTAAAATTTTCATCATTGTTTTCAAACCGCTCCATGACCTCACCCCTCTCTATCTCTGGTAATCTTCTCCAGCCCCACAACTCACCAAGATATCTGCGTTCATCTAATTCTGGCCTCTTGAACATTCCCAATTTTAATCACTCCACCATTGGTGGCTGTGCCTTCAGCTGCCAAGGTACTATGCTCCAGAATTCCCTCCCCAAACCTCTCTGCCTCTCGACCTCACTTTCCTCCTTTTAGATACTCTTTAAAACCTACCTCTTAGACCAAACTTTTGGTCATCTGACCTAATGTGTGGAACCTTACTGACTGTTAAATGTGGGCCAGGACCATTTCTGGGTCCTGACCCTGATGTGTCCAATTCCCACCCACCTGTATGATCCTCCCCAAGGCGACCAATTAACAGGCTGCTTCCAGGAGCCCTGTCCAATTAGGGACTGTGGGAGGGCCAATGGGAGCGCCCAAGGCTGCAGGCAGCTGGCAGCCCCACCGGGAGAGATGGAGACTGCTAACGTAGGTAGGAGACCGCGAGGGGTTCTCAAAATGGAGGCACCCTCTGAAGACTTCTAAAATTGGTAAAAATAAGTGTGACCATAGCTGCCAGGCCATCATTGTGGATGGGGAACCCCTCCGCAGGATTATCTGTGACCATGCTCTGGCCCTCTGATCCCCATGGCTCCGGCCCTCTGATCCCCATGGCTCCGGGAAGGGAGGGATTTAGAGGAGGACTCGCTGGCCCACTGGCCTGCCACCGTGAGGTAGCCTCCAGGCACCTGAGGGCTATGGCCTCAACAGGAGGACCTGTCCTCTATCAGGAAGATCTGGCATCACCAATTTGCTTCCAAGTGAGCACTTAATTGATCTTAATTAGCTACCCACCGCTGCCAGGCGAGTAGCCAGTGCCTATCAGACCCTGCCTATGGCAAGATCACTTGGAAGCGGGAACACCGTTGTGGACAACCCAATGCATAACTCTGAGAAATTCCCTGCCCTCTCACCTCCAAAGTGCCTCTGCTCAGCTGGTAGGATTCTGCCCAATATCTCCTTACATGGTTCGGTATCATATTTTATTCTATATTGCTCCTGTGAAGCGCCTTGGGACATTTTGAGATATTAAAAGCTTGATATAAATATCAGTTGTTGTTGTTGTACAGCACCTTTGTCAACTCCAGTCACATCCTCCAAGGGTCCACTTTAGTTTAGTTTTAGTGATACAGCACTGAAACAGGCCCTTCGGCCCACCGAGTCTGTGCCGACCATCAACCACCCATTTATACTAATCCTACACTAATTCCATATTCCTACCACATCCCCACCTGTCCCTATATTTCCCTACCACCTACCTATACTAGGGGCAATTGCTAATGGCCAATTTACCTATCAACCTGCAAGTCTTTGGCATGTGGGAGGAAACCAGAGCACCTGGAGAAAACCCACGCAGACACAGGGAGAATTTGCAAACTCCACACAGGCAGTACCCAGAATTGAACCCGGGTCCCTGGAGTTGTGAGGCTGCGGTGCTAACCACTGCGCCACTGTGCCGCCCTACTCTCTGCTCTCTTTCTTTTTTGAAACCCAAAGAAGCTCTTGCTGTTTGTTTTAATATTTCTTGCCAATTTACTTTCATAATCAATTTTCTCCCTCTTTATTAACTTTTTAGTCATCTGCTGCTGGTTCCTAAAATATTCCCAATCCTCTGGCCTACCACTAGTTTTTGCCACTTTGTATACCTTAGTTTTATATTGAATACTCTCCTTGTCCACCTTTGTTAATCACGGGTGGTTCTTCCTTCACATCAAGTCCTTCTTTTTGACCGGGATAAATTTTTGCTGAGCATTATGGAATCTCTGCTTAAATGTCTGCCGCTGCTCATCCACCTACATTCCCCCTAGTCTATTTTCCAGCCCGCTTTAGACAACTCTTTCTTCATACCTCCGTAATTGCCCTTGTTTAAGTTGAGGACACTGGTTTGAGACCCGAGTTGCTCGCCCACAAACTGAATTTGAAATTCTATCATGTTGTGATCGCTTCCCCTAGATGATCCTTAACTACAATATCTCTTATTAATCCTACCTCATTACACATTACTAGATCTAAAATAGCCTGTTCCCTGGTAGGTTCTGCAACGTATTGCTCTAAGTAACAATCCCTGATGCACTCTACAAATTCGTCTTCCTTGTTACCTCTGCCAATCAGATTTGTCCAGTCTATATGCAGATTAAAATCACCCATGTCAATTGTAGCGCCCTTCTTACACGCCTCCATTTTTCCCAATTTATACTTTGTTCTACAGTGAGGCAACTCTTCGGGGGCCTATAAGCGACTCCCACCTGTGACTTCCTCCCTTTCCTATTCCTTATTTCCACCCAAACTGATTCCACATCACGAATTACCACCGCACTGATACCTTCCTTTATTAACAAAGCTACCCCACCTCCTTTTCCTTTTTGCCTATTTTTCTAGAACGTTGAATACCCTTGAATATTGAGTTCCCAGTCTTGGTCACCCTGCAACCATGTCTCTGTAATGGCTATCAAGTCATATTCATTTATTTCTATTTGTGCCGTCAACTCATCTATCTTGTTACAAATGCTGCGTGCATTCAGATAAAGAGTCTTAAGCTTTGACTTTTTACCATTATTACTCATTCTGGTTCGAATTTCTGCTGCACTCTTCTGCTTATGTTTTCTGCCCCTTCCTGTCACACTTTGATTACCATTCGCCTCTTCACTACCCTGCACCTCTGCTCTCTCATTTCTTTTTGATTTTTTAAACTTCCCTTCAATTGAACCCTCCCCTCCACTAATTGATTAAAATGTACAAAATTATGACAGGTCTGGATGGAGTGGATGTGAAGAGCCTATTCACCTTCGCAGAGAGGTCAGTGACCAGGAGGCATAGATTTAAAGCGATTATTAGAAAGATTAGAGGGGAGATGAGGAAAGCTTTTTCACCCAGAGGGTGGTAATGATCTGGAACTCACTGCCTGAAAGGGATAGTAGAGGCAGAAACCCTCAACTCATTTAAAAGATGTCTGGATATGCACCTCAAGTGCCGTAATCTGCAGGTCCACGGACCAAATGCTGGAAAGTGGGATTAGGCTGGGTGGCTCGTTTCTCAGCGGGCGCATTCATGATGGGCCAAGTGGCCTCTTTCTATGCAGTAAACTTTCCATGATTCTACCACAATGACCAGTTGCTACAGCAGCTTGGCAACAAGCACCGACGTCAAAACAAAAAACTCACAGGGTCACTTGGCAGCTTCACATCCAGCACTTGTGGCAGAATCTGCCTCTCAAGAATTGGCCTTCACAGCCATCAACAAAAGTGCACCAAGAGAAGACATCCCACCTGGATGGATTGTTTGCTACATGTCCATCATCTTTCGTAGATGGAAGGATGCCAAGCCAACCCAACCCAAGGATTAAATTTCAAGGGGCGATTACACAAACTGGGACTGTATTTCCTGGAGTTTAAAAGATTAAGGTGTGATTTGATCAAAGTGTTCAAGATATTAAGGGAAACTAATAGTGTTGATACAGAGAAACTTCCCACTGGTTAGGGAGTCTAGGACTAGGGGACATAAGCCTGGGTCTAAAGGTTAGGCTTTCGGGAATGAAGTTTGGAAATACTCCCACATGCAAAGGTTGGTAGAAGTTTGGAACTCTCTTCCACAAATTGCATTTGATGGTAGGTCAATTGTTAGTTTTAAATCTGAGATTGATAGATTTTTGGTAACTAAAGGTGTTCGGTTATATAGCAATAGCAGGTATATGGAGTGCGTTTGCTGATCAGCCAGGGTCTCATTGAACAATGGAACTGGTTTGAGAGGCTAAACAGCCTCCTCCTGCTCTATATTCCTATGCTGTTGCTCACCTTGGTGTGATGAACATGGAGGAGGACAAAAGCAGTCACGCCCCACATCTGTCCAAGCACTGTATCACCATTAATTTTGAATAGATGCACCTCAGGTTCAACTCTGTGACCATTTGGGGGAGGGTGGGGGGAGGTTAATTTTCAACTGGGCAAACCACCCACTATACTCCCTATCCAATTCTTCTTTGCATTGAAGTCAATGGTAAATCAGGCTGTGTGTAGCTGATCCATTACCACCAGTTTTCCAACTCCACACAAATTGAAAAGTTGTCCCCACCCCACATGTCTTTTAACTTTGCACCTTACACAAGGTTGTCAAGAGCATAAGATCCAACAGGCCCATTTCCTTGTTCATAGCTCAACCCTACCTATTTGTTTTTTCACAATACACCTTAATTCCTTTCCCCTCCCAAAAACATACATAATTTTTTCTTGAATACAAAATTACACTGTCCACTTTAATAACCTTCACTGGTAACTTATCCCATACCTTTATCGCCCTTTTAGTGAAAAGGTTCTGCCTGACTTGCATTCTTTTGTTCTTCATTTTTAACTTGCATTCTCAGGAATTTTATTCATCGATGTCTTGATTCAGTACTCACTGCGGCAAAGCTGTTTGGCAAAGAGATCAGGCTGAAAAGATATTCAGCAGCAATACTCCATGAACATTCAAATAAAATGGACTTTGTTATATACCACATTTGATCATTGAATTTTAAACTTGGAGATGATCTCAAACTGCTCACTGGGCTGTAGCACATTAACTAGACTGTAAAGTCGTACAACTCAAAGATGGATAAGATCTGTAAGGTTATGACTTCACTGCAGTAGTCATTTCGTTATAGCCTGACAGGGTGCAGTGTCCGTTTGAACAAATTCATAACAAGAGGCACCAACTAAAATCAGATCGTTCATCATCTGCCGCTCAACTGTAATATAATACTTTACTTTAGTTATTAAAACCCATTTCTCTGCATTAGCACAAGCCTGCAGCAAAAGATATCGAGTACTTCATTACGAGATGAAGACTTTACCAACTCTTAATTTAAACACGGTTCTCTAAATTCCAGCATTGTCGTTTTATGACTGTCGACTTTCATATAAAATTAGTGATTATAAGTGGGTAGATGGTTCCTATTAATCTGTGAAATTAAGTTTGCTGTTGCCAAAAGCAATATTTTTGAAGTCCTCAACTTTTTGATGGCCTCGTCTTTCATAATAAATGTCACCAGAACTGAAGTGCACAAATTTTAAAAGCTGGCGTTTTTATTGATGTTTTTCACTTGAGATGCTTCATGCTGATTCCTTCAAATCGCTTGGCATCCTTGCAAAAGGAAGACCACCTGGACTATGGCCATGTCCATGGTAACTATCATCTCAGTTCCACGGTCAGACCTTAGCAGGACCCAATTTTAACTCTGTGTAAATGCATAGGTTTTGAATGAATTAAAATCTCACCTTAGTTGTGCCTCTGAAGCAGGGGACTTGTGTGCCTCAAGCAAGTTGAATTATCACTCTGGGATGGGATTTGATCTTTCAACCTTTGCATGGGATTTCAACCTTCAGCCACTGGAATTATGCTCAGCAGCAGTTCAATTCAATTTGATGGAGTTTTTAATGTTGCACAAGGGAAGTATTACTTCAGAGAGTACTCAGGGCAATCATCAAAACAATTGACTTCCAGCTTCTGACCTATTGATATTTTTCTAATTCATGTTGACCTTTCCAAGAAGTGGCACAGCTCTTAGCAAATCCTTCATCTCCCTCCCACCCCAGTTCATGTTGATCACTATTGGCTCAGCTTGACTCAGTTGTCAGTACTCTCCTCTCTGAGTTATAAAGCTGAGGGTGCTAGTCCTGTTTAAAAATCTGAATCCATAATCTAAGTAGGCACTCTAATGCATGATGGATTTGAGTACTGCCTTGTTGAAGGTGCACCAGGTTACCACTCCCAAGTGCATCAAGAAATATTCTGTAATGCAATTTTTTTGTTTTACTATGTTCTAAGATGCTGCCTGATTGTGCTGGTTCATGGCAGCTTTTGCATTAGGCAATATGCAAATGAGTTGAACAGAAATCTGGGAAAGAAGAACAATTCTGAAAGCAACACAATTCTGAGCACAAATTGCTGATTGGCCAAGAGTTTCCACTTTAGCTGCAATTTGTTTAACTTGCGTCTCCCTTCCTGTTCTCGGAGGTCCTGGGGAAAGTTAATGATCCCAAGGCATTAGAAAAGTTGTGAGTTCTCCCATTTTCCTGTCTGGCAGTACTCTGTCAGTCAAGGACAACAAAACCAGCATAACTAGTTGTACAGCTCATTACTATGAAAGTTAACAGGAAGGAAAATGGGGCGGTGGTGTATGTCAGGCAGTCAATCCGATAACAATATTTCTCACCCCCATTCCCCAGGCAGAAGTTGAAAGTTACCCCCATTTGTGGAACTTTGCTGTGCACAACATGGCTGACATGTTAGTTCACACAACAATGTTCACTGCTCTTCAAAGTAATTCATGGTAAGTAAAGCATTAAGTGTGTAGGGTGTGAGAGTCCCCTGCGGAGTCTCACTTAGGTTCAGAGCCGTTCTCTAGACGTAACTGGAATGAATGACTCAACACCAAATAATGTGTTAAAACAGTAATTTTATTGAGTAATTATTAAGCAATTATTGATGATAAAAAAGAAAAGATAACTTTATTAAAAAGAAAGGAAGGAAAAAGAGTATAGAAAGAGAAAAAAAACTTATAGCACACTGCTATAACCCCAAATTAGTCTGTTCACGACAGCTCCCTAAAGTGGTACCGTTCCCCCTTGGTATATACATCACCAAGTCTCCGGAGAACCTTGCACAGGGTTGGACTCTTTGGTTTGTCACTCCGTTGACGTCCCTTCCTCCGTAGTCTTCAGTGGTTGACTAGTCCAGTCCAGCTGCAGCCCCCAGCGTTGGATGCTGTGCCCCTTTAAATCCAATTTCTGACTCCAATCCAGCTTTCCTCAGCCTCTTTCAGACTTTCTCTAAACAAGAGTCTGACTACCATGGTCCTTATCAAATTCTTCTCAAAGGCACTACAAAGCTGCCCAGGCTGTTTACACATCCTTTGATGGTGTCTGTCACCTGCCAGTTAGGTTATACTGTTCATCAATTAAACTCCATCTTCTGATACCGCACCATAGTGGACCACCCTATGTGCAAGGTTATTCATAGGTCCTGGCCTGTAGTTCAAGGGTCATCGAATATCCTAAGAACTGACTTCTGTTTGAACAATGGGAAAGCAAAGGTTATTTTCAAGAAGAGAAAAACATTAGTTTAGACAAAACAACAACTGTGCATGGCCTGAAAACATGAAAACAAAAGGAAAAAGTTCTTGGGAAAAACAGATTTATGCTATTGATTGCCATTGATTACATACTTGATTACTTACTTGACTTAAACACAAAAACCTACAAAAAGTAGTGGCTGCAGGCCTCAGGCCTACAGGTGGTGCTTCTGAGGGTCGTTGACAATTCACTGTATAAATGTAAGTCTTTATGTTTTGATCAAACTCTTGATTTGTCAATAGAGTCTTGAAAATATCGTATATTCATAGAAAGACAGCTCAGAGAGAAGCCATTCAGCCTGTCATGCCTGTGCTGGCTCTTTGAAAGAGCAATTGCTCTTCATCCCCTCTTTTTGTCCATTACCCTATAAGTTCCTCAGGCTCAACTACCCGTCCAATTCCCTTTTAAAATTATTTATGGAGTCAGCTTCTACCATCATCTCAGATAGAACGTTCCAGACCCCGACAACTCTGAGTGAAAAATCTTCACTTCATTACTCCTCTGGATCTTTTGCTAATGATTTTGCATCGATAACCTCTCGTTGTATCAAATCTGGTTTATTCCCTCGCCATTTACCTTTTGAGAAGTGACCCAGCATTGCAAAAAGTAATGGGAACAAACATTTGTCAGTGAAAATATCCAGGTTCACGTACAAACATGCCCTTTCAGTAGCTTTTAATATCTGTGCAGCTTGTGGGTTTGGGACTCCATTCTTTAATAAAAGAAAACTGACAAAATTTATACAGAATTTTAGATAAAAAGTAATCTTCAGCTTAAATGCATGTGGTCAGTTATTTTTTTAATAAGCTTACAAAAGAGAAGGATTAAGCCTGGCCCACACTGGCATGGTATAATGTCTGCATACTATCACCCCAATCCTCCTCTCCCCTTACCCAAACAATCTCAATTAGTAGGGTTCGTTAATATTTTTAAGGTGTTTTGATTTGGCATGCTTGATTAGAGATGAAAATAATGGCTGGATGTTGTAAATTCACAAAAGGATATCAGTTTCTTTAATGATATACCAGAGGTTGACCTGTGACACTGCTCGCAAACTGTGCTGTTACAAGAATGGTGCCAGGGATGGGGAGTGAGTGATGGGGTACAGTTGGAACTGAAAGAAATTAGAAAGAAGTCTGTGAACGAGGTGCCCAGAGCAGTAAATTGATTATTGATTGCCTTAGCAATCAGAACTGCAATGTGATGAACATCTGTTGATTCAAGACTTTTGTATGTTTGGATCTTCCATAGCATTAACTAGATGATTGCATATTAAATAATTTGAATATGTAAATATAAGTCATTCTGCTCACCCACTGCAAGTAAGTAAATAAACAAGTACATTTTTTTCCCTACGTCCTGCAACTCCATTAGTAATGGATAGAATTATTGAATCGTATTGCATAGAAGGAGGCCGTCAGGCGATCATGCCTGTGCTAGCTCTTTGAAGGAGATATCGAATTAGTCCCACTCCCCCTACTCTTTCCCCATAGCCCTGGAATTTTCTCAAGTATTCACGCAATTCCTTTTTAAAAGTTATCATTGACTCAGATAGTGAATTCCAGGCCATACATATATAAAGAAGCTATGTGGTAACATGCTTTAATTGCATAAATAAACAACCTATTGAATATAGGCAGTGACATCATTTTTTGGTAATCAAAGATACCACAAATAAAGTTAAATAACAACAACTTGCATTTCTATAACACCTGAAGAATTTCACAGTTTTTTTTATCATTATTTTAGTGTGCAACTTAGAACATTAATTTTTCTCATATTCCGTCAAGGTCGGAATTTTGCACCACCCCCCCCCCCCCCCTCCACCCCTCCCCAGCAGGAATGGGCTGGTGTTGGATGGGGCTCGTAAAATGGAGTGGGAAGTGGGGGGAGATGCCATTCCTGACGCCTTCCCACCCCCGCTGCAAATTTACAAGGGGCGTCAGCAGCGAGAAACCACCCGCCCGCCCGCCCCAGGCCAATCAAGCCCTTAAGTGGCCAATTAACTGCCGCTGATTGGCTGGCGGCTCTTGGAGGCGGGACTTCTGCCTCAGAGGGGCCGAGGTCCCGCCCAAGGCCAATTGAGGGCCTAGGGGCGTAAAATCCTGGCATGGCTCCCCAGGCTCGGCGGAGGCGGCCTCTCCCCCAATATTTTTGGCCGGTGGGCGGGGCCTTCCACCCATGTAAAATTCCAGCCAGAGTTTCCAAGTTTCTCAGTTTTTCCAAATAATTTGAAAATCAGTTGTTAAAAGATGAAAAGATTTTTCAGGTAAAGTTTCAAATTGGCGCTATTTAAATTATGCTTCAGAGAAACGTCCAGTACTTCAGCACTTGTTGCTTGCTGGGCCTGCCTCTCATTCATATTGGAAAAGTATGAGGAAATTGAATTTTTTGCATAACAATCTAATAGCAATGTGAACCGCGAGCTTCATAAATTTTATATGAGATAAATGATATGTTGCTGCGGTAAATTCTAGGAATTTTTATGATTGGCAGCAAGATTGGCAGCCCAGAGCATGTGATAATTTAGTGTTTGTGAATTCTTCTTCCTCATTGCTCTTTTCAAATGTGATGAACTGAAGAAAGACAATTTTGGGGCTTAAAATAAATTATCTGGAAGCAAATATACAAATGGCATAAAGTACAAATATTTCACCTATTTGAGGTAATTTGTGAAACAGTACCCAGGCTTGGGTTTTTTATTTATGTGATTTATTTATTTAAGGCATTTGGTGAATGTTGCAGAAGCTGAGAGAGAAAGCACAAAGAGTGAGATCTTTACATTTCCACACATTTATTTACTTCCTTAGTGCTGCCAGACTCGATGCTGTCCTGCCTCCATTGTTGCCATATTTCAAAAATCCCTCGGTGAGCCAAAGCTCACAATCCATTCCCCCAGTTCTGGTAAACTCCAAGTCCTGCCTTCCCAGTGCTACCAAGTACTAAGATTCCTGAATTATATGACTCCATCCAAATTGCTGGCCAAAATTGGAATTGTCATTTCAGTGCACCCAAACCCCAGTATCCCTCCAAGGTGCCAAACCCCATGGTCCCCACCTGTAGTGCTGACAAACTCAAAGATAACCCACTCTCGACCTGCCAATCCTAAGAGCATCACCCTTTGTCATTGGAAAGCACAGAACCCTCCCAGTGCTCCTAAGCCTGCCCCTCTGGACGAGAAATCTAGAGCCGAGACTACTAATCCAGATCATGTGAATTCAAACCCTGCCAAAGCGGTTTGAGAATTGAATTCCATTAACAAAAATCTGGAAATAAAAAGCTGGTATTAGTACAGGTGACCATGACGAGCTGTCAGGAAAAGAACACTGGTTCACGAGTGTCCTTTAGGAATGGAAACCCGTTGTCCTTAGCCAATCTGGCCTATCTGTGACTCCAATCCCATGCAAATGTGGTTGACTCTTAACTGCCCTCTGAATTGGCCTGGCAAGTTATTAAGTTGCATCTAACGGCTAGAAGAAGGCCCATCACTGTCTTTTCAGGACAATGAGGGATGGGCAATAAATGGTGGTCTTGCCAATGGCAAAAAATTCTCAGGAAAATAATGGTGCTTACTTCCAGCATAGATCTTGCTCTGTAGTCTGGACTTGCAATAAGGTAAAAGATAAAATTAATCACAAAAATCAAGAAATATAACAAGGAACATTAATTTAAGTTTTCACAGAAAAACTGAGTCATGACATTTGATGTCTAAAAACTCAATGTAATTTAGTAAAAAAAAGCAATTAAGTTGCTACAAATCAGTCTCCCCAGTAATATCTTGTTTGTTACATCCCTTGAAATGAGACACCAGAAACACTGACTTACTATAAGCAATGCCACAGGAGATTTGCAAGTTTTTGTATTGTGCATATAATTTATTAAGGTTACATTAGTGCCATTTCTAAAAGTGTGACATTTACTTATCACATATTTGCAAATACTGCTTGATGAACTCTTGATGAACATTGTTGTAATGGACAGACAATCTTCATGGGATTTCAAGCATGTTTCATTATCATTTCAAAAGAGTTGTTATCGTAGTTGACGAATGTTCGAGCTTCAACTGAACATCAGGGAATTTACATGTAATAGACTCTTGCAATTACATTCACAGTAGCAGCAAATGTCCTAGAGGCTGGAAATCATCATTTAAAATTCAAGGGTATTCTGAAGCATAAGATAAATTGCTTGATGAACCTTGATGAATGTTCATTGAGAAAAGGACTATAAATGTTAATTTGGCCATTTTTTTACATAGATATTGAAGAATAGTTCAGAATCATTTCTACAGGCCTGTGAGTTACCTGCTAGCCATTGAAATCACATGAGGAAGAGGTTGCATTAATACTTGATTCTATTTTGTCTCCTGGTAATATTTTAGCAACTTAAACAGTTGTTTGGTGGTGGATGTCAGGATGGTTTGGTGGGGAGTGATAACCATTTTATTACGTCATCAGGACATTCCAAGGCACTCTGCAGCCCATGAATTGCTTTTAAAGTCAATGTTTGTTAGGCAAATGACAATTCGCAGAAAATGCTGCAAGATTCTCTGCTAGAACTAAGCCAAATGTCTTCTGTGAATCACTCATTGCACGAATGGCTCATCTCTATGCCGATGCAATAGGGTTTTTCTCTGTAAAAATATTCTCCGAGGCCCCTCAGGTTTCCTGTCAGCCTCCGTGACAACTAATTACATTTAAGCTTTCCATCTGCTCAGTAATCTATTGCAATTTACCTTCACAAAGGTTGCTATTCACATTCAATGTTAGAGTCTGAGCTGATATTGGTTGAACAGCATGTTCAACAAGCCAGTATTTTAACAGATTACGCCAATCTAATAAACCAATAGGCTTTCTCTTCAAAGGCAACCATCTAATATCTCAAGTGAACTTATGTGGCAACATCGCATACTCGCCAGCTTGATAAGAATAGCCGGACCAAGGAAGTACTCTCAGTCTTGAGCATACACGAGATTGAACCAGGCTCTGTGGCAGAAAGGGTTACTGCAAGAATCTTCTTTGATACAAAAGTGTTTCGTGACTCCTTCATCCATTCTTTCACATCAATCAAATGGTGCACTATTCAGTTGCAGGAAGGGTAGTTGCACAGAAAAGGCTGGAAATTTACTCTGGTTTTAATGTCTGTGCCGAGTGCATGATTATCACTAGCGCAGTTAATTGATTTGGATTTTGCCCCATTTTCACATAGAAAATGGTAGCCACTAAATGTGTGATGATAAAGCCTGAGTGAGAGTAACCCATTTTGAAATTTTCCTGAACCTGGTTGGCACACATAATACAAAGTGGGTGAAATCAGGCTGAACAATCCTTGATATAAAAACAAGAAATGCTGGAAATACTCAGCAGGTCTGGCAGCATCTGTGCAGAGAGAAGCAGAGTTAATGTTTCAGGTCAGTGACCCTTCTTCAGAACTGGCAAATATTAGAAATGTAAAAGGTTATAAGCAAGTAAAGTGAGGGTGGGGCAAGAGATGACAAAGGCGAAGGTGTTGATAGGACAGGGTCACAGAGAATAACTGACCAGAAGGTCATGGAACAAAGGCGAACAGTATGTTAATGGTGCGGTGAAAGACAAAGCGTTAGCACAGAGAGGATGTGAATGACTGTAAAGCACAGAGCACTCCAAGCACAAACATAAAAAAACACATTAAAAAACTTAAACAGTGGGTAAGCACAGTGGAAACAAACTAAACAAACTGACAAACCTAAAATAAAATAACCAAATAAAAAAGGAAACAGATAAAAAGAAAAAATAACTAAGCATAAAAAGGGGGACCCGTCATGCTCTGAAATTATTGAACTCAATGTTCAGTCCGGCAGGCCTAATCGGTAAATGAGATGCTGTTACATGAGCTTGCGTTGATGTTCGTTGGAACACTGCAGCAATCCCAGGACAGAGATGGGAGCAGGGGGGAGTGTTGAAATGGCCAGCAACCGGAAGCTCGGGGTCATGCTTACGGACTGAGCGGAGGTGTTCCGCAAAGCAGTCACCCAATCTGCGTTTGGTCTCCCCAATGTAGAGGAGACCACATTGTGAGCAGCGAATACAGTATACTAAATTGAAAGAAGTACAAGAAAATCGCTGCTTCACCTGAAAAGAGTGTTTGGGGCCTTGGATAGTGAGGAGAGAGGAGGTAGATGGGCAGGTATTGCGCCTCCTGAGATTGCAGGGCAAGGTACCATGGGAAGGGGACGAGGTGGCGGGGGTAATTGCCCTTGTTTCCCGCGACTGGAACACAGCCTGCAGGGGATGAAACTACAGCGAGAGTTGCTACATTTTGTTAAAAGTTGTACATTTCCAACACCTTTACGGTGGAATGGCTATCTGCAGCAACCAAGGGCACTATGAGACCCATGCAGGGGTTTCCTGTTCAAATACAGGGCTCCCGTTAAAACTCACCATAACACAATTAAACTGCATATAACTACTGGATCAGTGTAATATAAGCATAGGATGTTGTGCTATGATTTAATTTATTATTAATAAAGCAGGGAGATATTAAAACCAAGTCCCCGTCTGCAGTCTTGAGTGGAGATAAAAGATCCCACGGCCACTAGGCAGGAGGAGGAAAGGGGAGTTCTTGGCCAATATTTATCACTTGACTAATATCACTAAAGCAAACTATCTGCTCAATATCATAATGCTGTTTGTTGGATCTTGCTGTGCATAAATTGGCTGCTGCGTTTCCCACATTACAACAGTGACTACAATTTGAAGGTACTTAATTGGCTGTAAAGTGCTTTGGGAAGTCCTGAGGTTGTGAAAGACACTATATACATGCAAGACCTTTCTTTTTTATAATGCAATGTGTAAACATTCTGCAGGCCCATTTATTCATGCATTTTACAACATGTTTTGTATTTTAATGAAAGGATGGAGGGCACAGGGTGATTGTGCGTTGGGCTTTGTGGAGGAATGTTCTTGGTGCTCAGACCTTCAGGAATTCTTAATTCAGTTTTGGCAACAATGGAACTACTTTGGTCATTTCGTAAATTTCACAGACTAAGGTAAAATTAATAATAGTCTTCTTGGCATGGAGCCTCACTTGGCATAAAGGCAGGTCAATCAGTCAGCTGTGTATGCTTGTCTGAACAGCTTTCCCCTTAGAGTGAGATTCTGTGCTGATAACAAAACTTGTAAAATGTGCCCCAATACCTTTAATGATCTGTCTTCTGTGTGTTTATGTATAAATGAGTAAACTGTCAGTGTAAAATGTTCCTGGTCTCAATAGCCTTTAATGTCTTATAATGAATTTTAATACTTACCTTTGGTTTGACCTTTTGTGCTCATTAAGAGGAGGGATGTTAATACAAGGGAATAAATTTCTTGCACCTTTTACCACTGCTCCCAGTGTCAGGTGCAGCACATATTGACTACCTTAATGATGTTACTTAATGCTGAGATCATTAGAGGATTGCATCTGTGTGACATTTCAGCTTTTCACTGCTGCCATCCCCTGACTAGCTCTTTAATTATTCCTGAATCCGAAGCAGTTTTGTGCTGTAGAGTCACCACTCAGATACTACACAAATTCATCTCACGCAGAGCCCGTACAGGGAGAGGCTTCTGCCCCATCAGTCTGTGCTGTGTGTGAATCCTGCAGTTCCCACTGTGAAAGGATCTCACGTCACCCAGTTGGCGAGTGATGCAGCGCATAAGTGTCTGTTGCTATTTTCCAATGTAAACTGTATCATAGTGGGGAGACCAGGGTCCAGAGACCAGGAGGGGGAGAAAAGCCAGGTCAAGTCTTTTTTGTGCTCTGTGTGAAAAAGGAAAGGCGTTGATCTTACATGGCTTTTCATGACCTCAGGACATTATAAAGTGCTTTACAGTCAATTAAGTACTTTTTGAAGTGTAGTCACTGTTCTAACAGGAAATGCTGCTATCAATTTGCACACAGCAAGGTCTCAGAAACAGCAGTGAGATAATGACTGGATAATCTGATTTAGCGAATGTTGGTTGAGCGATAAATATTGGCCAGGACATTGGAAGACGTCCCATGGTCTTCTTGAAAAAGAGCACCATAGAACCTTTTATGCCCACCTGAGGCAACAGACTGGGACACGATTTAATGTCTCATCTGAAAGGTGCTAGCTGCGACAGTGCAGCACTCCCTCACCACAGCACTGCAGTGTTAGCCTAGATTTTTGTGCTAGTTACTTTCAGTAACCGAGAAACACCTTTAAATATTACTGTCACACTCTGAAGGTGTCTTTCTGTCTTTATGTTGTCGGAATCTATTAGTGAACAGTCCTTGGTGGAGTTAAACTGATTAAAAATGGGACTACAATACAATGAGACACAAGGGGCTGAATTTTATAGAGCCCTTGACATCGGGAACGGTGGTAGGGGGCGGGGGGCAGGAAGAGCATGAAGATTGCTCCAGATGAGGCCCGCCACCAACCCTGACACTATGAGGGTCCGGCCCGATCTCAACAGAGGTGGAGAGGCCTCTGACCCCCACCGCTCGGCAATGGGACCACGATTTACATATTGAAATAAATTACCTTACCTGAATTAATGAATCGCTCGTGACCTCCCGATTTGCCGCACCGATCTTCATTGTGGCGGTCGGCAATGCCACGCCATCGGATCCCCGTTCAGGGAAACAAGGCGCGACTCCTGTGGGGAGGGGGGAGGAGGTACTTTTCTCAGTGCAGCAGGGTGGGAGCGAGGTCAAACTCTTCAGATTGGTTTGGGGGATGGTGGGAAGGGGTTGAGGGTTAAAGTTTATGAACTTCGGGGATGGAAGGTCACGTCATCAAGGTAAATATTTTGGGGGGTGCGCAGGCAAGGAATTAAATGTAAGGCTATTGGGTGGGGTGGGAGAGGGGATGGAAAACATTTTTCAATTACTTTTATTACCGTAAAATGCAATGTTCCTTTAAGAATTGAAATAGTCATTTGGGGCTCTCAGCCCTTTAAAAATGGTGCGCAGTGGCACCGGACACCATTGCCGGGGACGGCTTACCTGCCCCCTCCACATCATCGTGGGGGGACACCGCCCCGGCCATGGTAATAAGCCTCCACGTTTGTAATTGTGGCAGCTCCACGACATGCGCCCTGTGTCTGCAGGCCGCCATTTTTTTTGCCTATTGAATCCAGCCCAAGGTTTTAAGTTTTGCCGAGCTGAAACATAAATATCCCGTTCAATCATTGAGCAAGATCAGTCAAAAATGCGGGTTTTGATTTTTTTACACATTCCTTTGACACTTCAGTTATAAGCACATCTTAATTCGAATCATTTTCAAAATGTATTGAGTCTATATGTTGTCAGGTTATAACTCATAGCTAAATGATATATGAATACACTACAGGTACAGTGACTTTGTAATCAGGAGTATATATCACTCCATTGTGCATGGCATTAGGCTCATGGCTGGGCAGTGATGGTCTGAATTATTCCTGAATGCCTGATCACAGAAATTGGTGCACAAGCTTTTCTAATGTGATGTCACAAGTCAGCAATTGAAAGGAAATTATTCTAAAGGTTTCAGGTGTAGCGCTACCATCGTAGCCTAATTTAGTATTGGCACTGGGCATTCCCAGAACCAGTATTGCATGGTTTAAGTAAAGAATAGAATTTTAAGGAGAGTCTTGAAAGGAGGAGAGGTAGGTGGAGATTTACAGCGAGGCAATTCCAGAGCCTGAATGGCTGAAGGCACAGTTATCAATAGTGGAGCAAAGGGAGTGGGGGATGGACAAGGCTGGAGTTGGAGAACACAAATCTCCCAGATTGTTCTAGAGTTGGAAGAGGTTACATTGATAGGAAGGGACGAGGCCATGAAGGGACTTGAACAAAAGGATAAGAATCTTACATTTGAAACAATAAGGGACTGTGAGCCAATGTAGGTCAGGAAGCACAGGGATAGCAGGTGAGCAGGACTTTGAAAGGGTAGGATATGGGCAGCAGAATTTTGGATGAGATGATGTTTATGGAGTGTGAAGGGTGGCACGCTGGCCAGGAGAGTTTTGAAATAGTCAAATCTGGAAGTGACACAGGCATGGATTTATCCTGAAAGCTTATTGTATTGAATGTTCTGTTAGATAACCAGACACAGTCATAGTCAGTGACAAGGTAGATGCCTTGTAAGAAACAAAAAGTACAGCAGAGGAGAGGTGCTTGATCAGAAATGTAAATACATGGATCGAGTGCTCAGCTCCTCTTCTTGAACCGACTTGGATAAAAACATGGCTTTTCTGATATTACATAGAATTTGCAGCACAGAAATCGGCCATTCAGCCCAACTGGTGCTAAGGGTTTATTTTTAAGATATATGTCGAGTGGTGACAAGTCCCTTCCCCAACCCTTGAAGTTTCTACCAGCGATGAGAGCAAAGTGTGAGTGTACATGTTTTTTTAATTCATGCTCACATCACAGGCAAGGTTAGCATTTATTCCATTCCATCCTTCCATTCCGAGTTGTCCTGCAGCATTTTTCTTGAACACCTGTAATGTTTTTTGTAATAGTTTGATGTAACTGAGTGGCTTGCTCGGTCAATCATGTTGGTGTAGGTCTGGAGTTACATATAGTGCAAGGATGTCAGGTTTCCTTCCTTAAAGGACATTAGTGAGCTGGTTGGGTTTTTATGTATTCTGACAATGTCATGGTCACTTTTACTGATAATAGTTTCAAAAAGTACTAGGAAATAAAAATCTGAATTCAAATTCTCAAATTACCATGGTGGGATTTGAACTCATGGGCAGAATTTTAATGGCTCCCGGGTGGGTGGGATTGGAGGTGGGGGTGCTGGTAAAATATCAGGGAGCTGCTTCAGGTGGCTCCCCGACACTGTCCCACTGCCAGGGCATTATCCCAGCAGCAGATTGGGAGGCGGATTGGCTGCCTGCTCCGAGGAGGCAGGCGGCTGATTTGCATATGTACAGGTCCTATTGAGGGCCATTTTACAGGGCCACTGGCATTTTGCCAATGATGGGATGTGGGAAGGCTGCCAGCTTGATAGAAGCAGCCTCCCTGTGGCAACCCAAGGAGCCATCGGGGCCAGAGGCTCCATGGCCCAAAGAGGGAGCCACAGCACCCATGGCCCCAACAATCTCCCCAGAGGGTTTTCTCCTGTTCCTTGGCCCCCTGAACCTTTTTATTTTTCATTTACTTAACTGTTGGGGGCTTGAGCTCTCCTGCCTGCCTCAGCAGTGACCACCTGAAGCTTCAAAGCTGCTGACCCTCTAATTGGGTCATCAGGAGCCCACCCACTACCTTTAATTGGATGGCGGGCCCACAGGCGGCCAAGTCGGAGGTCGCCTGCAGTAAAATGGCTGATCTGGTCCCGCTGCCGGCAAGTGCTGACTCGGGACCCGCTTTTCGTTGGGGGTCCCAAAGCCCATTTAAATTCAGCCCCATGTTTCTCTGGATTATTAGTCCATGCTTCTGGTTTACTAGTTTTGCCACTTAACCACGACACGACTGTACGCCTCTTTGTATAGTATCATTTATTATTGAGATTTGGATGCTTCAAAATACAGACATGCTTTTTTGGGCATCCAGAAGCATAGTGGAAGATCTAGCGTTTATACTTCCGTGGCCGTAATCAGCGGCGGACGTAAACAATGGCGGTCAGCCCATGCGGGCCGCATGTCGCGGAACCACTGCAATATTAAATGTGGTGGCTCGTAAATGGCCGGGGTGGGGGGGTGGAACCGCCCCTCCCCCCAGTGACGTGGAGGCAGCAGCCAGACCATCCCCAGCAATGGTGTCAGCTGCCTTTGCGCAGGCGCTGACGCCATTTTTAAAAGGCTTTGAGACCTAACTTTCAATTTAATTTTTAAAGGTAAGTTTAATGAAAAAATTTAAATCCATTTAAATTGCCCCTCTCCCACAACCCCCAATAACCGTAAAATTCATTACTTGCCTTCTCCCCCTCAAAATAAAACTTCCCCTGCCCACCTGACCTTCCCCCCCAAAGTTCATAAACTTTGCACTGTAACCCTTCCCACCATTCCCTACACCAATGAGATGAGTTTGACCCCACTCCCACCTCCCCCCACCCCTGCACTGGAAAATTTACCTGCTCCCCCCTCCCCACCAGTGTTCCCCAAACGGAGATCCGAAGACGTGTGAGTGCTGGCCACCGGCACCAATATTGCACTGGGACAGATGGCGGGAGCGAGAAGGTAATTTATTCGTTCATTTAAATTAATTAACATATTTAAATTCGGCAACCGTCGCCAAGGGGCAGGGTCAGCCACAGGGCCTCGGCGCCACCGGCATTATCTGGCCAGGCCTTACCGGCATCAAGGCCCATGGTGGGTCTCTGCTGGAGGCCTCATAAAATTCCCATATGCTCACTCTTTTACGCTGCACGTGTTCACTCTGTGCCTCCTCTTTCCGGAGCTACAGTTTCAAATCTCTTTCTATCTTTAAGAAAAGAGTAGGAACATGAGATAGAAGCCTTGGGATCTCATGGGAATAATTGGTTTCAAGGCCAGCCTACTTTGGAAATGTTACCAAAATCATTCAGAGCTCCTGGTGAATCTTCACCAGCACAGTAAAACCCCCTGAGATGTGTTCGCTGTTGTCTAACCATAGTGCAGCATAAATGCGACACCAGAACCAAGAAAGGAAAACAGAAAATGCAGAGCGAAACAGAGTTTTCACATCAATCCGACCTTGCATCAGAACATGAAACTCCATTTCTCCCTCTGCCGTTGCTGCCCAACTTGCTGAGCGGTTCCTGCATTTTCTGTTTTCATTTCAGGTTTCCAGCATCTACAGTATTTTGCTTTTGCATCAGAACAGAGAAGCCCAGTGAACATATGTAAAGACATATTCCCTACCTAACAGCATTGTCAGAACACCTTCATCAGATGAACTGCAGCGGTTCGGTATGAAGGCCCACCAGCAGCTCCTCCTCAGCAGCTCCTCGGGGTGAGGAATAAATGTCGGCCATGCCTATATCCCATAAATGAATAAAAGGTGGTTTTGGTGTTTCTGATATCAAAATTACATACACTTATCTGGCAATGGATAAATTCAGTTAATTTCTGTTTGGAATTGACTTGGTCGTAGATTCTTCTCCTGATCTTGTTCTTTAACGTATAATAAGCATCTAAATTCAAACAGGGCGGCTTCAGATTATATAATTAGGCACCAGTAAAATGTCAAAAGTGTTTTATAACAGCTGTTTCGACAGCGCCTTTGTTTGAAACCTCATGAGCCAACATTCAGATTGGCCCCAGCTGCTGAGGTTTGATGACACAACACCGGGTTGCTGTTAAATTGCACTTGGCGTGATAGAGGTAAAAAATGCAATGGTACAATTACTGGGCTGGCACACGTGCTCCTGTGTGTCCTCATGGATACTGCGCATCAAGTGTAATTATATGTCTTTGCCATCTTATTACTCGCCAGAAACTGAAGGGTTCAATATCAGACCCATAACACTGAAGGTGGAGTATGTCAATTTTATTCTTAGGCCATTGTCACAAGACCAAGCAACTGTGAGTCATAGATTAAAGTAATTGCTCCATAACCTCTTCGTTTTAAGCATCTAGAATCTCGTATTTTCCGCTTTTAATTAGAGCAATTAAAGTAATTGAGCTGGGATTGTGAACTTTGCTCCTCATTTATAGTGACAAGGCGTAAATCTCCAAAACAAACAAACTCTGGTGTAGGTCTCAGTTCTTGCTATAATAACCATGAATTTAGCGAATTGAGGAGAAGCATTTACTCTCACTTTTGTGAATGAGGAGATTGCAAGGTAATTATAGACAAGGACGATCATTCGATCCATTCAGAAATTGAAATTCCCCAGATGCACTATTTACCTGTCCCTTAAAGGATTCTAGGGTTTTTACCTCTCCCTCGGAATCCATTCCTTGTGTTGGCCACTCTGTGGGGGTAATATTGAATTTGTGCATCAGTGTAAAATGGGTGATATCGAATTGGCAGCCTGTTCTGCATCTCTTCAAATTTTTATTTCCATTGAAATCAGCTTCCTGAACTGCTGACATCAGAGGGTTACATGGAATTGTCAAATGACAGCACAACTACGTTCAGCAGTGCTCCCTGCATCAAAGGACTTCTGGAGCAGTCCATCTGCAGACACTATAAGCAGCTTTTGTTCAAAATTTGTTCTTCCGCATCGGCACCTCTTTCAATGATTGCTGTAGCCCTTTAAATAGGGCTTACAATAGCTCTGCACAAGTAGCCTACTGCATGGGTGGGAACTTACCCTGAATGTCCAAGCCAGACTCTCAGTTGGGGATGGCTATGTGTTATGAGCTTGATAGATGTTCTACAGCACGCTGGAAAGTTTTATCCTCCAACATTTTTAACTTCCTCCAAGCAAAGAAACAGAATAATGGTGAAACTGGCATAACTGGACCCACTATAGGAGCCCAGAGCACCAAATTCCATCAGAGTCTGCTGCTGAGCAGTTCAGTAAAGTGCTTAATTTCATCTGGGATTTCATTGACTCAATCCTAGAATTTTGACCATGGTTACTTGGCCTGGAAGGACTATTTAAGACATAACTACTAGACTAATCACAATAAAATACTAATTGATATCTATTAATGATGTATTATATCAGAGCTGTTGTAAGTGCATCTGCAGCTATTTAAAGGGCTGCAGTGAACATTGAAAGGGTTGCAGAGGTAAAGGAACGTAATTTTGAACCAAAGCTGCTTATAGTGTCAGCAGATGGACTGCTCCAGACGTCGACTGATACAGGAAGCACTACTGAATTTTTTTTTTAATTTCCAAAATATACTTTATTCATAAAAATCTGTAAAAGTTACATTCCCAAACAGTTTAAAACAGCATCAAGTCAAAGAATACAGACAGTGCAAAGGTGATCAGTTACCTTCTATACAATCATGAGTTGCCTCACAACCCTTCCATTTCATTGTCATGCCATATACATTTTTACATTTACAGCACACAAAATTTCTCCAATACAGTTCGAGGGGTTTCCCATGGATCCAGCCCCTCAGTTCAGCTTGGTGGGGGGACCTTACACTGTGGTCTTTCCCCATTGAGCCTTTGCTGCAGCTGCCCCAAGCTTTAGTGCGTCCCTCAGCACATAGTCCTGGACCTTGGAATGTGCCAGTCTGCAACATTCGGTCATGGACAACTCTTTGCGCTGGAAGACCAGCAAGTTTCGGGCAGACCAAAGGGCGTCTTTCACCGAATTGATAGTCCTCCAGCAGCAGTTGATGTTTGTCTCGGTGTGCGTCCCTGGGAACAGCCCGTAGAGCACAGACTCCTGTGTTACAGAGCTGCTTGGGATGAACCTCGACAAAAACCACTGCATCTCTTTCCACACCTACTGAATGTAGTTCGGGAAAGGAAGGGCTGGAGAGATGCAAAACAGGTTGCTGATTCACTATCACCCATTTTACACTGTTGCACAAAGTCAATATTACCCCAACAGAGTAGTCATCACAAGGAATGGATTCCCAGAGAGAGGTGTGAAAACCCTAGAATCCCTTAAGTGACAGGTAAATGGTGCATCTGGGGAATTTCAATTTCTGAATGGATCAAATGATCGTCCTTGTCTATAATTATCTTCATTCACAAAATTGAGGGTAAGTGCTTATTCTCAATGCTCTAAATTCATGGTTATTATGGCAAGAAATGGGACCTGTACCAGTTTGTTTGTTTTGGTGATTTATGTCTTGTCACTGTAAATGAGGAGCAAAGTTCACAATCCCAGCTCAATTCCTTTAATTGCTCTAATTAAAAGCAAAAAATACACGATGTCTGGATGCTTAAAACGAAGAGGTTATGGGGCAATTACTTTACTCTAAGACACACATCTTGTTCTACACAGAAACTAACAGAACAATGATTTATATTATTTCACTGCTATTTTTGCTATGTTTGAAGTTTGCTAAGGACAGCCTACAATCATCTAGCATGGAAAGAGGCTGTTCAAACCATTATGTCTGTGAAGGATGCATCCTATTAGTTCCAAACCTTCTGCACTTTCTCCACAGCCCTGCATTTTTTTTTTCCTTTTCAAGTATTCATCCAAATCTCTTTTCCAGATCACAACAACTCACTGCTTAAAAAAATCCTCTCCACCTTGCCTCTGGTTCTTTTACCAATCGATCTCCTCTGGTTTTTGACCTTCCTGCCAGTGGAAACAGTTTTTCCTTACTTACTCTATCAAAACCTTCCCTAATTTTGCATGCCTCGATTAAGGCGACCCGGGTTTGATTCTGGGTACTCCCAGTTCGGAGTTTGCAAGTTCTCCCTGTGACCGCGTGGGTTTCCGCCGGGTGCTCCGGTCTGCCAAAGACTTCCAGGTTTATAGGTAAATTGGCCATTGTAAATTGCCCCTAGTGTAGGTAGGTAGTAGGGGAATTGAGGGGATGTGGTAGGAATATGGGATTAATGTAGGATTTGTATAAATGGGTGGTTGATGGTCGGCACAGACCCGGTGGGCCAAAGGGCCTGTTTCAGTGCTGTATCTCTAAATAAATAAATAAATAAATCTCCCCTTAACCTTCACCTCTCTAAGGAGAACAATCCCAGTTTCTATACTGCATCTACATTATTGAAGTCCCTCATTCCTGATATCCTTCTAGTCAATCTCCTCTGCACCCTTTCCAAAGGATCCTTCATAAAGTGTGATGCTCAGATTTAAAAAGGTTTAACATTAATTCCTTGCTTTTATACTCTTATGTCGATATTTTCAAAACATGGGATTTTGTATGTTTTTATTAACAACATGATCAACTTGTCCTGCCATCTTCAAAGATATAGGTATCCTATATTCTTCTTGTAGGAAACTAGTAGTAAGTTTGAATCTTTTCACTTCTAAATTTGAGATTTCATTTAGTTCGACTGATTTGAAATGAACATTTCATCTCTCTGATGGCTATAAGGTTTCAATATGTAAGTTCTGGCAGCTTTAAGCCTGTCCCTAGTGGCAGTGACTCTCAAATATAAAGCTGTGCGCAACCCAACCACAACAACTTATATTTTTATGAGGCCTTGAATGCAGAAACCATCCCAAGGCACAACAGTGGGCAGGGAGAAAAAACGATAAAAGGAATAAAGCAATGGAAGCTGAGCCATGGTATGTGATTTAGGTGAGATGACAAAAAGCTTGAGCGCTAAAGGGTGTGGAAAGGAGTATAACACCGGAGGAAGTTGCCAAAGTAGTATGGTAGGTGAGGCCTTCATCCCTGTGTTCACGGAACGATATTGGCTCCTGTTGTGGCAATGCCTCGATTTTAAAATTGTCATCCTTGCTTTCCAATCTCCCCATGGCCTCACCCAACTCCCCCCCACACCCTCTTCCTATCTCCCCTAGCCCTGGAATTTCCTCCCTAAATTTCTCCAACTCCACCTTTCTCCCATCCTTAAAACACTCTTTAAAACCTGCCTCTTTTGGTCACCTGTCCTAATCTTTTCATTTGGTTTGGTGTCAAGCATTGTTTGACAACACTCCTGTGAAGCGCTTTGGGACGTTTTACTAAACTGAAGGAGCTATATAAATGTAAGTTGTTGTTGGAGTTGTTTGAAGATAAAACGAGGATATTGGGGACAGGAAAACACTGTCGGTCAATAAGGGAACGAGTGACAGGTGAGTCAGATTTAATGTGGAAAAGAATACGTTGGCAGTTTATGTAGGGTGGAAGATAGAAGGCTAGTGAAGGAGAAGAAATGAGGCAAAAGAACAGATAAGAGTTTCAACATCAGAGGGAGGCTGGGATACACGATGATGTAGAGGTGAAAGAAAACAAGCCGAGTGATGGATAGGATGTGGCATTTTCAGCTCAGCTCTGGGTCTTGCAGTGTGGCAATTTTTTACCTAGACTGGTTCAGGCCTGAGCAAGTGGCCATGGGACAGGAATGGTGTCAGTAGAAAGGGACCCAGTACAAACTGGCACATACTCTGAAGTAAAGGCCGGCTTGGGTCTGCAAAAAAAAACCCGACCCGAGATTGACAGAACCACATCCGACCCGAGCCCGACCCGGCCAGAGTCCTTCCATTTTTTCCCACTCCCGACCCGACACGACCCGACCAGACCATCAGTTAACGTACCTTCTGTTTTTCACTTTGTTGCTGATCTGCACAAGCTTAAAATAACTGTAACAAAACCACCTTTCTAGTCCAAAAATTACATTAACATTGGAGCCATTTAGCTGTGATGGAGTATGTCCGACCCGAGCCAGGATGTCCGACCCGGAAGTGCAACCCGACCCGACCCAAACCCGACACGTCACGTCGTCAGGTCCCATTGGGTTTGGGTTGGGTAGCAGGCCTTTATTCTGAAGCTCACATTGGCACACTATGGGCTGGATTTTATTCACCCTCCGCTGGGAGCAGCGACGGGTGAAAAAGTGGCGGCCCGCATGCCGCCAAGATCTTCCTCGCGGCAGCTCATGTTAATGACCCAGTCGGTCCACCCACCCCAATCACGTGGAGGGGGTGGGCTTTCCGCCGGCAATGGCGTCAGCCGCCTGTGTGCAGGCGCTGGTGTCATTTTTAAAGGGCAGCTGGCTAATTTAAATTTTTCAAGTTATACCCCCCCTACTGTACTGATTAAAAATCTGCCACCCCTTTCCCACCCCCAAATAACAATATTCATGATTTGCCCTCTTCCACCCCCCCCCCCCCCCTCCCCCCACACCAAAGCACTTACTTTCCACACTTGACCTTACCTCCCCACCCCAAACAGAACAAAGTGCACAGGTCAGCCCTTCTCACCATCCCCTACACTAATGATGCAAATTTGAACCAGTTCCCCAACCCCCTCACTAAAAATCTCAGGTTCCCCCCTTCCCCACTACTGTGGTGCCTGCTTTCCCAGACGGGAAAGTGAAGGCTCATGAGTGTCAGTGTCGGGAGCTCTGTAAAATCCTGGCCAGAAGGTGACTCCCACCTGTCATGGAATGTCATGCTGGTGCAGTTGGAGAGTCAGCCTTTGAGGCTGGGCTCAGGAAATATTGTTTTACAGGGCAGATTTCCTGTCTTTGAAAGGCTCCATCTTATTGTTGTCAACAAATAGTTAAAATAGTTGCAATAATGCTAGGCTCAAGTTCATTGTAGATGAATTGAGTTGAAGCCTACAAATTCCCTTCAAAATTGTGATTCAATATTTTAAAAGTTTTGCCTTTTTAAACTTCTGGATCAGGGAGTAGTATCCTGCATTTAATACCCGGCTGAGTTTATTCATTTCACCTGAGTTATAAATATGGGCAGTGCAACTGTCTATAGCTCCACTGGCTGAGAGAAGCAGTCTCTTGACTAATATTGCACGGGGCCCTTTCACCCTCGGAAAATTGCCATTTTGACAAGGTACCAGGATCTGCTGTGCTGCTGGAACTGTACTCAAACCAACACCCTGAGGCGAGGAGTGGAGTCAGTGTGAAAACAATAATGTTGCCTTCTGCCTAGTGCTTATATTCAAATTTTTTTTTGGAAGGCATCTTTTGAGCTGCTGAAATCATTTTATGCGAGAATTTGCAGAGTTAAATTGCAGAATCTCGTAAACCCAAAAGAGGTAACATCTCCATGGCTGCACATCTATCCAGCCTGACTAATGAGGAAGAGATATTTTAATAAGATCATTCATTTTACAATAATATCATATTGACCATCTCGAGGTAGTGTAAGGAAGCGCTTACTGAATGAGCAAAACATTCAAAGTAATGTGCTTGGAAATTTACTCCTACTCACTTCATTAACTACACTGGTGCATTTGAAATGCAGTCAATCACTCCTTCCGTTGCAGTCGAATGCTGCTTTATCAAGAGCTAAATAAAATGTGAAATTAGATATGACAAGGCTGGACATATCTATTAGTGTGCCAGCACTTGGCTGTAAAGAAGCCAGTTTGTTGAGCAATTGTTGACATTGAGTCATACAATCTTTTAGCACAGAAAGTGGCCATTCAGCCCATCGCACATCTGCCAGCTCTTTGAAAGAGCTATTTGATTAGTCCCACTCCTGTGCTCTTTCTGCATACCCATGTAAATGAGGAGCTGTAAACCATGCTGCTTTGACAATTCAAGCAACACATAAACTCGATCATAATTTCAGAAGCATGAAGCAAGAAGGTCAATTAACTGACAATTAATGAAGCTACCAAAAAGCAGTGAAGTCTTTATCAGGAGAGGTTTCTCTTCTATTCCTTGGTTTCCCATAACAATCTAAAAATATTTAATGTTTGCTTCTTGTTTTCTGGTATCAATCATGACACTTGTGGAGATCCACTCTAAATGTTGCACCAATTAATGAATCAAACAGCTGAATTTGACCAAACTGAGACACAGGTTTTTGAATAGAGCAATGCTGTTTGCAAATACTAATATCCATTCCTGGCCATTAGCGTTTCTTATTTAAGTTTTTAACGACCACCACTGACTCAGATAGATCAATTAAATCATTTTGGTAAGAACACAAGAAATCGGAGCAGAAATAGACCATATGGCCCATCGAGCCTGTTCCACCATTCAATACGATCATGGCTGATCTCGGGCTTCAATTCCACTTTCCTGCCCACTCCCCATATCCCTTGATTCCTTGTGAGACCAAAAATCTATCTATCCCAGCCTTAAATGTATTCAATGATGGAACATCCACAACCCTCTGGGGTAGAGAATTCCAAAGATTCACAACCCTTTGAGTGAAGTAATTTCTCCTCATTTCAGTCCTTGATGATTGGTCTCTTATCCTGAGACTGTGCCCCCGTGTTCTAGATTCCCTGACCAGTGGAAACAATCTCTCAGCTTCTACCCTATCAGGCCTTGCCAGAATCTTGTATGTCTCAATTAGATTGCCTTTCATTCTTCTAAACTCCAGAGAATATAGGCTTAATTTACTCAGCCTCTCATCATAGGATGATACCCTCATCCCAGGGACCAATTTAGTAAATCTTCACTGCACCGCCTCTAGTGCAAGTATATTCTTTCTTAAATGTGGAGACCAAAACTGCACACAGTATTCCAGGTGCGGTCTCACCAAAGCCCTGTACAGTTTTGGTAAGATTTCTTTATTCCTGTACTCCAATCCCCTTGCAATAAGGGCCGACATGCCATTTGCCTTCCGAATAGCCGGCCGCAACTGCATGTTAACTTTGTGCATTCCTTGTACGAGTGCCCACAATTCTCTCTGAACATCAGCACTTATCAGTTTCGCACCTTTTAAAAAATATTCTGCTTTTCTATTTTTATGAACAAAGTGAACAACTTCACATTTCCCTACATTATACTCCATTTGCCATCTTGTTGCCCACTCACTTAGCCTCTCTATATCTGTTTGCAGCCTCTCTACATTCTCCCCACAGCTTACCTTTCCACCGAGCTTTGTATCATCAGCAAACTTAGATACATTACTCTCCATCTCTTCATCCAAGTCATGAATATAGAGTGTAAATAGCTGAGGCCCCAGCACTGATCCTTGCGGCACCCCACTATTCACTGCCTGCCAACTTGAAAATGCCTCAGTTATGCCCACTCTCTGCTTCCTGCCTATTAACCAATCCTCTATCCATGCTAATATATTACCCTCAACACCATGAGTCCTTATCTTGCCTATTAATCTTTTATATAGCACCTAATCAAATGCCAATTGGAAATCCAGGTATACTACATCTACTGGTTCCCCTTTATCTACCCTACTGGTTACATCTTCAAAAAACTCTAATAAATTTGTTCAACAGGATCTTCCTTTAGTAAAACCATACTGACTTGTTTGAATCATACTATGCTTTTCCAAGTGCAATGTTAAGACTTCTTTAATAATAGTTTCCAGCATCTTCCCAAAGACTGATGTTAGGCTAACTGGCCTGTAATTCCCTGTTTTCTCTCTACCTCCTTTCTTGAAAAGCGGTGTAACATTTGCCAACTTCCAATCTGACAGGGCCATTCCTAAATCTAAGGAATTCTGGAAAATCATAGCCAGTGCATCCACTATCTCTTCAGCTATCTCTTTTTTAGAACCCTAGCACGTAGGCCATCTGGTCCCAACGACTTGACAGATTTTAGTCCCTCAAGTTTCTCCAATACTTTTCTTGGCTGATATCAATATCCTTAACTTCTTCACTCTTTTTAGCCCAATACAATCATTTGTTGGTTCAGTGGCAACCTTTAGGAATCAAGGTTAGAAAGTTGCATGGGAGAAGTTCATCTTGCGCCTAAAATGGGTGGGAATTTGATGAAAGGGATTGCTCTGCAAGCTGACCAAATTTGCCGTCAGGCCTGAGTTGAATGGAATTGGCAAGTCACAGAGGCCAAATGGAGCATCCACATGCAGTTTGAGAGTGTGGGGGTTTGACTGAGTCTGGCCAGCTCCCAAATCAAGCTGGACCATAGGTCCAGGGGCAGGGAAACTAGGCAAAGCTGAAGGAGTGGGGTGGGATCAGGCTGGGCTTTTAGTGGCTCACCGTATCTTTGCAAAAACAGGAGTGCTCTTACTCCTTCTGGCACTGGAGAAGTATAACTTACAGGAGGTAGGACCCCCACTATACATCGCAAAGCTGCCTGCTTTTGCCCCACCTGATTATGGCATCAAGCGGACCTTGGCACCAGTGATGCCTGGTCCCAAATCTTCAACTTTTTCAGAAGCAGAACAAAGATCTCCAAATTGAATCTCATCCCCCCAGCAGTACCCTCCGGTGGGTCATAGCACCAGACCAGGACTTGAGCATATAATATAGGCTGATGCTTCAGAAAGAAAAGGAAGACTTGCATTTATATAGCGCTTTTCAGGACCAATAGGCATCTCAAGGCACTTTACAGCCAATTAAGTACTTTGTGAAGCGTAGTCACTGCTGTGATGTCGGTAAGACAGCCAATTTGCGCACAGAAAGCTCTCACAAATAGCAACATGATAATGACTAGATAATATGTTTCTTTTTGTGATGTTGTTTGCATAAGTATCAGCCAGGGCACCAGGGATAACCCCCTCCCTGCTCTTCTTTGAAATAGCACCATGGGGTCTTTTACGACCACCTGAGAGGTCAGATGGGACCTTTGTTTTAGGTCTCACCCAAAAGGCAGCACCTGCGATAGTGCAGCACTCCCTCAGTACTGCACTGGAGTGACTGCCTTGATTTTTATGTTCAAGGCCTGGAGTGGAACATGAACTCACAACATTGTGACTCAGAGGCGAGAGTGCTACCAACTGAGTCACGGCTGGCACCACATTTTGAATAAAATGTTGAATAAAGGCCCCATCTGCCTGTTCAGGTGGACATCCAAGAACCTATTTCATTGAGCAAGAGCAGGGAGATGTCCAAGCCAATATTCCTTTCTTGACTAAACTCAGCTGAGCTAGTCCTTCATCTTCTTTGCTATTTGTCTGCAAAGCAGATCACCACATCCCAGGAGTAATTCATTGACTGTTGAGCTTAGATCTTCATCTTGAAGACCTAAGAGGGAAGGTTGGATTTTTTTCCACTCATGATCTTGGGGCAATGGGTTGGGCGGGGAATCGAGGAGATACTGCTGTCATTCTGTCATTGTCTATCCAAGGTAGCCCAGTGTACTATTGATTGATTTTTTTTTTGTTGTTAAAAGAGGAACGTGAATATTTGGCCCCTCAGTTTTTATTACAGATTTAATACTGCTGCACCAAATCTAGATTCCATAAGTTGTTATTTTCCACTGAACTCAGTTAATAACAGTGAAACATCATTTACAGATGTGGAGTTATGTAAATGAACTTGAGTGGGAGAATGATGGCCAAGACATTTAGGTGTCCTCATTAGTGACACCATTTGCAAATTGTTAATGTGATCAGTGGGACATTGGATTCTATTTAACTGCATTTTAATTTCAATGAATCAATCAAAAAAAAGTTGCATGTTTAACAACTTGGAAGATTTCAAACTTTAGGCAGAACTGCACAACAACTAAAACAGCTCAGAGTCCAGAAAAGCATCAAACAGTTCAATGTGAAGGTTCAAAAGAAACCAAAATTAACATTAACATGAAGCATCCAATATGGTCAATGTTCCATATTTTAGGCAAAAAAATTGACAGCTTCACTTGCCTTGTTACACCCCTTGCCCCCATCCCATTACTTATCCCTCACCAAACATCACTAAGAACACAGATTATCTAGTCATTCCCTCATTGCTGTTTATGGCAGCTTGCTGCGGGAAAATTGGTTTCTGTGTTTCCTGCATTACAACAGTGACAACAGGTCAAAAGTACTTAATTGGCTGTAAATAGTATGTTGGCATTTATTGCAAGAAGATTTGGGTACAGACATAAAGAAGTCTTGCTGCAATTGTATAGAGCCTTGGTGAGACCACACCTGGAGTATTGTGTACAGTTTTGGTCTCCTTACCTAAGGACGGATATACTTGCCATAGAAGGAGTGCAACGAAGATTCACCAGACTGATACCTGGGATGGTGGGATTGTCCTATAAGGAGAGATTGGCCTATATTCTAGTTAGAAGAATGAGATATGATCTCATTGAAGCAAACAACATTCTTAAAGGGCTTGACAGAGTAGATGCAGAGGAAGGATGTTTCCCCTGGCTGGTGAGTTTAGAACCAGGGGACACAGTCTCAGAATAAGAGGTAGGCCATTTAGGACTGAAATAAGAAAGAAGAATTTCTTCATTCAAAGGGTGGTGAATGTGTGGAATTCTCCACCCCAGAGGGCTGTGGAAGCTCAGTCACTGAGTATATTCAAGACAGGGATCAATAGATTTCTAGATATTAAAGATATCAAGGGATATGGGAATAGTGCGGGAAAATGACATTGAGGTAGAAGATCAGCCATGATCTAGTTGAATGATGGAGCAGGCTCAAGGGGCTGAAAGGTCTACTCCTGCTCATGTTTCCTATGTTCCTATGTCCCTAAAGCACTTTGGGATGTCTTGAGATCATGTAAGACGCTATATAAATGTTCTTTCTTTCTTTCTTTCTTTCAGTTGTTTCTTCTCTGCGGCAGACAAAACACTAGCTTAAAACCACAGATGGGGAGGGACTTGTCACATGACAGTCACTCAGTCATTCAAACATAGCAGTTAGCAGTATTTCTCTGCATGCTGAGAGTACAGGTAGTTCCTTTAAACTTCCTGAGTCTTGGCTCTTGCTGGGATATTACTCTGCAGCTAATTACATGAAGTTTTATTAATTATTCAATTGCTATGGCTTATTACTTTGTTGAATTTATACCAGATTAGCAGGGCGGCACAGTGGTGCAGTGGTTAGCACCGCGGCCTCACAGCTCCAGGGACCCGGGTTCGATTCTGGGTACTGCCTGTGCGGAGTTTGCAAGTTCTCCCTGTGTCTGTGTGGGTTTTCGCCGGGTGCTCCGATTTCCTCCCACATCCAAAAGACTTGCAGGTGATAGGTAAATTGGCCATTGCAAATTGCCCCTAGTATAGGTAGGTGATAGGGAATATGGGATTACTGTAGGGTTAGTATAAATGGGTGGTTGTTGGTTGGCACAGACTCGGTGGGCCGAAGGGCCTGTTTCAGTGCTGTATCTCTAAATAAAAAATAATATTAAAAAATTGTTGGCTTATGTCAGTTGTGAATGCTCATTCAACCTTACCAATCAAAATTGGCCCCTGGGCTCACTTCAGATTATCTAGATATTTGTTTAACAAGGATTGAACATTTGACACATTAAGAGTCATGTTTATTTTCACTCTTAGGGCAGCAAAATAGCAGGATATATTACTGACCTGACAGAAACCACCCCATTTTCATTCCCATACTATAATGGATGGCCTATCTGTCCGGCTGGCTTCGCATCGGGTTAATGAAGATGAAAATTGGTTAGTTGAGGAGGACACAAAGAGTCTGCAAAGGGATATAGATAGATTAAGACTGTGGGCAAAAACTTGGCAAATTCAGTATAATGTGGGATAACATGAGGTTATCCACTTTGGTGGGAAGAATAGAAAAGCAACATTTTATTGAAATGGAGACAGACTACAGAATGCTGAGGTACAGAGGGATCTGAATGTCCTCATACATGAAGCCAAAAAGTTGGTATGCAGGTACAGCAAGTAATTAGGACGGCAAATGGAATATTAGCCTTTATTGCAAGGAGAATGGGGTATGAAAGTAGGGAAGTCTCGCGACAACTGTAACAGGGCATTGGTGAGATCCCGTCTAAAGTACTGCATATTTAAGGAGAGATATATTTGCATTCGAGGCAGTTCAGGGAAGGTTCATGAGGTTGATTCCTGGGATGAAGGGTTGTTTTCTGAGGAAAGGTTGAGTGGATTGGGCCGATACGCATTGGAGTTTAGAAAAATGAATGGTGATCTTATTGAAACATATAAGATTTTGAGGGGGCTTGACAGGGTGGATGGTGAGAGGTTGTTTACCCTCATGGGGGAATCTAGAACTAGGGGGCATTGTTTCAGAATAAAAACAAGAAATGCTGGAATCACTCAGCAGGTCTGGCAGCATCTGTGGAAAGAGAAGCAGAGTTAACGTTTCGGGTCAGTGACCCTTCTTCGGAACTGAAGAAGGGTCACTGACCCGAAACGTTAACTCTGCTTCTCTTTCCACAGATGCTGCCAGACCTGCTGAGTGATTCCAGCATTTCTTGTTTTTGTTTCAGATTTCCAGCATCCGCAGTATTTTGCTTTTGTTTCAGAATAAGTGGCTGCCATTTAAAATGGAAAAAGAGGAGGAATTTCTTCTCTCAGAGGGTTTTGAATCTTTGGAAAGCTGTGGAGGCTGGATCATTGAATATATTGTCATACACATGGTAAGTGCAATGATTCAATATTCACAGACTAACTCTGAAGAGTTATGAAAAAAGGGACTTTGGCTTTAAAAAAAATGAACCTTTATTTTAAAAAGTGAACAATGGTCCAAAATGGCCACCGAAGAAAAAGGGGTTTGGCCTTTGTGTACCCAAACAGTCTGGGAAAGACAAAGACAAGTCTTCAAAGCCAAAACATGTTAATGAAACCCATCTTACACCTATCCTAAAACCATTCCAAAATTGAATGTCTTCTTCTAAAACAAAGGAGGTGTGAAATAGACACATCCTGGACCATTGTGTAATCACTATGCGGAAGGAACCAGACGATCTCCTCATAGGAGGTGAGAAGTGACATAGTTTTACCTTAAAAGAAGACAGCCAGAGAGAGAGAGTTGACCCAAAAGGTGAAGCATGCCAACAAGCCAGAAAGCACATGCTGAAAATAATCCAACATCTATATTAGAATTAGAACATTACAGCGCAGTACAGGCCCTTCGGCCCTCGATGTTGCGCCGACCTGTGAAACCATCTGACGTACACTATTCCATTTTCATCCATATGTCTATCCAATGACCACTTAAATGCCCTTAAAGTTGGCGAGTCTACTACTGTTGCAGGCAGGACGTTCCACGCCCCTACTACTCTCTGAGTAAAGAAACTACCTCTAACATCTGTCCTATATCTATCACCCCTCAACTTAAAGCTATGTCCCCTCGTGTTTGCCATCACTATCCGAGGAAAAAGACTCTCACTATCCACCCTATCTAACCCTCTGATATTATACAGCAGAGAGAGCTGGAAGTGACCGACCATCTTCAATAGAACCTTCAATCAAGAGAAAAATCTACAATCATTTCAGGCCTGCAACCATCTCTTGTGTCTCAAGAGAATTCAACAGGTTTACTCTAACCTTTCTTCCCCCACTGAAAACCACCTTCCTCTTTTCCTTCTCTATTGGTTTCTTCGTGTGTGTGTGTGTGTGTGTGTGTGTGTGTGTGTGTGTGTGTGTGTGTGTGTGTGTGTGTGTGTGTGTGTGTGTGTGTGTGTGTGTGTGTGTGTGTGTGTGTGTGTGTGTGTGTGTGTGTGTGTGTGTGTGTGTGTGTGTGTGAGAATGAGTAAGTGGGTCGGTTACGACAATTTCCGGATAAGGCGTATTGATCAATAAACAATTGACTTTCTGCTTTTAAAACCTACAAGAAAACCTGTCACTGTCTGGTTATTTGAACAATAATACACCAAGGGGCTAAACTCTAATTCAAATACACTAACTGCAGTCAGTTGGGGAGTTGAACAGTGAGAACCACCCACGTCACACAACGTGGCAGTAACAATATCCAGGCTGAGATAGACAGATTTTTGAACTATAGGGGAGTTGAGGGTTATGGGCAACAGGCAAAAGAGTGGAGTTGAGGCCAAGATCAGATCAGCCATGATCTTATTGAATGGTGGAGCAGGCTCGAGGGGCCGAATGGCCTACTCCTGCTCCTATTTCTTAAGCACTTAGATTGCCATATGTTTTCATGACACCGCTAACCATTGTGACTACATGTCTTCTCTTTCTGTCTTATCAATTCTACCTTGTCTTTCATTTTTCTCTGCTGTATGTTTTCTTCTCTCTCTCTCTACTGACATGGATTGCAGTTTTTGGATAAGGGAGATTTAGTTGTGCTTTGACAGAAACGAAACAATTTTGTCAATATTATATTATTATATTGACTTCTTTCCTTCTGTTATGGTGCCTGTGCAGTTAAAATGTACAAGTTCACTCAGGTCCCAGAATATAGATGAGCGAGTTAGCCAAGGGAGATGCTAAGCCATTAAAATCAAATGCCAGCAGCTTGTATTTGAATATGAGTTTGATTGGAAGCTCTTTTTGAGTGAAAACTACACACACACAGAAATGTTTTTTGCCCTGTCGTTTAAAAAAAAAATCATTTTTCAGCCTGTTATACTTAAACATTATCATCCACTGTAGGCCTTATAGAAAAACAGATCTGCTGGGGAATCAATCTGTGGATGGTTAGAAACAATCCCTTTTTCAATGGCTCATTTTCAGGGACCATTTTTGTAGTGGTGTAAAGTGGGCAATATCACATTGGTCACCTATCATATGCTCTACCTGATTCTCCCTTTCACTGAATCGAAAAGAAAGAAAAATCAGCCAAAGTTAAAATTACCTCCTTGTGTCTAGTCCAGTTTATATTGCACTTTAGTACTGTTGATTTGACTGCTTTTTTATTTTCTATCTTAAAAGGAGATATGTAGCTAGAGTAATTCTGTTGTGCTTCTGTTCAGTTATCCATTTACTGCTTAATAAATCTGTTTGACAGCTTTTAGCTTAATCCACAATCTGGTGAAATGTTTATTCTACGACATCTTGTGTTATAGAGAGTGAGTGTCATCAAAGAAAGGGAGAAAAATAACTAGAGAAACCTATCTAGAGCAAAAATTCACAACTGCAACAGTGTCTATAAATCCATTAGTCCGAGAATATTATTCCTATGATGGAAGTGCTTATGCATTATGACCTGTACCACTGAAAAACTCTCTGTTCCCAAACTGGCACATACACCATGGGCTGATATTGTAGAAGTTCAGATAGCCATTAGTGAATTAGAAGACACTGATCCAGTTTTAAGGTTGAAATAATAAACAATACCCTCCGAATTTTTTTAATTTTCTTTGACGGATCTGTATAATCAAATTATGTCCTTATGATTTACTTACAGTTACTTTTTCTTATAGTTACATCTTATCCTTTGTGTAATATATACAGGATACTTTACCTTTCATTGAAGTGAGCACCTTATTTCTGTTTCCTGTCTTGCAGTGTCTGGGGACATTGTGCACAACTATTTTCTAATCATGCCTTTCATCTCCTTCAGTCATGTAAAATTCATACACAATTTTTATTCCAGTAATGTCACGATTAGTTTTCAGACAATTTCTAGGAGAGTATTTGTCAAATTATAATGTCTAATACTGTCAATGGAGAAATGTAGTGAAAGGGGTATCAGTGTCATCTGATTTGCCACTGGAGCTGAGCTGATTATAACAATGTCACTGCTCTTGCTCCAATCAACTGAAATCTAACAGCAGTCTTGAAAGGACAGGGCTGGCATTTGAAGTGAAAATATAAACGCGATTGAAGAAATATCATGCATTTTCAAATCAATATCTACTTGCAATTTCAGGTGAATAGCCAGAAAGATGCATTCATTGCACCAGTGATGGCAACTTGCATTTCTATCACACCTTCACTGGAATGATAAAAGAAAGACTTGGATTTATATAGCGCCTTTCACAACTTGAGAATGTCCCGTTGAAGAACTATTTTTTGAAATGTATTCACTGATCGTCATGTAGGAAATACAGCAGCCAGTTTTTGACACAGCAAGCTCCCACAAGCAGAAATTTGATAATGACCATCAAATCTATTTTTAATAATGTTGATTGAGGGATAAATATTGGGCAGGACACCAGGGATAACTCCCCTGCTCTTCTTCAGAGTAGTGCTATGGGATCTTTTATATCCTCCCCCAAGAGAGCCGACAGAGCTTGGTTTAAACATCTCAGCTGAAAATGGCACCTCCAACAGTGCAGCACTCCCTCAATACTGCACTGGAGTATCACTTCCTCGGTTTTTGTGCTTAAGTCCCTGGAGTGGGACTTGGACATAGAACCTTTTGGCTCAGAGGCAAGAGTGCTAATAACTCAGCAACAGTTGATATCCCATCACAGTGGTGAAAAATGACACCTGAACTGTGGTTGAAAAGTTTTGAAAGGTGGCAACAAAGCATTAGTGAAAGAGATAGTTTTCCAGCAGGCTTTTGAAGAAGGTAAGTGAAGCAATAAGGTGGTTCTGTGAAAGGTGTTCAGAGGAGTGCTCCAGAAAGTGGGGGAGATTACTCAAAGCCTCATCATTGAAAGTGGATTCAAGAGAGTGGGGGATGCAAAGGAAGCGTGATTTAGAAGAATGGGCAGAGTTTGCTGGCACATGAAGCTTGAGAAAATTGCAGAGGTTGACAAAAGGTGGAGGAAACATAGATAATGACAATGATTTAGAACACCTAAATTGACAGTTGCACAAGGGACACAGTTGATTGGTGAGTGTTTATTTATTTAAGTATTAATTTTATTTCTGTTGTCAATCAGTAGTGTAATAAATAGAGGCATGTCAGGGCACATCCTGTTCCTGGTGGGAACTCCAGGATACTCCTTGTGTCCTGGACAACCACATGTGCAGGAAGTGTCATCAGCTGGAGCAGCTTGAGCTCCAGGTATCAGAGCTTGAACGGCAGCTGGCGTCACTGCAGCTCATCATTGAGAATGAGAGTTTTGTGGACAACACATTGATAGATGTGGCCACCCTTCAGCTTAAAGATATGCAGGTGGGGGTGGTACCCACAGGAGTGGCCTTTGCTGCCATAGCCACAGATGTCTCAAGAAGGAAGGGTCGCCCATCAGCTCACATGGAGGCCGTGGTAAAATGCCAACAGCAGTGAGCTGAGACCCTTAAGTGGCTATTAATTGCCGACTTAAGGTCCTCAATTGGCTTCTGGGCGGGGAGGCCTCCTTGAACTTGAATGGGGCAGGTAAACAAAGGGCACTTCACCCCCACCTTCCCTCACAATTTTACAGACACCCATGCCATCCTGCGCATCTCTAGAGAGCTGACAGAATTCAGCCCAAAAGCCTGATCAGATGGAACTAAATTAGCAGCCAATTCGACAAATGCAGATTAGTTAAGGAAAGCCAGCAGCGTTCTTCAACACAAGTGCAAAATACAGATCACATGATACAGTGAATAGAAGCCACAGCCACGGCATCTATCAAAACTAAGCTGCTGCAGTATCTATCAAAATAAGTTGGCAGAAAAGATTAAGTCAGATAAATTTGAGCGGAATAACTTTTTTATAAATCATAAATTTATACATTTTTTTAAAAACTCATGATATCAGAGTCATTTTAAAAAAGTCATAAATGTACACATTTTAAAATATTCAGATACATGGTTTCAGAATCATGTTACAAAGTCTTTATACTAACTGATTTAAAAAGTCAGAACACTCCCACAGCTATTTTCAAAGTTGAAATGCCTTCCAGTAACGGTGTCCTCATCGGCCCTGTTTTTTAATTATTTGCAAAGTCACTCCAGAGACTTTTTCCGCCTGAACACACCAGCCCTAAAATATTATGGCAAAAGTATTACATTATTAGTGGGCAGACAGCCCAAATTCTCACCTGTGTCATTTCTTCCCTGTTAATCTTGAGGTCAGGGAGCACTTTGGCGAAGCCTGCGGAACAGCACCGAGTGGCCGACCGCAACTTTCGGATTTACGTGGTACAGTGCGTGTGCGCATTCCCGACGTTGCTTGGTCTCTCAACGATGCAATGGCAGAGACCGCTGACGATTTTGCCGCCATTAGCACTGCAAAGTCCGGGGCCAATATTGTTCAAGGCATAAATGCTATGGATGCAGGTCTGAAGCATGAGCAGTAGAGATTAAGGGCAATCATGTTGTGCAATGTGTTGTTAAATTTAGATTTTCACCATGTGCAGTCAAAATAGATTCTCTTTTGTTTCACACATTGTTTATCCAGTGAAAGTAACAAAGAATTAGATTGTAAACTCTCTGGAATATACTTGATAGTTGTTCAACAGTCTTTGACTGGAATGCCCTCTTCACAAGTACAGTTTCCCCTCACTGTACATAATGATGCACCTTGGGAATACTGGCCTCAATTCTATTGAGTTTCTATTCTCTAATTGAATGTATATGTGCTGGAAGCTTGCCTTTATCCTATGAGAATTACGGGAACAAGACGTAAGAACCACCCCCCCCCCCCCTCCCCCTCCCCTGCACACCGCCCATTCACTCAGTAAATATGATTTCTTTGTAAATTACTTCAGAAAAAAAAATAACTATTTCCTGCATTCTCTTCAAGGTTTTGCAAGCTTGTTATGTATTCTGCTCATAAGGTTCTGAAATATCTGGAATTTCCTCAGAGTGAGGTATGAATTGATGTTCCCATCTGCAAGCTGTTTTCCTGCTGAATAAAACATAATGCTGCACACACAACAGCTCTCCCGAACCTTTATCAAGTTAGGGCTCTGAGACATGTAAAGAGAATCACGGCTGGCACATAATTGCTTGAAGGATATGTTGACACTCAGTGTGAATGCTTTGTCAGAATGAAACCAAAACCATCATATCTCAGGGGAAGTCAGGAGACTGGTAGTTCTATTTTGTGCCTTTAACGTAATATAACGTTCCAAGGTGCTCCACAGGAACGTTATCAAGTTTGACACTGAGCCACATAAGGAGGTACCAAGGAAGATGATCAATTGTTGGTCAAAAAAGGTAGATTTTAAAGGTGAGATGTTGAACTGAAGCCCTGTCTGTCCACTCAGGTGAATGTAATAGATCCCGTGGCACTATTTAAAGAGCAGGGGTGTTCTTCCTGGTGTCCTGGCATTTATCAGTAAACTAACATCACTAAAAAACATTTATCTCCTTTTGGTTTGTGGGACCTTCCTGTGTGCAAATTACCTCCTGTGATTCCCTACTCTACAATAGTGAATACACTTCAAAAGCATTTTCATTGGCTGTGAAGCACTTTGGGTTGGTGCTTAGGTTCTGAAAGGGGCTACATAAATGCAAGTTCTTTAAGACTAAATTCAGGTTTCTGGCACTGCATATTGCTCCATAAGTAAAATCTAGTATCAGAAAATTCTGGAAATACTCAGTGGGCTAGATAGATGTTATCTGATCTGCTGAGTATTTCCAGAATTTCCTGTTTTTATTTCAGATTTCCGGCATCCACAATACTGTGCTTTTGTAAGATTTGGTATCATATGTGCTTAGCAAAATGGCAGTGGATAGTGCTCTGAGTTTCCAAGTCCTTATCTAATTTCCAACAGCAAGTTTCCATAGTTGGTAAGAAAGTGTCAAATTTGCCTTCCAAATGATGTCGTACTGGCTCTGCACTATGAGGCTATGCAAATCAATTCAAACAATCGTGGGATCTATATTTCACCAATTTAGTAACAACCTCATTGGCAATCATCAGAAAGGAACAGAGTAACCAGTTCACTGTATGCAAATTAATATTGGTTTTGTTTGAAGTGCATCACAGGTATATGCCTCCACTAATTGACTAACTTTATCAGTTAGTGACTGGAGAATCAGATATAAAACTGCAGCTCCAGTCTAAACTGCTTCTGTTTTACTCTATGTGGGACACCTTAACCTGTCCTGAACAAACAGTACTTTTAAATCTACACTTCTACAAACGTGATGTCTGTGAACGATCAATTAACACTTCTTCCAGAGTGTTTTGAATCACTGCCTTGGGCCTATATCAGTTATTGACAGGTTTTAATGAAACTGTCAGCCTCAGTTTGTTACTTAAATCTCCCACAATGCGTTAGCATGCTTGAGTGATGAGGCGCTTCAGTTCCTCTGTGCATCTTTGATATCTGGTTTCATTTCTTGTGTGCTATGGGTTATTGCTCTTGGATTAGGTAATAAGACTCCCTTTGTGAAAGCTCTCTTGCGTTTGATGCCTGTAGTCACTGGACTGGAATGGTGTGTTGATCTTATACACTGTCAACCATTCTACACTCTCCTGATTTGTAATTGTCTATAATTTTATTTAGAGATACAGCACTGAAACAGGCCCTTCGGCCCACCGAGTCTCTGCCGACCAACAACCACCCATTTATACTAACCCTACAGTAATCCCATATTCCCTATCACCTCCCTACACTAGGGGCAATTTACAACGGCCAATTTACCGATCACCTGCAAGTCTTTGAATTTCTTCCTGCATTTTCTAAATTTGAGTTCTGCAGTGTAGAGTGATGAGGATTATCCAACATAACAGAAGAGGTTCTTCAAATAAATGAAGACAATAACAACTTTGAAACCGTAGATCTAATGACTAAAGGAGTTGATAGGGTCAATGAAAACTATTTCCTCTGGTGAGGGAGTCTAGAACAAGAGGACATTACCTTAAAATTAAAGCTGGACCATTCAGGGGTGATGTCAGGAAGCACCTCTCCACACACAGTGTAGTGGAAATCTGAAACTCTCTCCCCCAAAAAGCTGTTGAGGCTGGGGCTCAAATGAAAATGTCAAAATTGAGATTGATAGATTAGGTATTGAGGGATATAAAACCAAGGCAGGCAGACAGAGTTAAGATACACATCAGCCATGATCTAATTGAATGGCAGAAATAGCTCAAGGGGCTGAATAGCTTACTTCTGTTCCTGTATGGGAGATTTCCTCTGTGTGCAAACCATTTATAAAGAACCTGTTCATGATTTTGTTACAAACAGCACACAGATGACATCTTCCTGCCCTCATGGTGTACAACGTATGCCACTGAAACCACATTAAGACTGTCCTGCACAGAAAATCTACTGATGTGCATGTCCACTTAAATTGGACATGAGACCATCCATGGCCCATTAAATCTGGTACTATTTACAGCCCTGCTCACGGAATTGGACAGACCTAAAGTGTTGATGAGGTGTACCATTAGAAGCACACGAGCTGACACAGCAGTTCTAAAGCAAAGGTTGTCCTTTGTAATAAACTCAACAACAGATTATAAAATCAATGATGCTGATAGAGATTTTTTTCCTTTAGATAAAAAGCCAAAACTAACAGGACTTTGTTTTCACCTCTAGTTGAAATCATCATCCACAGCTACGCGGCCATACAAGAACCTAAAAGTCCCTACATAGGCCACGCACAAGTTGGCCCCTTTAAGTTACCGGTAGTGCACGGCTGCGCAAAATAATTTAAAAGGCCCGTGCACTTCAACGAATCGGCTGTGCATTACAAGAAAAAAGTTAGAGGGTGTGTTGCCGTCAGCTGATTCAGATAAAAGCCCTGTCTAAACCATTTGTTGACATTTAAAAACAGCCACCAAACCTACGCCAACCTTTGTATAAAGATAAGCAGTGGGATTTTTATTTTAAAAATTAATGAAAGTAGAGGAGTACTCCAGGCAGCTAGAATCATAGAATCTGACAGTACAGAAGGAGGCCATTTGGCCCATCGTGGCTGTCATCTCTTTGAAAGAGCTATACACTCCCCTTCTCTTTCTCCATAGCCCAGTAAATCTTTCCTTTTCAACTATACATCCAAAAGCCTTTTGAAAGTTGTGATTAAATTTGCTTCCATCACCCTTTCAGGCAGTGCATTGCAACTCACTCCATAAACACATTTCTACTGCTCTCTCCTCTGGTTACTTTGCCACCTCAGTAGTGAATGGCCTTTCACAGGCTATGGCTTGTTTCTGACCCCCCAACACTCAGAGCATTGACAAGGTTGATTACTGTACCTGTTGCTGTAATAATATACAGGGTGGCAGAACTGGCTATGTTGGGTGCATGTGCTCGATCATCCAGAATTAAAATAGAAGTTAACTTATTTGAAGAGAGGAAAGTCAGGCATAACAACACTTTAAATTAGGGTCATTGTTTCTTTGAGGGATTGAGAATTTTTCCAGAAAAAAAAATTGATAAAACTGAACAGAGCAGGTATGTCACCACTTGGGAAGAGTAAGGACAGGCTCACATTTCAAGAGTACATCATCTGGAACTGAAAGTTAAGCGAGCACTTTTGTAGGAGAAAGAAAGGAAGAGGCGGAGGGGAGGGAAGGAGACAGCAAGTACTATGATCAACAGCAAGAAGGCTGAACAATCTGCAAACTACATAGAATTACAAAAGAATTTACCTCACAGAAACAGGCCATTCAGCCCAACTGGTCCACGCCAGTGTTTATGTTCCACTCAAACCTCCACCCACCCTATTTCATCTTACCCTATCAGCAGATACTTTTCTCCCTCATGTGTTTATCCAGCTTCTCCTTAAATGCATCTGTGCTATTCATCTCAACTACTCCATGTGGCAGTGAGTTCTACATTCCCACCACTCTCTGGGTAACACTTAATACAGAAGCAGAAACCCATTAAATGACATAGGATATTAACTCAGCTGGCATTGAAAGAATACTACAAGAACAAGGAGAATTTGTTTTGATGTAGCAAGTTGTTATGATCTGGACTGCACTCTATGAAAGATTCAATATTAACTTTCAAAAGAGAACTGGATATACGGGGCTATGGGGAATGAACTGGGGCACGAGACTAACTGCATAGCTGTTACAGAACCAGCACAGGCACGATGGACCGAATGGCCTCCTTCTGCACTGTAAGATTCTATGAACTGAATTTTATGGGCCCCCTAGGGACAGGAACAGAGGCGGGGGGGCCCATTAAATTATATCAAAGGCAGTGGGCAGAGTGCCTGTCGCCTTCCCGATGCCTTTTCTAATTTAGTCGTGGGGGGGGGGGGGGGGTGGGTGGTGGAGTAGAATTGGGGCCCATAAGTATTTATACAATTAATGGCCACTTATTGGCCTCTTCCTGCCTCCAATTCAATTTAATGGAAGGTGGAGGGGCCCGCAGGCATGGGGAGACACTGCCAGGTTAAACCTAGTGGGGTCCCTCCTTTGGAGGCAATCCAGGGTCCCCGGAGGGTACCCCGACAGCCATCGCTGCCCACTGTGAAGATCTCCTTCACCACGTTGCTGGGGCCTTCCTGAAGGACCACGGCGACTCTGACCCCACTCACCTGTCCCAGGATCTCTGACGTCCTCTGCTGCAGGGCCTCCTGCAATACCCACAGTAGCCACTACTCCCAGTGGCGCTGCCGGTACTGTAGAGCTGCCGGCCCTCTGATTCTACATATGGAGTTGAGGTGCAGTTCAGCCATGATCTAATTGAATGGCAGAGCAGGGGCTAAATGACCTACCCTCTTCCTAATAGTCCTATGTTTCATCTTAGCAGAGAGTGGTGAATTTTAGATCTGCCATTTTGAGATCTGACCTCACCCCTCCCTGCTTCAGTGTGTGCAGAGAAACTTTCCTTAATCCTCACGTGGCCTAATATTTGAGATTGACCAGACTTTTTCCCAAGCCTTCTGTATTATAATTTATCATGAGAAATGGTGGAAAATCATGCCAGGCAATGAAAAATTAATCGACACAAATCCCATTTGCTCAAATAATATTTAAGGATCACTCAGGCAGAACTGATATCATCAGACTGACAATATATGTCCAGTGTAAAGCGTGTTAATGACAGGAATCGTTGCATAACATTGGCTGCATTTTAATTGTTGCAAATATCATGAGTTTGACAATTGTTCATTTGAAGTCAAGAAATTTCCAATATTATTTCCACTCAAAGCAGACTGAAGACAATATGATACCATTCAATTTAAGACTATGAATTGGGTTGCTCTAAATGTCACAAGTGCATTGAAACAACTGAGTTCCTAATTGACCTTTGCAACATTTAAGCCTACCAAATATTGTGTTTAACAGATGATTATGCTGAATATTTTAAAAGCTTAGAGGGAATATTACAGTGCATTACCTCCTTGACAGCCTTGTAGGAAGCAGATTTAATAGTAGCTTGCAACTTTAAACAAATCCATGATTATTGAGGTATTCTTGCCATTCTCACTGCTGGTAAGTGGAAGATTATTACATTCTTGACAAGCGCATGCAGCCCGATTTTTTTTTTTGTTATTCTTTCATAGGATGTGGGCATCGCTAGCATCCCTAATTGCCCTTGAGAAGGTGGTGGTGAGCCGACTTCTTAAACAGCTGCAATACATAAAGTCATTACGGCGCAGAAATAGGCCATGCGGCCCATCGAGTCAATGCCAGCTCTGCAGAGCAATCCAATCTGTCCCATTCTCCTGCTCTATCCCCATAGCCTTGCAAGTTTATTATCCTCAAATGCCCATCCAATTTCCTTTTGAAATCATTCATCTCTGCTTCCACCAACCACATAGGCAGCAGGTTCCAGCTGATTACCACTCGCTGCATAAAAAAGTTCTTCCTCACATCCCTCCTGCATCTCTTGCCCAAAACCTTAAATGTGTATCCCCTAGTCCTTGTACCATCAGTTAATGGAAACAGTTTTTCCTTGTCTACCCTATCTAAACCTGTCATAATCTTGTACACCTCAATCTCCATCACTCCAAGCAAGACAACCCCAGCTTTTTCAACCTAACCTTGTAACTAAAATCCCCCATCCCTGGCACCTATCTGGAAAATCTCCTCTGTACCCTCTCAAGGACCCACATCTCCTTCCTAAAGTGTGGTGACCAGACTGGATGCAATACTCTACTTATGGCCTAACCAGAGCTTTATCAAGGTTCAGCATAACTTGCCTCTTTTGTACTCAGCACCTCTATTTATGAAATCCAAGATCCCATATGCTTTGCTAACTACTCTCTCAACATGTCCTTCCACTTCAAAGATTTATGCATATGAACCCCCAGGTCCCTCTGTCCATGTACACTCTTTAGAATTGTGCCAGTTAGTCCATATTGCCTCTCTCTATCCCTTCTGCAAAAATGCATCAACTCACACTTCTCTGTATTAAATTCCATCTGCCTCTTGTCTACCCATTCTGTCAGCCTATCTATGCCTTGTAACAGTCGATTGGTATCATCCTCACTGTTTGCCACACCTCCAGGTTTGAAATTGAAATTCTACTCTGTATTCCAAAATCCAAGTCATTTATATATATCAAAAAAGCAGGGGTCCCAGCACTAACCTTGGGGAAGAACACTGTCTACCATCCTCCAGTTTGAAAAACAACCATTTACCATGACTAAAATAAAAGCAAAATACTGCAGATGCTGGAAAGCTGAAATAAAAACAGAAAGTGCTGGAAATACTGAACCAGAACAGGACCGACATCCTTGCAGGGAGGTTTGATGGTCCTGTTGGGGTGGTTTAAAGTAATTTGGCAGGGGGGGTGGGATACAGAGTGGAGATACAGTAAGGGGTGATGCACAGCCAAATATAGAACAGAAATTAAGTCAGTCTGGAAGGCAGAGCAAATATAGACCTGTTAAGGCAAAAGCGAATAGCGCAAGGCTGGATTGCATCTATTTTAGATTTAGATTTAGAGATACAGCACTGAAACAGGCCCTTCGGCCCACCGAGTCTGTGCCGACCATTAACCACCCATTTATACTAATCCTACACTAATCCCATATTCCTACCACATCCTCACCTGTCCCTTTATTCCCCTATCACCTACCTATACTAGGGGCAATTTATAATGGCAAATTTACCTATCAACCTGCAAGTCTTTTGGCTGTGGGAGGAAACCGGAGCGCCCGGAGGAAACCCACACAGACACAGGGAGAACTTGCAAACTCCACACAGGCAGCACCCAGAATTGAACCCGGGTTGCTGGAGCTGTGAGGCTGTGGTGCTAACCACTGCGCCACTGTGCCGCCCCAAGGAGTCTTGCAAGTAAGGCATTGAGGGCATTGATTAACACATGGGAATATGATATTATTGCTATCACAGAGACATGGTTGAGGGAAGGGCAGGACTGGCAATATCCCAGGTTATAGAATCTTCAGGCGTAACGGTGTTGGGAAGGGGGTGATGGGGGGGGTGGTGTAAAAGATGAGGTGGCATTGCACTACTGATCAAGGAGTCAATTACTGCAGTAAGGAGGAATGATATCTCAGAAGATTCCTCAAATGACACCATATGGGTAGAACTTAAAAACAAAAAGGGGGTAATCACTTGGTTGGGGGTGTACTACAGGCCTCCAAACAGTCAGGGAGAGATAGAGGAGCAGATATGTAGGCAAATTTCGGAGAGGTGTAAAAATAATAGGGTAATAATAGTAGGGGCTTTCAACCTCCCTAATATTAACTGGGATAGTCTTAGTGCAAAAGGCTTAAAGGGAGCAGAATTCTTGAAGTACATCCGGGAGAGCTTTTTGAGCCAGCATGTCGAAAGTCCTACAAGAGAAGGGTAAGTACTGGACCTAATCTTAGGGAATGAAGCCGGACAAGTGGTAGAAGTGTCAGTAGGGGAGCATTTCGGGCATAGTGACCATAACTCTGTGAGATTTAAGGTAGTTGTGGAAAAGGACAAAGATGGACCAGAAATAAAAGTACTGAATTGGGGGAAGGCCGATTTCAATATGATAAAACAGGATCTAGCCAAAGTGGACTGGGAGCAGCTACTTGTAGGAAAGTCTATATCAGACCGGTGGGAGTCATTCAAAAAGGAAATAGTGAGAGTTCAGAGCCAACATCTACCCATAAAGATGAAGGGCAGGACCAACAAGAACAGGGAACCCTGGATGTCAAGGGATATAGAGGATTAGATAAGGGGAAAAAAGGAGCTTGTGGCAGATTCAGAGGGCTGAAAATAGTGGAGGCACGAGAGGAGTATAGAAAGTGTAGGCGGGTACTTAAAAAATTAATTAGGAGAACAAAGAGAGGGCATGAAAAATCACTGGCAGCCAAGATAAAGGAAAATCCCAAGGCATTTTATAAGTATATTAAGGGCATGAGGATAACCAGGGAAAGAGTAGGGCCCATTAGGGACAAAAATGGCAATCTGTGTGTGGAGCCAAAGGACGTAGGTGAGGTTTTAAATGATCACTTTTCATCTGTGTTCACTATGGAGAAGGATGATGTAGGTGTAGAGATCGGGAAGGGGGATTGTGATGTACTTGAACAAATTAGCATTGAAAGGGAGGCGGTATTAGCGGTTTTAGCGGGATTAAAAGTGGATAAATCCCCAGGCCCATATGAGATATATCCCAGGCTGTTATGTGAGGCAAGGGAGCAGATAGCAGGGGCTCTGACACAAATTTTCAAATCCTCTCTGGCCACAGGAGAGGTGCCAGAGGACTGGAGGATAGCAAATGTGGTACCATTATTCAAGAAGGGTAGCAGGGATAAACCAGGTAATTACAGGCCGGTGAGTCTAACATCAGTGGTAGGGAAACTATTGGAAAAAATTCTGAGGGACAGGATTAATCTCCAATTGGAGAGGCAGGGATTAATCAGGGATAGTCAGCATGGCTTTGTCAGGGGGAGATCATGTCTAACAAATTTGATTGAAGTTTTCGAGGAGGTGACTAGATGTGTAGATGAGGGTAAAGCAGTTGATGTAGTCTACATGGACTTCAGTAAGGCTTTCGATAAGGTCCCGCATGGGAGATTGGTTAAGAAGGTAAGAGCACATGGGATCCAGGGCAATTTGGCAAATTGGATCCAAAATTGGCTTAGTGACAGGAGGCAGAGGATGATGGTCAAGGGTTGTTTTTGCGATTGGAAGCCTCTGACCAGTGGTGTACTGCAGGGATTGGTGCTGGGACCCTTGCTGTTTGTAGTGTACATTAATGATTTAGACGTGAATATGGGAGGTATGATCAGTAAGTTCACAGATGACACGAAAATTGGTGGTGTCATAAATAGTGAGGAGGAAAGCCTTAGATTACAGGATGATATAGATGGGCTGGTAAGATGGGCAGAGCAGTGGCAAATGGAATTTAATCCTGAGAAGTGTGAGGTGATGCATTTTGGGAGGAGTAACAAGGCAAAGGAATATACAATGGATGGTAGGACCTTAGGAAGTACAGAAGGTCAGAGGGACCTTGGTGCAATTGTCCATAGATCACTGAAGGCAACAGTACAGGTAGGTAATGTGGTTAGGAAGGCATATGTGATATTTGCCTTTATAAGCCGAGGCAAAAGTTATAAGAGCAGGGAGGTTATGATGGAGCTGTATAAAACACTAGTTAGGCCATAGCTGGAGTACTGTGTACAGTTCTGGTCACCATACTATAGGAAGGATGTGATTGCACTGGAGGGGGTGCAGAGCAGATTCACCAGGATGTTGCTTGGGCTGGAGTATTTTAGCTATGAAGAGAGACTGGATAGGCTAGGGTTTTTTTCTTTAGAGTAGAGAGGCTGAGGGGAGACCTGATTGAGGTATACAAAATTATGAGGGGCATAGATAAGGTAAGTAGGAAGAAACCTTTTCCCTTAGCAGTGGTGTCAATAACCAGGGGGCATAGATTTAAGACAAGGGGCAGGAGGTTTAGAGGGGTAGATATGATGCCAATCAAATAAGCTGCTTTGTCCGATCTAACTTGTATCGAACTTCTTGAGTGTTGTTGAAACTGTATTCTTCCAGGCAAGTGGACAGTGTTCCATCACACACCTGACTTGTGCCTTGTCGATGGTGGAAAGGGGTTGAGGAGTCAGAAGATGATTTACCCTCCACAGAATACGCTATGACAGGGTGAGGAAGAGGTCTATGGCTCCCCTCTTGCCCCTTCTCTTGTTTGGCCGTAACAGGGTTTATCTTTTAAAACACAGTGATTTTAGTTTACCACTTCAGTGAATCCTTGCTCACTACACTCTCATTACAATTGCAAATGAACCAATCAGACTGTTTTTCTTAAGTTTAAACAAGAAAGATATAAGTTTATTAGCCTTGTCACTCTAACCCGGTTAAAATTACTAAAATACGCAACGCAACCACACTCACAAGCATACGAGAGGCACACACACCCAAATAGATACAGAGGGAAAGAATGAATTGGGGGGTGGGGGGGGTGGTGTTGTTGGTTGAAGTAGAGTTGGCAATAAATGGAATACAGGTACTGTCTTTTGTGTCCTGCATGTAATGTCCTTAATTGAAGTTAAGGTCTGGGATCCTCACTGGGGCCATGTGCACAATTCCAAACTTGTTTCTCTGGCACCAGAAGGCCGAAGAGGGGCTTTGTCTGTAGTCCTGAAGTCTAAGCTGCCACCGGGGGTTCCCTGGGACTTTGCTGGAGAGAGAGGCAGAGAGAGTCACAGAGTCAAAAGCATAGAAACAGGCCCGTTGGCCCACCACGTCCATGCCGACCATAATGCCTATCTATACTAATCCCACCTGCCTGCATTAATTCCATATCCCTCTATGTCTTTCTCATTCAAGTACCTGTCCAGATGCCTCTTAAATGTCACAACTGTTCTTGCCTCCACCACCTCCTCTGGCAGCTCATTCCAGATCCCCACTGTTCTTTCTGTTTTTTTAAATTCATTCATGGGATGTGGGCGTCGTTGGCTAGGCCAGCATTTATTGCCCATCCCTAATTGCCCTAACTGAGTGGCTTGCTAGGTCATTTCAGAGGGCATGTAAGAGTCAACCACATTGCTGTGGGTCTGGAGTCATATGTAGGTCAGACCAGGTAAGGACAGCAGATTTCCTTCCCTAAAGGACATTAGTGAACCAGATGGGTTTTTACAACAATCGACAATGGTTTCATGGCCATCATTAGACTAGCTTTTTAATTTCAGATTTATTAATTGAATTCAAATTCCACCTTCTGCTGTGGTGGGATTTGAACCCATGTCCCCAGAGCAATACCCTGGGTCTCTGGGTTACTAGTCCAGTGACAATACCACTACGCCACCGCCTCCCCTTTGATCCTCTTTAAACCTCCTCCCTCTCACCTTAAATCTATGCCCTCTAGTTTTAGTCACCCCTACCATGGGAAACAGATTCTGGCTATCTACCCTATCTATGCCTCTCATAATTTTATATACCTCTATCATGTCCCCTCTCAGCCTCCTTCGCTCCAGGGAAAACAGACCCAGCCTATCTAATCTCTCTTTATAACTCAAGCCCTCCAAACCAGGCAACATCCTTGTGAATCTTTTTTGCACCCTCTCTAGCGAATCACATCTTTCCCGTAGTGCGGTGACCAGAACTGCACACAGTACTCCAAATGCGGCCTAACCAACATTATGTACAACTGTAACATGACGTCCCAACTCTTGTACTCAATGCCTCAGCTGATGAAGGCAAGCATGCCATACGCCTTCTTCACCACCCTGTCTACCTGTGTTGCCACTTTCAGGGAACTTTGTACTTGCACCCCAAGGTCTCTCTGATTAACAACACTCCCCCGGGCCCTGCCATTCACTGTATATGGCCTGCCCTGGTTTAACTTCCCAAAATGTATCACTTCACACTTGCCTGCGTTAAATTCTATTTTCCACTCCCTTGCCCACTTTCCCAGTTGATCTATCTCCTGTTGTAACCTTAGACAACCTTCTTCACAGTCCACTATACCATCAATTTTGGTGTCATCTGCAAACTTACTCATCATGCCCCTTATATTCACATCCAAGTCATTGATATATATGACAAACAACAGAGGGCCCAGCACCGATCCCTGCGGCACATCACTGGTCACCGGCCTCCAATCTGAAAAACAACCCTCCACTACCACCCTCTGCCTCCTATCACCAAGCCAATTTTGTATCCAATTTGCTAGCTCAATTGGACCCCATGTGTTCGAACCTTCTGACCAGCCTACCATGCAGGACCTTGTCAAAGGCCTTGCTAAAGTCCATGTAGACAACGTCCATCACCCTGCCCTCGTCAATCCTCTTGGTCACCTCCTCGAAAAACTTAATCAAATTCGTGAGACATGATTTCCCACGCACAAAGATATGCTGACTATCCCTAATCAGACCATGCCTTTCCAGATGCGTATAAATCCTGTCTCTCAGAATCCCTTCCAATAACTTTCCCCCCGCTGATGTAAGGTCTTGTAGTTCCCTAGCTTATCCCTGCTGTCCTTCTTAAATAAAGGCACAACATTAGCTATCCTCCAGTCTTCCTGGCTAACGATGACACAAAAATCTCTGCCAGGGCCCCAGCCATCCCCTCCCTTGCTTCCCATCGCATCCTCGGATACACCTGGTCAGGCCCTGGGGATTTATCCACCTTAATGCGCTTCAAAACCTCCAATACCTCCTCCTTTGTAATGTTGATATGCTCCAGGATATCGGTGTTCCCTCCCTTGAACTCACTAGCTTCCATGACATTCTCCACGGTCAATATGGACAAGAAATATTCATTTAAGACCTCACCCATTTCCCGTGGCTCCACACATAGATTGCCACACTGATCCTTAAGGGGATCTACTCCTTCCCTAGCTACCCTTTTACACTTAATATACTTATAGAATCTTTTAGGATTCTCCTTTATCTTATCTGCCAGGGAAATCTCATGGCCCCTTTTTGCCCTCCTAAATTTCATTCTTAAGTGTCGTCCTACATCCCCTATACTCCTCAAGGGACTCACTCGATCCCAGCTGCCTATACCTGACATATGCATAGGGCGGCACAGTGGCGCAGTGGTTAGCACCGCAGCCTCACAGCTCCAGGGACCCGGGTTCAATTCTGGGTACTGTCTGTGCGGAGTTTGCAAGTTCTCCCTGTGACCATGTGGGTTTTCGCCGGGTGCTCCGGTTTCCTCCCACAGCCAAAGACTTGCAGGTGATAGGTAAATTGGCCGTTGTAAATTGCCCCTAGTGTAGGTAGGTAGTAGGGAATATGGGATTACTGTAGGGTTAGTATAAATGGGTGGTTGTTGGTCGGCACAGACTCGGTGGGCCGAAGGGCCTGTTTCGGTGCTGTATCTCTAAATAAAAATAAAAATGCCTCCTTCTTTGTCCTGACCAGACCCTCAATATCCCTCGTCAACCAAGGTTCCCTAAACTTGCCAGCCTTGCCCTTCCATCTAACAGGAACATGCCGGCCCTGAACTCTTCCTATCTCACTTTTAAAAGCCTCCCACTTGCCAGACGTCCCTTTACCTGTAAACAGCCTCTCCCATTCAACTTTTGAGAGTTCCTGTCTGATGCCATTGGAATTAGCCTTCCCCCAAATTAGGCCTTCAACGTGAGGACCAGTCCTATCCTTTTCCATAACTATCTTGAAGCTAATAGAGTTATGGTCACTGGTCCCAAAGTGCTCCCCCACTAACACATCAACCACCTGCCCATCCTCATTTCCTAAGAGGAGGTCGAGTGTAGCCCCTTCTCTAGTAGGGCCATCCATGTACTGCTTCAGAAAACTATCCTGGACACACTTAACAAATTCTTCCCCATCTGATCCTTTAGCACTAAGACAGTCCAGTCAATATTAGGGAAGTTAAAATCACCTACTATTACAGCCCTATAATTCCTACACCTATCTGTGATTTCCCTACACATATGCTCCTCCACTTCCCTCTGACTATTGGGGGGCCTATAGTATAATCCCATCAAAGTGATCACCCCTTTCTTATTTCTAAGTTCTACCCATATGACCTTGCTGGACATTCCCCCCGGGATATCCTCTCTCAGTACTGCCGTGATGTCCTCCCTAATCAATAGTGCAACTCCCCTTCCTCTCTTCCCTCCACCTCTGTCACGCTGGAAGGATCGGTACCCCAGAACATTGAGCTGCCAGTTCTGCCCATCCCTCAACCACATTTCCGTAATAGCTATAATATCACAATACCATGTACTGATCCATGCTCTAAGTTCATCTGCCTTATCTGTAAGGCTTCTTGCATTAAAGTAAATGCAGTTTAGCCGACCAGAACTTCGACGCTCCCTGTCCTGCCTCTGCCCGGCCTGCCTATTGGACTTGCTTGCTTTAACTTCTATATTTGCCTCAACTATCTCATCTGAGAGACTACTACTTTGGGTCCCACCCCCCTGCAAGACTAGTTTAAACCCTCCCGAGTAGCACTAGCAAACCTCCCTGCAATGCAAAGAGAGAGAGAGACTTTTTTTCTGCCAATCTAATTGAAGTCTGTCTTCTTCCTGTGAGGCACAATTCAAAAACCCCCAGTCTGGCCAGCAGGTAGGTTGTTTGACCATCTCTTTGTTTGAAACAGCAGCATCTTGGAGGGTTGTTGGATTTCAAAGCTTTCCAGACACATTTGGTGGGCTGTGGAGTTCTGGCTCTTACACAGTCAAAGGATGTTGATCACTACTATTCCCCAGATAAATCTTGTTAATTAAATCAAGGAGCACCCCCATTGTCTCTCCACATATGTCTCTCAGCCAGCCCCTGTCATCTCAGAATGCAAATGTGCAACCATGTTTTCAGCCGCTCAGCTATGCTTTTTTAAACAGGTTATTTGCAATATCCAGTAAAAAAAAGTTTCTAGAAGTGTCCCATATGACAAAATTAATATGTTTCTATTTGGCAAGTGTGATTTCCGTCACAATACCCACCCTCTGGACCAGCACTTATAGCCACAGTAATTTTGTAGCTCATTCAGTTAAATTTCTAGTCAACCTCTCCCATGATGTTGATGGTGGGGTATTTCAGCAAATGTAATCCTATCGAAAGTCAGAGAGTTGGCTAGATTCTCTCTTGTTGGAGATGGTCATCACTTGACACTTGTGTGGTGCAAATGTTACTTACCATTTATCAGCCAAGCCTGAATGTTGTCAAGGGCTTGCTGCATGCGGGCACAGGCTACTTCATTATCTGAGGAGTTGTGAATGGAATTGAACACTGTGCAATCATCAGCAAACATCCTCATTGGTGACCTTATCGTGGAGGAAAGGCCATTGATGAAATAAATGAAATGTTTGGGCCTTGGATAATGAAAAACTTAAACACGCAGCTGTAGTTGGTTACTGGTTTATTTAAACACTTATAGCGTCTTGATGAGTTTAAAGTCAATCAAACAATAACAGGGATTGGAAAAGAAGCTCTGAGAAACCCCACCAAGTCCCCACACTCTGTTAAGCCTGATTTATTTTCAGAGACAGACTCTCAATATGCTGCTGACGAGATGCTTGTGCCCGCCTAGACTAGAGAAAGCAACAGTGGTCATTTCTTTTATTCAATACAAATGTTATTTAATTATATTTACATCACCACAGGTTTCAAAAAAGAAAGAAAACTAACTCTACTCAGGGGAAGCCCAAGAAAAATTAATACCTTCATAACTTGGCCAATTATTGATAATATTTCCAGTATAAATGGGTGAACAGGACTCCCACCTAGTCCTATTTATCCATCACCCCTGCCTTTGTTGACCTAGAATGTTTCTCAGTCCACCAACATCTCAAATTTGATGTTCTTATCCTTGTTTTCAAATCTGTACATTGCCACACTCCTCCTTATCTCTACAGTCTCTCCAGCCTTACAAACCTTCAAGAACTCTGCATTCCTCCAACACTCAGCTCTTAGCCATCCTCCAATTCCTTCACCCTGCCATTGGCTGCCATGCCTTCAGCTGCCAAGGCACTGGAAATCGTTCCCCAAACCTTTCTGCCTTTCCACTTATCTCTTCCGCTTTAAGACTCTCTTTACAACCTACCACTTTGACCAAGCTTTTGGTCAGTTGTCCTAATATCTCTTTTTTTTGGGTCACTGTCCATTTTTTTGTCTGATTACGCTCCTGTGAAGTGCCTTGGGACGTGTTATCACATTAAACATACTATAAATATATAGGATGCAAGTTGTTGTTAATATCGTGGTGGCACATCCAACTAATGTTGCTGAAGTACTTTGACTCTGAGTATTATGAATAGAAACAGTTTAAAACCCTCGGAAGGACAATAATAAGGACATTGGGCAGCAGCTTTGTAGAGACATTAGCCATTCTAAAAGTTTTAGTTCATAATTTTGTTTGCTTTAAATCAATCAAAATGTACATGTTATTGAACTACACTCGGGCATGATCAAAACTTCTGATTCTACATGGTCTTCCAAAGAATTATATTGAACATATAGCACAGAAATAGGCTGTTCGGCCCAACTGGTCCATGCTGGTGTTTATGCGCCCCATGAGCCTCCTCCCACCCTCCTTCATCTCACCTTATCTTCTGAATATAAATGTGACTGATTTTCATTGCTGCGCAATTGGCAGCCGTGCCTTCAGCCATCTAGGCCCTAAGCTCTGGAATTCCCTTCCGAAACCTCTCCACATCATTGCATCTCTCTCCTGAAAACCTATCTCCTTCAACAAGCTTTTGTTGACTCCTTATTTGGCTCAGTGTCAGAAATCTTGTCTGATATCATTCTTGTGAAGTGCCTTGTGAGGCTTTACTATGTTAAAGATGCTATTTAAATGAATGTTAGTGATGCTGGTGAGGAATTGGCTGGGGTTATGTCCTCGTCACTGTCTGATCCCACTGGGCTCTTCTATGACCTGCCTTTACTATATTATTAATGTCTTTTAGTACAAATTGTTGAGGTCGTCCTATTTCAACTTGACATCCTGTTAGCAATTGCAGTAAAATTGGTCTTCGAAATACTCTGCACCAGAGTCTAATGATGATTTGATTCACAATCCCCAACCAGACTACACATTTGGAGACCATATAGTCATCTTGTTCATTGGGAATAAGGTTAACTCAAATCAATCCACCTTGCTCTTCCTGTTCTAGATTTTCTACAATTGACCTTGCTGCAGCATCAAATCTGTCGACAGAGAAAAAAACTCAACTTGTTAGCCTGATTCCCACAGGAAACAAAGCATTGCCCTGAGGAATGAACCAGTGAATGGCTGTCACTTATTTAAGTGAATAAATAAATAAATAAGTGACAGCCATTTGCTGGTTCATTCCTCAGGGCAATGCCTTGACCAATCAGAGTCAAGCGGCCTGGTTTAAATTTCAAACAAAGCTTGGCAGTTAACTGTCAGTCGCCATAAACTGGTGCATTCTCTATGGCAACACCTCTACCAATTAGAGTCCACTTGTCAAACAATCATCACTCTCTTCTCATATGGTCTAAATTTGTTGCTTCCCTTATATTGGTATTCTTGCAAATTGTCCTGGTGAGTGCAAGATAAAAAGCTTTGACAAGATGTCTGTTTTCAGCAACACGCTGGTCAATTTGTCAAACAGGATTTCCCTTTAGTAAAACCATGTTGACTTGTTCTAATCATACTGTGCTCTTCTAAGCACTTTGTTAAGACTTCCTTAATAAGAGATTGCAGCATTTTCCCAACAACTGATGTTACGATGACTGGCCTGTAGTTCCCTGTTTTCTCTCTCCCTTCTTTCTTGAAGAGCGGTGCAGCATTTGCCAACTTCCAATCTGATGGGACCATTTTGGAAAATCATAGCTAGTGCATCCACTATCTCTGCAGCTATTTCTTTTAGAACCTAGGGTGTGGGCCATCGTGTCCCAGGGATTTATTATATTTTAGTGCCTTAAGTTTCTCCAATATGTTTTCTCTGCTGATATTAATTTCCTTAATTTCCTCACTTTTTTTAGCCCTAAGTTACTGCCTATTTCTGGTATGAAACTTGTGTCTTCTACTGTGAAGACGGACACAAAATATTTGTTCATTATCTCTCCCATTTCCTCATTCCCCATGATAATTTCTCCTATTTCTGCTTCTACGGGACCACCATTTATTTTCGCTACTCTCTTCCTTTTCATATACCTATAAAAGCTCTAACAATCTATTTTTATGCTTTTCTCTATCTACCCTGTCAAAATCTTTCAGCATTGTGAAAACCTTTATTTGGTCATCTCCTAGCCTTCTGTAATCCAAGGAACAAATTATCTGTGCTGTATCCCAAAGCTGCATTTAATGTGGATCCAGACACTGTTAATGGGAACAGTTTCACATAATCAATGTTTTAAAGAGATTATGGGTAAAATATCAAGAAACATTCAAAAAGTTGAAGAATCCATTTGAGATATTGGGGAAGCCTGTAAAATGACATTTAGCTGTATCAGTTTCCCCTGTAAGAAGGGAGTATTTTGTGTTTGTCTATACTCCATATTGTCTTTTCTCACCAAATTTCTCCCCTGCCTCCACTACTGAAGGCATTGGCTCCTTGACGGATTGTTCCACAAGTATCAGTAGGATAGATCCTTCAACATCGAGATCACCCAATAATGCACCTCCTCTCGTTAAAATAGGCTACATCGGTGACTCTCATGCTCGTTAGTTTAAACCAACCCTTCAACTATGCACTCCTTCCCCTCATAGCCTCAAAGCAACCCCCTCTTCCACCCACCAGCCCCAGTTTAGGGAACTCTGATTTACAGCATTGTGTTAGTTGGACAACATATGGGGGTGTGATGGTGGGCAGGAGGAATTTCAACTCCACCCTGCCTGGTTGGGGATTAGATAAAATAGAGAGGGTGAATTGTCCGCTCAATTAGTATTTTAACATGTCGGATCTTTCTGACGTCTAAGGCCGTAGTCAGATTGCAGCCTTGTACCTTAATGCGAATCAGGGTCCTAGTACATCAACAGGACCATTTTGAGATAAAAACAAGAAATGCTGGAAAAACTCAGCAGATCTGGCAGCATCTGTGGAGAGAGAAGCAGAGTTAACATTTCAGGTCAGTGACCCTTCTTCAGAACTGGCAAACCATTTTGTGAGGTCATTTTAGCCTAAACCACCCAGTGGGGGTTTGATGGCAATGGATCGGCTGTCGGTTTACATGCCTCTTGATTTTACATTCCGATGACTTCAGTGGAAATACAGGAATAGGATTAGGCCATTTAGCCCCTTGAACCTGTTCTGACCGCCATTCAGTGAGATCATGGCTGATGTGCGACCTATGTTCCTGTCTTTCTCCAAATCCCCTAATACGTTTTGTTAACAAAAATCTGTCAATCTCAAATGTAAAAATAACAATTGATTTATCATTAACTGCCATTTGCAGAAGAGAGTTCCAAACTTCTACCATTCTTTGTATGTTGAGGTGTTTCCTAATTTCACTCCTGAAAGGCTAGCTGTGCCCCCTAGTCCTAGATTCCTCAACCAGTGGAAATAGTTTCTTCCAATCTATCCTATCAGATCCCCTTAATATTTTGAAAACTTCAATTAAATCAACTTCTCAATTCCAGGGAATAGTTTAATATTCACTCCCTTCACCACCAATGCACAGTGGCAGCAGTGTCTACCATTTACAAGATTCACTGCAGCAACTCACCAAGGCTCCTTCAACAGCACCTTCCAAATCCATGACCTCTACCACCTAGAAGGACAAGGGTAGCAAATGTATGGGAACACCACCACCTACAAGTTCCCATCAAAGTCACACACCATCCTGACTTGGAACTATATCGCCGTTTCTTCACTGTCGCTGGGTCAAAAACCTGGAACTCCCTTCCTAACAATGCTGTGGGTGTACCTACACCCCAAGGACTGTAACAGTTAAAGAAGGCAGCTCACCACCACCTTCTCAAGGGTAATTAGGAATGCGAAATAAATGCTGGCCTAGCCAGCGACGCCCACATCCCACGAGTGAATAAAAAATTGTTTGTTTAATCTCTCCTCGGAATTTGGAGTCCAAATGATATACCGGGTGGGGTATAAAACAGTCAGCCTATCCAATCCAGTGTCCCACCAGTCCAACTGGATTAAAATTACCTTCTAAAATGTTTGAACCATATAGCAGTTCAGTCAGTAAAACCCGAAGCATCAGCTCGCCCTCTCTCTTCACAGATGCTGACTGACTTGCATGTTAGTTCAGGCCATCTCTGATTTTTATTTCAGATTTCCACCATTTGCAGTTTGCTTAATTTTATTTATGGAATGAGAAAAATCTACTTGGAACATGTAACCTATTCCCTCCAAGGATTTTATACAATTTAGTTTTTAATGGACTCGCTCAACGCATTAAATATCTCAAGAGAATTAACCAACCGTAGGTTAAAAACTTGGAAAGCGTGAAATGTTCTTCCAACTCTCCTTTCTCCTCTGCCAGACATAGTCAACTCTCAAAGGTAATAAAGGATGTCAAGGTAACATTACAAACTACATGTAACCCTGCCAAGACTATTAATCAATGACATTTTGAGTGCTCCTGATAGCACTGCAGTTATTATGGAGGATCTGATCAAACATCTTTATATTTATCTTCACTTGATTCAGCCTCATTCTTAAACAGATATTAATTGTGCCCCTTTCAAAACAGTTTAATGACACAGCAAATCTACTGTTTGCTTGCTGAAGGTACTCTTGCTTCTCTGTTGGTTGTGGTTCACTGATTTTACACTGCAGTCTCTGAGATCTACCACCATAGATTAATTGAAGCAACCTGCTTGCATTTACATTATTTATGCGTTTTGGAGGTCTGAATCATATCCATTCACTACAAAACAGAAGACTCGGGTAACTTAACAGGGGTCCTTAAAATTATGAAGGGATTTGATAAGGATAGACATTGCAGAAGATGCTTCCACTTCAGTGGAGACCAAAACTAGAGGCCACGGATACAAGATAGTCACCAATAGATCCAATAGGGAATGCAGGAGAAACCTTTTTATCCAGAGAATGGTAAGAATGTAGAATTCGCTACCATATGGAGTAATTGAGGTGACTAACATAGAAACCTTTAAGAATATAAGAATATGAGGGAGAAAGGAATAGAAGGATGTACTGATAGGGCTAAATGAAGATAGGAGGAGGCTCGTGTGGTGTATTAACACTGCACGTGCCAAACAGAATGAATGGCTTGTTTCTGTGCTTTAACCTCAGTATAATTCTCTGTATCTTTCTCCACCAGTCTGTTTTCATAGCTTGTAGTTTTTTGATGCCTTTTCATAAAAACATATATCAATGTGCTGTTGCAGAAAAGATTGCAACACTGCTCCAAATATGATTAATGAGGCCATACCAGTTATTTGGAGGTAACATAAATAATTGTGTCTAACAATCAAATGCTGCCAAGATGCTTTACAATACTTGGATTAGTCCTGGCCCATTATCCCCACAAAAGAGGATGTTTCAAGCCTGTGTCCTCAGTACCTTGCTCCACAGCAGCGAGGTCTGGAAAACATATGTCAGCCAAGAGTGACGTCTCAACTCATTCCATCTTAGCTGCCTCCGGAGATTCCTTGGCATCAGGTCACAGATCCATATGTCCAACGCAGAAGTCCTCGAGGCGGCCAACATCCCCAGCATATACACCCAACTGAGCCAGCGGCGCTTGAGATGGCTTGGCCATGTGAGCCGCATGGAAGATGGTAGGATCCCCAAGGATGCATTGTACAGCGAGCTCGTCACTGGCATCAGACCCACTGGCCGTCCATGTCTCCGCTTTAAAGACGTCTGCAAACGCAACATGAAGTTTTGTGACATTGATCACAAGTCGTGGGAGTCAGTTGCCAGTGATCGCCAGAACTGGTGGACAGCCATAAAGGCGGGGCTAAAGTGTGGCGAGTCAAAGAGACTTAGCAGTTGGCAGGAAAAAAGACCGAAGTGCAAGGAGAGAGCCAACTGTGTAACAGCCCCGACAACCATTTTTTTCTGCAGTGCCTGTGGAAGAGTCTGTCACTCTAGAATTGGCCTTTGTAGCCACTCCAGGTGCTGCTCCACAAACCACTGTCCACCTCAAGGCTCTTACCCATTGTCTCTCGAGACAAGGAGGCCAAAGAGAAAGAGATTATCCCCACCCATTCAGGAAGACAGCTCAACTCATATTAGGATCAAAGTGGAGTTGAGGATTAACGCTGCATCTTCCCATTCTGTAGGTCTAAACATGTATGCTCCAGTGTCAACCCTACACTGTTATAAAAAAGAAAGACTTGCATTTATATAACAGCGTTCACAACCTTAGGGCGTCCCAAGGTACTTTACGGCCAAAGAAGCATTTCTGAAGTGTAGTCACTTTTGTAATGTAGGAAACAACAGCCAATTTGCATCCAGCAAGCTCCCACAAACAGCAATGTGATGTTGATTGAGGGATCGATATCAGCGAGGACACCAGGGAGAACTCCCCTGCTCTTGTTTGAAATAATGTCATAGGATCTTTTATATCCACCTGAAAGGGCAAATAGGGCCTTCATTTATTGTCTCATCTGAAAGACAGCACCTCCAACTGTGCAACACTCCTTCAGTACTGCACTGGAGTGGAGAGATCTTTGTGCTCAAGTCCTGGACTGGGACTTGAATCCACAAACTTCTAACTTGGAGGCAAAAATATTACCAACTGAGGCATAGCTGACACTCATCATTTTCCTTTTCTGACATTTTATTCTCTCGTGCTGCTTTCCATTTAATCATGCCAAGAGTTCTTTTTATAGCCTTCAAGTCTTGTACAATTACATTTAGGTTCTGTGTGAAAGCATCACTGCAGGACTCGAGCACATGAACCATACTGATGCATCAGTGCGATCCAGAGGGAGTGCTTATTGATGAAGATGTTATTTTTCCACTGGACATCTCAAAGTGCTGTACAGTCAATGAAGTAGGTTATGAAATGCAGCCACTGTTGTAATGCGGGGAACATGGCAGCTAATTTGTGCCCAGAATGGCTTAAAAATAGTGAGGAGGAAGGGTCGCTGACCCGAAACGTTAACTCTGCTTCTCTTTTCACAGATGCTGCCAGACCTGCTGAGTGGTTCCAGCAGTTCTTGTTTTTATTTCAGATTTCCAGCATCCGCAGTATTTTTCTTTTATTAAAAATAGTGAGGACTGGATGTTTAATATCCAAGAATATAGAGTGTTCAGAAAAGATAGAGAAGAGGAAAAAGAGAAGTAGGGTGGCAATACTGATTAGGGAAGACATTGTCGTGTTGGAAAGGGAGGATGTCCTTGAGGGGGCAAGGACAGAATCCATTTGGTTAGAGTTGAGAATCAAAAAGGGTATTCTGTAGGCCTCCAAATAGTGTGAGAGAGATCGAGCAGCAAATCTGCAGGGAAATCAAAGATGTGAAAGAACTATAGAGTTGTGATATTGGGGGACTTCAATTAGCCAAATATCAATTGGGATAATTTTAGAGTAAAGGGCAAGGAGGGGAGGAGTTTTTAAAATACGTTCAGGAGAACTTTCTTGATCAGTATGTTCTCAACCCAATTAGAAAGGAGGCAATGTTGGATCTGATGCTGGGAAATGAGGTGGGCCAAGTGGATCACGAGTCTGTTGGGGAGCACTTAGGTAAGAGTGATCATCATATCTTAAAATTTAGACTATTAATGCAGAAAAGCAAGGAATGAAATAAGGTAGAAGGTCTAGATTGAAAGAGGGCTAATTTCAATGGGATGAGAATGGATCTAGCCAGGGTAAAATGGAACCAAAGACTGACAGGACGAGCTATATCAGAACAATGGGTTACCTTTAAGGAAGAGATGCTTCAGGTACAGGCTAGATATATCGCAAGGGCGGTAGAGATTATGATGAAACAAAAAATGAGGGTGTATGATGCATGTCAGGTGAATTCTTCAATTAAGAACCAGGTCATATACAATAGGTTGAGAGGGAAGGTGAAGAGCAAAATAAGCCTGGCAAAGAGAGAACATGAGAATAGAATGGCAGGCAACATAAAAGGGAACCCAAAAAACTTGTCAATAGTATGTGGGTAGTGAGAGGCAAATTGGGCCCTTTTAGGGACAAAGAGTAATAGATGCTTGGGGGTGTAGGGCAAGGCTAATATACTTAATGGGTACTTTGTACCAGTGTTCACTAAGGAAATGGAATCTGACAAAATATCAGTAGAAGCTGAGAGAGCAATGGAGAGGGTAAAAATTGAGTGAGGAGGTACTGGAAAGGCTGGCTATGCTTAGAGTAGATAAGTCACCTGGTCCGGATAGCTTGCATCCCAGGTTGCTCAAGGAAGTGGGGCTGGAGATAGTGGAAGGACTTGTTTAGTTTAGTTTAGTTTAGTTTAGAGATACAGCACTGAAACAGGCCCTTCGGCCCACCGAGTCTGTGCTGACCATCAACCACCCATTTATACTAATCCTACCCTAATTCCATATTCCTACCACATCCCCACCTGTCCCTATATTTCCCTACCACCTACCTATACTAGGGGCAATTTACAATGCCCAATTAACCTATCACCCTGCAAGTCTTTGGCATGTGGGAGGAAACCGGAGCACCCGGAGAAAACCCACACGGTCACAGGGAGAACTTGCAAACTCCACACAGACAGTACCCAGAATTGAACCTGGGTCGCTGGAGCTGTGAGGCTGCGGTGCTAACCACTGCGCCACTGTGCCGCCCAACTGTGCCGACTTGCCATAATCTTCCAATCTTTCCTGGATACGGGGACGGTGCCGGAGGGTTGAAGAGTGGCACATGCGACATCCTTATGCAAGAAAAGATGTAAGGACAGTCCTGGCAACTACAGACCAGTTGGTTTAACATCAGTGATGGGGAAGGCTTTAGAAACTATAATCAGGAAAAAAAATCAACAGACACCTAGAAAGGTTTGAGTTCACTAAAGGGAGCCAGCATGGATTTGTAAAAGGCAGATCATGCCTAACTAATCTAATTGAATTTTTTGATGAAGTATCAGAAGGTTGATTAAGGGAATGTGGTGGATGTTGTTTATATGGATTTTAAGAAAGCATTTGATAAAGTACCACATAAAAGGCTGGTTAACAAAATTGAGGCTCATGGAGTAGGAGGGTCAGTCTCCAATTGGATAAAAAAAATTGGCTTAAGGACAGAAAACAGCATGTTGTCAATGGTTGTTTTCTAGACTGGAGGATGGTAGACGGTGGTGTTCCCCAAGAGTCTGTGCTGGGACCACTGCTTTTTTTGCTACATATAAATGACTTGGATCTTGGAATACAGAATAGAATCTCAAAATTTGCGACGGCACCAAACCTGGAGGTGTGGCAAACAGTAAGTATGATTATGGTCCGCCTGCAACAGGACATAGATAGGCTAGCAGAATGGACAGAGAGGGCAGATGGAATTTAATACTGTCAAGTCTGAGGTGATGCATTTTGGCTGAAGGAATAGGGAGAGGCAATACATACTTAATGGCACAGTTCTAAAGAGTGTGCATGAATAGAGGGACCTGGGGGTGCATGTGCACAGATCTTTGAAGGTGGCAGAATATATTGAGAGAGTTGTTAGTAAAGCATATAGGATCTTGGGTTTCATAAATAGGATCATTGAGTACAGAAGCAGGGATGTTATGCTGAACCTTTGTAAAGCTCTGATTAAGCCCAAACTGGTGTATTGCATCCAGTTCTGGTTACCACACTTTAGGAAGGATGTGAAGGTCCTTGAGAGGGTGCAGAGGAGATTTACCAGAATAGTTCCAGGGATGGAGGGTTTTAGTTACAAGGGGCTGAATTTTGAGAACCCGCCATCGCTCCTAGCAGTGAGCTCAAAAAATGGCGTCCCGCACAAAAGAGCTGCTGCAATCTCCTGCGCGGCAGCTCATTTAAATAGCCGGGGCGGCCCCCCCCCCCCCCCACCCAATCACATGGAGGGGATGGGCTGTTCAACCCCGGCAATGATGTCAGCTGCCTGTTCGGAGGCGCTGGTGCCGTTTTTAAAGGGCAGCTAGCCTGCCGGGGAATTTGAATTTTTAAAGTGAAACCCACCCCCCCCCCTCAAAATTGACAAAATAAAATTGTAAGGCCCCTTTCCAACCCTCAATAAAAATTACAGTAAATTTTTGCCCTTTCTCCCTGCAAAAGAATTACCTTTGAATTGTGGCTTTATCTCCCCCTCGCCCTCAAGACTGCACAAAGTTGAAAGTTCACCCCTTCCCACCACCCCCGGCACTGATGATGCTTATTTGACGCCATGCCCCTCCACACCCCAGCACCCCCCCAAATGAAAATCTTAACTGTCCCCCCTCCCCACTAGTGTTACGCTTGCTTTCTCCAGACGGGAACTTGAAAGTGTGGGAATGCCAGCCGCCACGCTGAAGAAGATTGCCAGTAAGCATATTTAAATGTAATTCATTTTAATTATTTAAATATGGAAATTGAGGTCTCGATGCCCGGCAGCCGTCACAGAGCCTCGCCGCCACCGGCAGGATTGGGTCGGCCTCCGAGGCGGGCCTCTGCCAGAACAATCTTTCAGACCCCCCGCCACAGAGCCCGAGGTCGTGGGCTTGGTAAAATCAAGCCCAAGGTTAATTTGGAAAAGCTAGGGTTGTTCTCCTTAGAACAAAGGAGATTGAGGGAAGATTTAATAGTGGTATGGAAGATTATGACAGCCTTGGAAAATCTGTTCCCATTAACTAATGGTACAAGGACAAGGGGACACAGATTGAAGGTTTATGGCAAGAGATGCGGGTGGAATATGAGGAAGAACTTTTTTATGCAGTGAGTTGTAAAGGCCTGGAGCTCATTGCTTATAAACGTGGGGGAAGCAGAAACAATCAATGGATTCAAAAGGAAATTGAATGGGCACTTGAAAGCAATAAACTTGCAGGGCTATGGGGATTGAGCGGGGGAGTGGGACTGACTAGATGACTCCTTGGAGAGCCAGCATGGACTCGATGGGCGGACTGGCCTCCTGTGCCGTAGATGACTCTATGACAAACAGCAATATATAAGTGATCTGACCATCTGATTTAGTGATGTTAGTTGAAGGATTAATGTTGGCCAGAAAATCAGGAGGACTCTGCTGTTCCTCTTCAAATAGTGTTGTGGGATCTGAGAGGACAGACGCAATCACAGTTTAACATCACATCTGAAAGATGGCACCTCCGACCGTGCAGTACCCCCTCACAGCTACAATGAAGTGTCAGCCTAGTTTAGGCACTCCAGAGTGACGCTTGAACGCACAACCTTCTGACTCAGAGGCAAGAGTGTGACCTCTGACCCATAGTTGCCACCCGAAAGAATAGCAGCTGAACATCAAGACCCTGCTGAGCAAATTGGCTACATTGCTTGCCTGCATAGTAGGATTGACTATATTTCAAAAGGACGTCATTGGTTGTGAAGTGTTTGCGATGTCCTGAGGATGTGAAAAATGTGATAACCTTTTGGTAGGCAAGGGTATTAAGGGGTACAGAATGAAGGCAGGTGGTGGGAGATCAGATACAGATCATCCATGATGTAACTGAATGGCGGAACAGACCCGCTGGGCTGAATGGCCTCCTCCAATTTCTATGTTCCTATAAAAGGCTCTATATATTTGCAAATTTCTTTCTCATATACATATTAAAAGAAAATTATTTTTGGACTTTGCTATAGAACGTAGATGACAGCATTGCGCAGGCAAAAATAGACGTAATTTTTGTGATAATTTGCAGCTAGTCAAGCTTGGTTCCAAAAATTTTGTTGGAGGAGCTAGACCTGGTGGATGGTTGATGTAATCTTAATACCAACAAAACAAGTCAATATATTTTACTCAGTGAACATGTCTTACATTCTAGTGAAATGACATGTACCTAATTTCAACATCTGTCGCCCCTAGCTCTGTTTGACGCAATGATAAATGCGATTATGTTATCAGTTCATACATCAGTAACTATAAATATTGTAATGAAGCTTTCAGTTAATAGATCCAAAAGCTGGTGTATGATGGATTTTCTTGTACATGGCTTGACTCAATATATATGCTGAATTCATTCACAGAATAACCTCATAATAGGAATAGTCCTTCCTACAGCGGAGGCATCAAAAGCCTACTTCAGAGAAATTTACTTTAGATTAATGGCATACGAATAAGAAACATGAACACTTGTTACAGGATTATTATTAATTTTGATTACTCGTTCTAACCTCGCAGGGAGACAACAACCACAGAACACTGGTATCGAGATTACTAAGCACTTTACTTGACTGTTAAGTAGCAATATGTGACAGCTTCATGCATTACTCGCAACTGTGGAATATGGTCCCCAGAATGTGGATTGACAAGAACTTTGTTCGGGCAAGGGTCAAGAGAGACAGCCATAGCTCAGTGGGTAGCACTCTTGCCTCTGAGTCAAAAGGTTGTGGGTTCATAGTACCACTCCAGGGACTTGTACACAAAAATACAGACTGACACTTCAGTGCAATATTGAAGGAATGCTGCACAGTTAAACATGCTGTCTTTTGGATATGTTAAACCAAGGCCCCATCTGCCATCTCAAGTTGACGTAAAAAGTACATGGCACTTTTTCAAAGAAGAGTAGGGGAGTTATCCCCAGTGTTCTGGCCAATATCTATCTCTCACTCAACATATTATCTGGTCATTATCAAGTTGCTGTCTATGGTTTGTAGTTAAATTACAGGCTGGATTTTCTATTAGTCAAAGATTCAAAATGCATGACATTTAAATGACCAAACAATCCTGCACCTTAATCAGTGGGGGAAAAGAAGACATCAGATGGAGGACTAGATGATGCAATAGTTAGACACTGACTTTTGACCAATAAGACTGAGATTGTCAACCCAGACTAATTGGAAGAAAGTTTCCTCTATCCTCTGGGTATAAAGGTCCCATGTGAAATCAAGTTGGGTGTCTCTATTGCAGCATTATCCAATAGAAATTGCTGGTTAGTAACTGGTGCAGTTACAGCAAAGCCATTCAGCCACCAACACTAATTTCAGTAGAAATTCTCTCATACACACTACAGGTAAATGTACTTTAAATGCGTATGTTTACTTCACAAACATCTACACCATTCAGTAACTGCGAAAGTAAAGCATTCACAATGCTCAAAAAACACTTTGCTTTTTGTCTTACAAATGCACAACAGGTTAAAGTTCACATGCATAAGCTGTGCAAATGTGTATCGAGATCACATGCCCAATGACAGAGTCGATGAATCTTTTTGTATTGGAAATACAATTAGCCACATCTAGATTCCCAACTAGCCACATGTGGCTAGTGACCAACATATTGGACAATGCTACTCTCTCCAGAAGTGAGCAGAAGTTATTTGGAAATGAGGCAAATTAGGGAGAGACTATTTGGGAGACGCAAAGAAATGATAATTGATGGAGAGCCACTTAAACCTGTCCAAACATTAGGAATATTTAAAGTCTAATAAGAAGCAATGGATGGAACAGCATGCAAAAATAATTATAACTACTATGTTGAGAAGCTCGCTTAAAGAAATGGAACAGAATATTTATGAAGGTAATATGGACGTAGAGAAGTGTAGGAAAAAACACAGACACAGGAGCTCTCACTGGAAATAAATCCGGACCTTGATCAGGTACTAGAAAATTTTTCATTCTGTTTAAAAAAAAATCAAACAGAGCCATTGGAACCTTATCCAGAACTACAACAACGATACCAGAAAATTAGTACAGATTTGATCCTTTGGCAGTGAAGTGATTGGGCCATTGCCTACTCATGTTGACTTCCAATAGTTTGTGAAAGCATGGATTTTATTCACAAACTTTTGAGTCCAAATATCTCAAATTCAAGCAGACACGTAGAGCAGTTGGAAAACTATGAAATGAAGTTTGAAAAAGTTGCTGTTGCCATATTATAGTGCAAATGAAGTGTCTTTTCATTTATCGCAATACTCTCTGGAAGAGAAGGCTATCATCAGGGGATAGAGAACAAGGGACAATCTACTAATCAAGGAAGAATTACTGAAGAATGGTAATTCAGAGATGGGTGGGACACAGGGAACAAAAACAAGAAGGAAAATTCAAATAAAGGCTTTATTTTTGCTGATTCTTTTCAAATATATTCTTTTCAAAACCTTTGGTTGTTTGGTTGAAAACCTCTGATCCCAGTGGGCGGGAAGGAAGTTGATTGAAAGAACACGGAATTTGCTACCGCAAGGAGTGGTTGAGGTGAATAGCATAGATGGATTTAAGAGGAAGCTGTATAGACATATGAGGGAGAAAGGAATAGAAGGTTATTCTGAATGGGATTAGATGAAAGAGGGGTAGGAGGAAGCTCGTGTGAAGCACCAGCATAAAACAGTTGGGCCAAATGGTCTGTTTCAATACTATAAATTCTATGTAACTCTATGATTATTGTGAAATGCTGACAAGATGACACATTGGTTGAAATAATAACTGTCAGCTTGGAATGCTAGCTGTTCACATGCTTGGCATAGAATAATAGGAAGTGTGGATTCTCTGCTTTAAAAAGAGCACAGGTTTATCACAACTCTCATGAAGTAAATAGCAGGGCTTAATTTAACCTGCACATATTAACTTTCATAAAGTAGCTTTACTACATTTAAGACACGATATAAATTAAGTTGTTCGGATCATAGGAACAAGTGTAAGCCATTCAGCCCCTCAAACCTGTTCTGTCATTCAATGAGATCATAGCTGATCTGAGTCTTTTTCAACAGAAGTATTTCATTTATTTGACAGCAATGAACAAATTGGAATTTCAGAATTAGCAGTTCTAAAATTTGCCAGTAACATGAGGGCTCAATTAAATCAGTTCATCTTTAAACACATAGTCATCTGCATTCAAATTTATCAGACCTGCGATCTGAAAGGTTCAATATGCATTTTGCCCATTAACAGTGTTTTTATTAAAACAAATTGTTTCCTGGGGAGGGTGGTGGTGGTCAGGTGGCAACCAGGAAGAACTTTATAGATTCTTCACTGAGATCTTCCTTGTAACTAGAGCAGTTTCATTTTATTTATTGTTCAGTCAGAATTTTCAGGCAGCTTCCCCGGTCAGCCTACTAGCTGAGATATTTGATTTGAGTTGATAAGACTGAGGATCTTGATGATGCACCAATGTCCTGCCCTTTCCTGACATTCAGTCCACCACTTCACAACCTATTCAGTCTCTTGGTTATAGACAATGAAAGCACGTTCCTAATATAGACAGATGTCACCTCCATTCACACAGATCAGCTGGAATTTGGCTCCAGAACACGTAGGGAGTGACTGCACAAAGATAATACATCAGTGATTTGAAACATAACATGTAGCATGCTTGGTGACTTTGGACTTATGGTTCCCGAAGCTTTCCATCACTGGAGCTTTCATATAATGCCTGGGTCTGTTGTAAATCAATTGATAGTGATTGACTGCTGTGATTAGTCAACAACTCCATTATCATGTGATTGCCACAATGGTGAAGACAAATGTGGGTCCCTTACAGTCAGAAACAGGGGAATATATTATGGGGAATAAAAAAATGGCTGACCAACTAAATGCATACTTTGGTTCTGTCTTCACAAAGGAGGACACAAATATCATACTAGAAATGTTGGGAACACAGGTTTAGTGAGAGAGAGGAACTGAAAGAAATCAGTATTAGTAGAGAAATGGTGTTGGGGAAATTGATGGGATTGAAGGCCGATAAATCCCCAGGGCCTGATGGTATGCATCCCAGAGCACTTAAGGAAGTGGCCCTAGAAATAGTGGAATCATTGGTGATCATCTTCCAAGATTCTATAGACTCTGGGACAGTTCCTACAGATTGGAGGGTAGCTAATGTAACCCCACTATTTAAAAAGGGAGGTGGAGAGAAAGCAGGGAATTATAGACCAGTCAGCCTGACGTCGGTAGTGGGGAAAATTCTAGAGTCCATTATCAAAGATTTTATAGCAGAGCACTTGGAGAACAGTGGTAGAATCGGGCAGAATCAGCATGGATTTACGAAAGGGAAATCATGCTTGGCAAATCTACTAGAATTCTTCGAGGGTGTAACGAGTAGAGTTGATGAGGGGGAGCCAGTGGATGTGGTTTATTTGGACTTTCAGAAGGCTTTTGACAAAGTCCCACATAAGAGATTAGTGTGTAAAATTAAAGCACATGGGATTGGGGGTAGTGTATTGTGATGGATAGAAAATTGGTTGGTGGACAGGAAACAAAGAGTAAGGATAAATGGGTCTTTTTCGGAATGACAGGCAGTGACTAGTGGGGTACCGCAGGGATCGGTGCTAGGACCCCAGCTATTTACAATATATGTTAATGATTTAGATGAGGGAGCTAAATGTAATATTTCCAGATTTGCAGATGACACAAAACTGGGTGGGAGGGTGAGTTGTAAGGAAAATGCAGAGAGGCTTCAGGGTGATTTGGATAAGTTGAGTGAGTGGGCTAATGCATGTCAGATGCAGTATAATGTGGATAAATGTGAGGTTATCCACTTTGGTAGCAAAAATAGGAAGGCAGATTATTATCTGAATGGCTATAAACTGAGAGAGGGGAATATGCAGCGAGACCTGGGTGTTCTCATGCTGAAGGTAAGCATGCAGATGCAACTGGCAGTAAAACGGCAAATGGTATGTTGGCTTTCATAGCGAGAGGATTCAAGTACAGGAGCAGGGATGTCTTGCTGCAATTATACAGGGCCTTGGTGAGGCCACACCTGGAATATTGTGTGCAGTTTTGGTCTCCTTATCTGAGGAAGGATGTTCTTGCTATAGGGGGAGTGCAGCAAAGGTTTACCAGACTGATTCCTGGGATGGTGGGACTGACGTATGAGGAGAGATTGAGTAGGTTAGGATTATATTCGTTGGAGTTCAGAAGAGTGAGGGGGGATCTCATAGAAACCTATAAAATTCTAACAGGACTTGACAGGGTAGATGCAGGAAGGATGATCCTGATGGTGCGGGAGTTCAGAACCAGGGGTCATAGTCTAAGGATACTGGATAAACCTTTCAGGACTGAGATGAGGAGAAATTTCTTCACCCAGAGAGTGGTGAGCCTGTGGAATTCACTACCACAGAAAGCAATTGAGGCCAAAACATTGTATGTTTTCAAGAAGGAGTTAGATGTAGCTCTTGGGTTTAAAGGGATCAAAGGGTATGGGGCGAAAGCGGGAACAGGTTATTGAGTTGGATGATCAGCCATGATCATAATGAATGGCGGAGCAGGCTCGAAGGACCGAATGACCTACTCCTGCTCCTATTTTCTATGTTTCTACGGTAGATGGTGAACTTTAGAAGAGAATCATAGAATTATACAGAACAGGAAGAGTTAATTCCGTCCATTGTGTTTGATGTCTCTCTGAAAAAGTTATCAATTAATCCCATTCTCTGCCTCTTTTCTCCACAGCTCTTCAAATTTTCACTTTTTGAGTGCATATCCAACTCCCTTTTGAAAGTTATTATTGAATCTGTTTCCCCCACCTTTTCAGGCAGTGCATTCCAGATCAGAACAACTGAATTTAAAAAAATCTCCTCATATCCCCCCTAGCTTTTGCACCAATTGTTTTAAACCTGTGTCCTTTGGTTAATAACTCTTTTGCTGGTGGAAAAAGTTTCTCTCTATTTACCCCATCAAAACTCCTCATAGTTTTGAACACCTCTATTAAATCTCTCCCTAACCTTCTCTGTTTGAACCTCTTTCATCTCTCCAGATAACTGAAACCTCTCTGCCCACTGTAAATCTCTGCACCTCTTCCAAGGCCTTGACATCCTCTCTAAAGTGCAGTGCATTCTAGCAATTCCTATGTTCTGATTATCAAGGGATTCAGAGGATGGTGCAAAGCTTTCCAATTTTATCATTATGCAAACCCCTAAAGGATGTCTGCTTTCTATTTTAATTTTTGCATAATTGTGAAAATGATGACTTTATCACTGTTATATTATGAATGAATGAGCTTCAACTTTCTGGCACTGTCACAACCTCAGTAGGTCCCAAAGCGTCCTCCAGCCACTGAAAAAGTCAACGTTTTAATTCGGCAAACACAGCAGCCAATCTATGCACAGCAAGTTCCCACAACTTCAATAGTGTAAATGACCAGGTAATCTGTTTTTGGTGTTGTTGGCTGAAGGAGAAATATTGACTAGGATACCAAGAGAACCTCCCTGTTCTTCACCAAAAAGTGTTGTGGAATTTTTAATCTCCCTGAGATTTCAATCCCGAGACATTTATTTAATTTTTTTAAAAAGTCTGTTTGGTGTAAAGTGGAAATGAATCAGCAAAATAAAAGTCACTTGGAAAAGCAAGACCCTTTAGAAAATGACATTAACTAAGTGGTTGTCAGCACGATCTGCTATATTATGGGCCACACAGATGAGGAGGTTCCAACGTATCAAAAGCTCCTTGCACTGCTGAATATTTGCAGCATTTTCCAATGCTATTTCAGATTTTCACCATCTGCAGTATTTTGCCTTTGGTTCCTAGGTATCACATCTTCTCTGTGCTGATCTTGGCCGAGACAGTGGCACAGTGGACCTACAAAAAAGCAACCCAGATTTCTAGCTCCTTATTGTGACCCAGTGATCACTCACCAATGGTGAGTGAGGGTTGCCAATTCTGGTTGCCCCATACTCCTGGAGATTTAATCACATGTCCTCCTCCCTCCAACTCCCCCTCTTGGTTAAAGAGACTTTTTCACCCCAAGTCCAATATTTTTATAAATGATAAGTGAAAATAATCAAAAAAAAAGAGAAAAAAACAGTTTTTTTAATGCCTCTGTTTTCTCTTCTGTGTTGTTCACAGCAGTGTTCAGGTGCTTAATCTTTCATTCCTGGAGACTCCAGGACAGCCCTGGAGTGTTGGCAACCTTATGGAAAGTACTGACTAAATTAACGGACCCCAAACTGCATGTGAAGGAGTTGGGCATGAGACTACAAGAACGTATGACCAATTTGCCACTCCGCACATTCCTTCAAGCATGGCTCCCCACTAGGAATGCTGCAGTAGCATCTGGGCTCAACTCTGATGCCCGCCACTGTTGATAATCCCGTTGGCACTCATTGCTTTGGTTTACTCATGAAGAATGACCACCTGGGGAAATTCTGCTCCACTTGAGTAGATTTAAAGGATAAAGGTAAAAAGTGTGGGACCTCGCACATGAAGAGAAAGACAGCTCAGAATCCATTTCAAGGCTTCATAAAAATGATTGTATGATAAGCATATTAAAATAACCTGAACACAGGCTGGGAGCTGGAGGGTTATAAAAAATTAAACCGCTCCTGTCCTAACAATTTGAAAGAAGAATTTCACTGCCAGATTTTTGGAGGCATAAAGCAGTGAAATGACAACCATTGCTATAAATAAAACATGTGCTGATTGACAGATAACTCAAAGGATATTACAGGGCATCAAGGGGTTCAAGTGACTAATGCGAATATTATCAGAGCCCCAGCATTAAATGATTCCGGTTCCCTGTATTTATTCTCCATTTCTGATTAAATGAAAAGGCTCATTCCAGAGCAGCTGAGTGCCCCCAGCAAGTTACATTGTGTTACATAGCACTTACAGCATACAAACAGGCCATTTGGCCCAACAGGAGCCTCCTCCTAACCCCTCGTCAACTCACCCTATCAACATTTCCTTCTGCTCTTTTCTCCTCATGTGTTTATCCAGCTTCCCCTTAAGTGCATCTGTGCTCTTCATCTCAACTATTCCATGTGGTAGCAAGTTCCACATTAGAAAATACATAGAAAATAGGAGCAGGAGTAGGCCATTTAGCCATTCTCACCCCTCTCTAAGTAAATAAGTTTCTCCTGAATTTTTCTTGAATGTTTTAGTGACTGTCTTATAGTCATGACTTCTAGTTTTGGATTCACCCACAAGTGGAAGCATTAGGCTGGATTTTCATTCCACGGCGGAGGTGAGTTCGGAGTTGGGCATGCCTGAAATTTCACTCTACCGGCTGGCGTGCCGGTATTCTGGCATGTTCCTGCCTCCAGTCTATTTTCAAGGAGGTGGCCTCTGGGGGTCACAGCTACCCTCTTGCTGGTGGCAGGTAAGCAATTAGGCCAATTAAAGTGAAAATTGGGGGTTTCCCAGACAGCAGACTGGGCCCCTGATGTAGCTAGAGCTTGTAGATTGAATGATGGAGGCCGCCCAATGGCAGGCCAGGGAGGTGCATCCTGCAAAGCATGGAACCAGTGGGCTGCGAAGGACACAGCTGCGGCTGCAGGCCACCTTGTGGAAGGACTCCTCCTCCACAATCATGGCCTGGCAGCTGCAGCCACATTGTATTTTGAAGCATTTGCACGTCTTCAGAGGTCGCCTCCACCTGGAGGCACCATCTCAGTCTTCCAACTACAGCAGCCGCACCCACCTGTCCTGGTGGGACTGCTGGCTGCCCAGAGCCTCATGCGCTCCCATTGGCCTTCCTGGCTGTGGAGCCCGCCCACCATCCTTAATTGAATGGAGCTCCCGAAGGCAGCTTGTTAATTGACTACCACCTTGAAAATCTCCTCCAGGGTCCCACCATGGCCACTTCCAGGTTCCTGACTTGGAATTCAGCTCGGCGCTGAGATCGGGACCCTGGAACTAAAATTCAGCCCATCTTCTCTCCACCATAATTTTAATAACCTCTATTAGGTACTCCCTCAAACCTATGTTTTGTAGAGAAAAGGGTCCCAATCTGTTCATTCTTTCCTGATAACTCTAACCTCTCATTCTTGGCGTGAACGGAATGTGAGGTGCGGAGAGTTGAATGAAAAAGCTTCAATGCTTTCACCTTGATAAAAAAAAATGAAGCTTTTGTGTCAAGTCTGAAGTTGGCAGCAGTTAGTTATTCTGATACAGAGGGATTTCTTCTAAAGCTGTCGCTGAAAGTAGCATCGCATGAAGTAGGAATTAAACCTTACCATTGAATGCTATGTAAGACCTAAACAGATTTAACACTGTGTGACAGGGCCTGTATTACTACAAGTGCTTTCTCTACTGCAGTTCATGGATTACTGTGCTACAGGGCGAATGTTGGTTAAAGACCTGTTGGAATCAATATTTATCCCATGGGTGGACCTGACTATTTTAATGTCAGGTTTGTTTATTGGGTAAACTCAGTATTGAACGGGTGTTTGACTTTTTCTTGTGAATATTCTGAACAGCTGAAGGTAAGGAACAATCATGAAGCTAAGTCAACTCTGCATGGAGATGATGGGTGTGTGATCAGCAGGGCGAGTAATTTAATATCACTCGACTGTACTCCAGGACGATTCATAGCAAAGTTTCCATATTTGGTCACAAATCGGGTGACACGCATTGGGAAAGGTAGTGTAGTGGTAATGCTACTGGACTAGTAATCCAGAAGCTCATACTAATCCTCCAGAGACATGTTTAAATCCCAGCATGGCAGCTAGTGGAATTTAAAATCAATGAATTAATAATTCTAGAATGAATAGCTAGTGTCAGTAATGGTGACCAAACTGTTGTAAAAACCCACCTTGTTCACTAATGTCCTTTAGGGAAAGAAATCTGCCATCCTGACTCAGTCTGACCTACATGTGACTCCAGATCCACAGCAATGTGGTTGATTCTTAACTATCATCTGAAATGGCTCAGCAATCCACTGAGTTACATCAAACTGCTAAAGAGAAGTCGAAAAAGAATAAAACCGAACGGACCACCCGGCATCGACTTCGACATCGGAAACGACAAAGGAGCACCCTGCCCAATCGTCCCTGCAAAGTCCTCCTCACTAAAATTGGGAGAGCTGTCTCACAGACTAGTCAAGCAACAGCCTGACAGAGTCATAGTCACCAAATCATAGCTTACAGCTGATGTTCTAGACTCTTCCATCACCATCCCTTGATATATTCTGTCCCACCAGCAGGACAGACCCACCAGAGGTGGTGGCACAGTGGAATACAGTCGGGAGGGAGTTGCCCTGGGAGTCCTCAACATTGACTCTGAACCCCATGAAGTCTCATGGCATTAGGTCAAACATGGGCAAGGAAACCACCTGCTGATTACCACCTACTGCCCTCCCTCAGCTGATGAATCAGTACTCCTCCATGTTGAACACCACTTGGAAGAAGCACTGAGGGTAGCAAGGGCACAGAATGAACTCTGGGTGGGGGACTTCAATGTCCATCACCAAAAGTGGCTCGGTAGTACCACTACGGATTGAGATGGCTGAGTCCTGAAGGACATAACTGCCAGACGAGGCCTGTGACAAGTGGTTAGAGAACCAACAAGAGGGGGAAACCTACTTGAGCTCACTGTCACCAATTTACCTGTCACAGATGTATCTGTCCATGACAGTATTGGTAGGAGTGGTCACCGTACTGTCCTTAAGAAGATGAAGTCCTGTCTTTACATTGAGGATACCCTTCATGGCATTGTGTGGCACTGCCACTGTGCTAAATGGGATAGATTCAGAACATATGGAATCTATGGAATAATGGAATGCTATTCTTTATTCCAAGAGGAATTGAAAATAAAAATAAGGATGTTATGCTTCAGTTATACAGGGCATTGGTGAGACCACATCTCGAATACTGTGTGCAGTTTTGGTCTCCTTATTTAAGGAAGGATGTGAATGCGTTGGAGGTGGTTTGAGAGGATGTTTACTAGATTGATACCTGGAATGAGTGGGTTGTCTTATGAGGAAAGTTTGGACAGACTGGGCTTGTTTCGACTGGAGTTTAGAAGCGTGAGGGGAGACATGATTGAAGTGTATAAGATCCTGAACGGTCTTGACAAGATGGGTGTGGAAAGGATGTTTCCTCTTGTGGGTGAATCCAGAACTATGGGACAATGTTTTAAAATTAGGGTCACCCTTTTAGGACAGAGATGAGGAGAATTTTTTTCTCTCAGAGGATTGTGTGACTTTGGAACTCTCTGCCTCAGAAGGTGGTGGAGGCAGGGTCATTGAATAATTTTAAGGCGGAACATTGGATAATTTGTTCGGCAAGGGAATCAAAGGTTATCAGAGCTAAATGGGAGTGTGGAATTCGAGACACAAACAGATCAGCTATGATCTTATTGAATGGCGGAGCAGGCTAGAGGGGCCGAATGGCCGACTTCTGCTCCTAATTTGTATGTTCATAACAGATCTAGCAGCTAAAAACTGGGTATCCATGAGGCACTGTGAGTCATCAGCAGCAGCAGATTTGTTTTCAACCATAATCCGTAACATCATGACCCGGAATATCCCTCACTCTAATATTACCATCAAGCCAGGAGACCAACCCTGGTTCAATGAGGAGTGCAGGAGAGCATCCAGGAGCGGAACCAGGCATCTGGGAACAGAGTGCTTGTGGACCGAATGCTAAGTCAGGAATTTGGTGTAAGTGGACCCTAACTATGCACTTCGCCAGGACACTGATGTCAACCCGGTTTAAGTGGAGCCCATCCCAATGTAACAGCTCACTCTTTCCCCAGTACTGCTGCCAGCGCCCCATGAATTGAAGCCCCTTCTTCCCGCACAACTCTTTGAGCCACGCGTTTAATTCTCTAATCTGCTTGACCCCCTGCCAATTGGCACATGGCTCTGGTAACAATCCACAGATGATTACGTTTGAGGATCTGTATTTTAATTTGGATCCGAAATCCTCAAACTCTCTCAGCAGAGCTTCATTCCTAGTTCATTGACCCCTACATAGATCATGACATCTGGATCCTCTCCCTCCCACTCCAAGTTCATCTCCAGCTGCGAGGCGGTGTCCTTAACCTTGGCACCAGGCAGGCAATTAAGCCTTCAGAGCTATTGGTCATGGCTGCAGAGAACAATATCTATCCCGTCACTATACTGTCCCCTATCACTACTGCATTCCTTTTCACTCCCCCCACTTGAATGGCATGCTGCAACAAGGTGCCATGGTCAGTTTGCTCATCCTGCAGTCCTTCTTCTCATGTACAGCACTTTAAACATTCACTTCCTCCACCACTGATGCACAGTGGCAGCAGGGCATACTATCTATAAGATGTACTACAGCAGCTTGCCAAGCCTCCTTTAACAGCACCTTCCAAACTTGTGGCTTCTACCACCTAGAAGGACAAGAGCAACAGATGCATGGGAGCACCACCACCTGCAAGTTACCCTCCAAGCCACGCACCATCCTGATTTGGAAATATATCACTGTTCCTTCACTGTCGCTGGGTCAAAATCCTGTAACTCCCTTCCTAACAAGACTGTGGGTGTACCTACAACACATGGACTGCAGCAGTTCAGGAAGGCAGCTCACCACCACTTTCTCAAGGGCAATTAGGGATAAGCAACAAATGCTGGCCTTGCCAGCGATGCTCACATCCTTCGAATGGGAAAAAAGGTGTCGAAATTTGTGCTAAATGTCACACCGGAACCTAATCACTTACCATCGTGATGATATCATAGATAGAGTGATGTCATCAACAATTGTTTTTATTTTTATTAGTGGGCAGTCTTGCATGTGTTTCCAATGGCATTATTATTATGACAGTTTAGGTCCCAGTTTTTAACTTGTGTTACGACCAAGGTGGGAGGAGTGCACTGTCTTTCTCCAGTAGCACTTCTCCACGGGTCACAACATATATTTAAATGTTTACCCTGTTACCGATATGGCCAATTATATACTCTATTTTTATTTCAGAATTAAATCCACCAACCTGGTTTCTTTAATAAGCAACAAAATTATTAATTTATTATAAAACAAGACTTATTCAGTAAAGATGCAAAGCATTAACACACAGATTGAAATATGAAAGTTCCCTTCTAAATTAGCCCAACACACACACTCGCACCAGTTAAAGAAAAAATAAAAAAGTTTTCTCTGCAGAGATCTCTTTACAAAAAAAAATACTTTGGCCAAATACTTGTTAATTCTTGAAGGAAAAGGAGAAGATATGGAATGATATCAGTCCCTTTATTCCGGTGTCACAAATACGCTTAGATGGCTGTCACTGGGATCATTTTGGAGCAGTTCTGTTCAGGTGATGTTGAGGACTAGTCTGGCAGGCTTTCCAAGAGAAATGTGGCATCAGGGGTTTCAGCTATCACACCAGTTTCTCAGGGTTTCTCAAAGAGGTGGAAAAAGGATGAGCTGGTGGCTTCTCTCTTAGCATGCTTATGTCCAACTGACTCAAAACAATATCCAGAACAAAACCGACTCTTGACTGCCATAAATCTTGACATGTCACTTTTCTGTAAACAACTCCCCCTAGTCACCAAGGCTCCTGCTGTTTATTTAGCTTAAGACATGTGACATCCAGTAAGGGTTGTTTTTAAAGAAAATCTCAAGTCCTTCCTGTAACCTGTTTAAAAGTGAAATAAAGTCCAGCGTCTATGAAATCTCTTCAGTCTTTCAAATGAATACATTTTCACAATTTTAAACAGGAGTCCTCAATAAATATTAAAAATGGAAGCACTTTCATAACACTTATTTATTGGTGTTAGAGTGCTTGTTCAGGCAATATTTGTTGGAGTGGCATGTTACTTCCTGTAGCTGGTAGATGTTGAAATAAAGAGTCACTCTCAATAAAATCTTCTGAATAGATATTAACTCAATGGCATTCAAAACCATTCAAAATGAAATGTACACAGCAACTGAAAAGGACAAACAAACACATGAATATGACAAATGAAATTGATTTGCACAGAACTTAATAAATGATACACTTGACAGCTCACGATTGAGTATTCAGTTTGTAGCACATGTGTATCATAATGCATTATAATAGAAGAACCTTTCATTTTTATTTGAGTTATGGAAGTTACAGCACAGAAGGAGGCTGTTTGACCCTTCATGTCTGTGCTGGTGCTGCCTCCTCGGGTAGAGCAATTGACTCTAATTTTATATTCCTCCTGTTCAAAATGGTCATTCAGCTCCCTTTTAAATGATGTTTTATGGCCAATGTCTCTTGCACTACAAAAACTGTGGGCTGTATTATACAATGGGCGGACGGGAGCTCGCCACCGCGTAGGATTCGGTGGCAAACCCACTTCTGCCTAGCCTGGGGATCCGTCCCATATTTTATGGGTCCCCAGGCTTTAATTGTTGCGAGGCGGGACTTCCACCCGCTTGAGGGAGGAAGTCCCGCCTCATTGAGCTGCTGGCCAATCACCGGGCCAGCAGCTGTTAGTCCCAGCAGCGCCACCGGGAGCGGTGACCACTGCTGGGACTGCAGCCTAGCTGAGGACATGGAGCCAGGACTGCAGGTAAGTTTGGGTTGCCTCCCTGGGGGTAATCAGTCATGCCCCAGCGAGGCAAGGGTGGTCGTTTGGGAGGAATTGTGCCCGATTGTCAGGGACCCCGCCCAGGGCACGGAGAGGCCGACAGCTTTCACTGGGCAACCCTTCCTGGCTCCAGGACGCCCGCATGCCATGGGTAAAATCCCTGTGGAGACGGGCGAAGACCCTTAAGTGGCCGTTAATTGGGATCTTAAGGGCCTTGATTGGCCTGGGGCGGTGGCCCGTTTTTCACCGCCACCACCCCCCGCCTCCCCCACCCTGCAAAAAGTGGGGCAGAGGCACGAGCAGGTCGGGAAGGCCTCCCGGAGCCTCCCGCTCCATTTTACGCCACCCCACCTGCCACCATCCGACTCGCTGGGTGGCCTAAAATTCCAGCCTGCATGTGCCCCCTCCATATCTACCCAAACAATGGGAAGTCAGCACATTGAAATTTTTTTATGTCATGGTGCTTAGCGCTGTGTGTCATGAAGGTGAGGGAATGATTGGATTTTGCATTCTCAATATGGTAAATGACTGCTAGCAACTTTAAAGCTTTGGCACTTCTATTACCATTCTAGTGAGCCGTCACTAGAGTCCATCCATGAGTCAAAAGTCTTTCTAATAGTCGAGTGACCCAAAGCTCCATGCAATACTACATCACTGGCCTAACCAATACCTTGTTCAAATTTATCATCACTCCCTTGCTTTTAGGTTCACTGCCCTTATGGTTTAAAACCCAGAATCCCATTTACATTTTTCATAGATTCTATTTGTACTCCAACATTTTAGTCGATCTTCTGAAGTGTTATACATAGAGAGTCAACAATAAGTGCAGACTTCAGATGAGGTGAGATTTGTGGGCAGGGGATTATTAGACCAGGATGTAGAGACATAATTCAGTCCCTATTTAAAGTTGCACATTATGTATTAATTTTAATCTAACACTTTGATATTATAGTTATAACAAAGCTGTCGTCTGTGGTTCAGTGGACAGCACCCTCACCTCAGACTCAGAAGCTTGCAGGTTCAAGTTCCACTCCAGAGACTTAAGCATAAAATCTAGGCTGACACTCCAGTGCAGTACTAGGGAGTGCTACACGTTTGGATGTTAAGCAGAGGATACATCTGCTCTCTAGAGTGGTTGTATAAGATTCCATGCTACGATTTTGAAGAAGAGAAGGGAACTTCTCCCTGGTGTCCTGGTCAATATTTAACCCTCAATCAACGTCACTAAAAACAGGATATCGAGTCATTATCTCATTGTTGTTTGTGGGACATTGCTGTGCAACTTGATTGCCACATTTCCTACATTTATATTTGTGTGTCCCTACTTTAGGAGACTGGTGTTAACTGATTCTAAACAAAGGCTGGAACAAAATACCTATAAATTCCAAGTTTCAGGTGAAATGATTAATGATAGTGTGACCTTGATGTGCGCTAAGGCGTCAAACTTTTTGCTGAATCTTCAGGTCTGTTAACTGTATCTATGCAAAAGAGCTGCCATAACCAGTCAATAAAGCTTAATTCATGAGAACCTTGTTCACAAAGTCTGTTATCCACTGCTGATTTTTTATCATGTCTCCATTTAATAACTGTATTGACACAATTTTTCTAAAAGTATATGTAAACTTAAGCTTTAATAACTCCAAATTATTTCTTTGAAAATATCTCCTTTTTGTCAAACTCCATTTTCTATTAGGCCCAGTGAAAAAAATTAGCCTTTGGAACCACATTCATTACATTTTGCTCATGGGAGAAGCATGCAAATGATAGGAACCTGAGGCTACGATTGGTTTCATGTTAAACCCTTTTTCTTTCATATGCACCAATATGTGAAAATGTCATTGCAAAATTGTAACTTTTATTACAATAACAAGTGAGCAGATAGGGACATGACAAGGTATGTTTCTGTGACAGTTTTATCAGCATGATAATACTTCCCATGTCATTTAAGTGTATTCACCATTTGCAACAGTAATTCAGTAGAATGCAAAGAGATATATATGAAGTATGCAACTTTTTGTTGTGCAGGGATTTCATTTATCCATTATGTTAAGGTATTGTTCTGAAATCAGAATAAGGTTCTCAAGTTAAATCCTAGAGATGCATAAGCCATATAAAGTATCAGGAGAATACCTAACTGACTCAGGAATAATTGTTGATGTTGCATTGTAGTTTGTATCTTTCAACCAGAATGCTTTTCATGGAATGGTCCTGGTAGTGAGGCTAGTTGAACCGATGTCCAGGTGATGCAAGCTTTCACATAAAGAGGGTGACTTTTTTTCTTTTGGTAACTTTGATTGCACTAATCTCAACAAACAGAATTGAGGGATGGGTGAGAAGATGGTCTCTGTTTTTCTATATCTAGAGGGAAGGGAGAAATCTCTCTGGCCAGTCAGGGAGAAGGAAAGGCTTCAACCCTAGGTCTGAATGCATACAGTCTGCAGCAGAAGAAGTTAGTGACCAGTTAGCTTAGGGAGAGCTAACTTGTAGCTAAGTTTTTCTTGCAATAGTGACAGAGTCACGAAGAGTCTTTGTCTCTCTGGTATGAGGAGTGGTAGGACATACATTTATCTCACTTGAAAAACTGCATTCTGTTCTTTCATGTACTCAATGTAACCAATTTACTGGTTTACAATTGGCCTAATCCCATCCGATTGCTTTTTGTCTGAAAGAAAGGAGAACAAATGCAGTAGCATGTGCAGTATTACAGTGTCCAGTACACGCAACAGGGGGTCGAAAATCACTGAGTCACACTATCATTTAGCTAGATATTGGGCAGTAAACGTGAACTCCAGATCGTAGGGATTTCAAGGTCCAATTATGGGAGTGATCAGTGATGCTTAGCCTGAGACAATGTATACTGTAGACGCACAGAATTTGTAACAAGTGATTTGGCATTGTGATATACTGCAGCCTGTCAACTCGTACCTGGAGCATTATCTGTTATAAAGCATTTTGAATTATCTTCAAAGCAATTGCACAATTCATTTGGCTATTAAACCAGAAATAAACCATGCAGTGCTTAATGTTCATTGTCATTTTCAAAATGTCATGCAAAACCATATGGAATGTCTGCCAAAAAAGATAATCAATGTTATCAAGCAAACCTAAAAACATGTAAAACTATGCAGCCAACTGAATGTTATCGCTGCTGTGAACTTTAGCAGAGACTCAGACAGCAATGTTACTGTATTTGCAGAGAGCTTTTTTATTCAACAGCTGAGCAATATACAATGAGCCATTGGCTAAATATGCAAATCAGTATTTTCCATAGCTGTCCTAAAGTGGAGATAGGGATGAATTAGCTATACAATGGTAATTAAAGGACACCAGGAAAATATTTGTCAAGGCACATTGCTTTAATTGGAACATATCCTGTATTATCCTTCTGTGCCATGTACTCTTTCTTTTATCTTGGAAATGGTGGGTCTGTGCTTCTGCTGTCTTATTACAGCTGTCTAATCACCACTGTTAGGTACACATCACTGGGACTGAATAGCAATAATCAAGGATTTCTGACTCTTAGGGCAGGAATTCCCCAATGTAAACAGACTCTTTAGCATTCCCCAACATTTGAGTTGTTGAATCTTTTCAATAAGATCGTCTTGTGAGGATTATAAAGAGTTCAAGCTTTATATGAGAACTAAATCCAGAAAGCAGAGTGCCTGAGGGAATAGTGTTTTTTAAAGACTTAACATTCACAGCCATGTTAGGCAATGACAACAGATTGTTTAAAACAGGTGCATATCAAAGGGTTGCCAAAGCTAAACGGATCAAATTAATTTCTCCAGTTATTAATGCACGAACAATCCCTAGGCATTGGATTTGCAGAGTAATCTTAAATGTTATGGAAGTGTTTTCTGTCTTCATTCAATGCTATATATTATGCAGTCAGGTAATCGCAATCTCAATACAAAGTGACTCCTGACAACGCAGCCCTGCTCCGACGTCATCAGAGCACTCCCAGATTCACACATGTGCAGAATGGACTCTTGCCGTCAGTATGGTGTGGCGCATGCGCGGCCTACATCAGCACCTGGCTTGCCAGGACAAATTTGCACATGCGTGCGAAAACGTCATGCCATACTGCAACGTTTGCTCGCCACTCACTCCCGCCTTGCCATTTCTCCCTCCTCTGCTATGTCTCTGTTCACCGCGATTGCCATCTCTCTTCCCCGCACGGAGTAAGCAGGGGAGAGAGAGAATGACAAAATAGGCAGGGGAGGGGAGGGAAACTGTCAGCAGGACGGAGTGGGGAGCAGAAGCGGGAGGGAGCAAGAAGCAGAGAGAGCATAGGGGATGAAGCAGCAAGGCTGAGAGTGAATAGCCCACAGATGGGAAGGAAGGGGGGCGGTGAAGCAGTGAGTGAGTAACTGAGGGGGGAGAAGTGGCGAGGCGTGGAGCAAGCAGCAAGCAGAAGGGCACGGGAGGCAGCGGTGAAGAGAAGCGCGATGGTAGGAGGGAGTGGGGTACTGTTGGGGGTGGGATGGAGGCAGCGATCACAGCCACTGTGGGCAGTTGGGATTCATTTGTTTTTGTTTTTGTGATAAATTGAGCAATGCCATCCTTACTACTGGCAGCTGCCAAAAACATCGCAGACAGTGATGTTTCACTGCAAGGGGCTGCATTTGCACATGTGCAAGTACTGCACCACTTAATGGTTGCATTGTCAGCAAATGCAGTCATCTCAATATTAGTTTAGGAAATGAAGCTTTCATCCAGGCAGTTGTCATCAGTATTCTGTATATTTACCTTTCTCGTGCCCTTGTGTGCCCACAGTGATGCACTTTGATTGTGGAGATGCCAGTATAGAGTAGATCTCACTACAACAGCAGCTTGCATTTATATAGCACCCTTAATGTAGTAAAACATCCCAAGTTACTACACAGGAGCGTTATCAAAGAACATTTAACACTGAATTGCAAATGACAGCAACAAAAAGCAATAGGAAATATTGGGACCAGGCGACCAAAAGATTGGTCAAAGAGGTAGACTTTAAGGATCATCTTAAAGGAGGAGAGAGAGGTAGAGAGGCAGAGAGCTATAGGGAGGAAATTCGAGAGCTTAATGCTTTGGTAGCTGAAGGCACAGCTGTCAGTGGTGTGGCGAAGAAAGTCAGGGATGGACAAAAGGCCAGAATTCGAGAAATGGAGAATTTTCAGAGGGTTACAAGACTGAAGTTGGTTACAGAGAGGGGAGGGGTGAGGCCTCTGTGATGAAGCTGCTCCACCTCCAGTAAGTTGCACCAGGTAGTTGGCCCTGCTGACAATGTTTTGACCCTTGTCCAACAGCTAGATCCAGTAGAGCACTCCAGAAGCCAACACAAGTTCTACTCCAGAGACTTAAGTAAAAAATCTAGGCTGACATTCACAGTGCAAGTACCAAGGGAGTGCCACCATGTTGGAGGTCCTGACTTTCCGATGAAACATTAAACCCAGGCTCCTGTCTGCAATTGCCACGTGCTCGTGAGTACAGGAATAGAAGGATTAAGCAATTGAACACGTGGCTGGAGAATTGGTGCAGGAGGCAGGGCGTCAGGTTTCTGAGGTATTGGGATCTGTTCTGGGGTAGGTGGCACCTGTACAAGATGAACGGGTTGCATCTGAGCAGGACCAGGACTAACATCCTCACAAGGAGATTGGCTAGTGCTAATGGGGAGAGTTTAAACTAAATTGTCAGGGCATTGGGAACCTAAGAGGGAGCTCACATTGGAGGGAAGCAAATCTGGTGACAGGAAGTATAAAAGTAGCAAGCGAAATTGGAAGGCAGACAGACAAAGACAAACAGGATCAGAATGAGGAATATTGTTAAGACAAAGTTAAGGTGTTATGAAAGTGCTTCCATTTTTTGTTAAATATTTCTTGAGGACTCATATTTAAAGTGCGGAAATGGATTCATTTTGGAAGACTGATGATTTCATAGATGCTGGACTTTGTTTTTTTGTTGAAAGTTCACTTAAAGGACACTGAGAGGTCTTGTTTGAAAACAATCTTTACTGGATATCACATGCCTTAAGCTCAATAAACAACAGAAACCTTGGTGACTTGGGGGAGATGTTTACATAGAAGTGACATGTCAGGATTTATGAGGATCAGGAGGTGGTTTCGCTTCTCAGATATTGTTTTGGTTCTACCAACTAGAAGGACAAGGGCAGCAAATACATGGGAACACCACCACCTGCAAGTTCCCCTCCAAGTCACACACCATCCTGACTTGGAACTATATCGCAGTTCCTTCACTGTCGCTGGGTCAAAATCCTGGAACTCCCTTCCTAACAGCACTGTGGGTGTACCTACCCCACATGGACTGCAGCGGTTCAAGAAGGCAGCTCACCACCACCTTCTCAAGGGCAATTAGGGATGGGCAATAAATGCTGGCCTGGCCAGCGACGCCCACATCCCGTGAATGAATTTAAAAAAAAGTTGGGGTGTGGACGGTGTTGAAAAGCTGTTGGTTTTGTAGTCTGCTGAAAAGAAACCCCCAGCTCATCTTTCCTGCACCTCTCTAAGAGACCCTGAGAAATCCAGTGTGTCAGCTCCTCTTTCTCAACCTCTTTGTAAAATAACCCTGTGAATCCAGAGTGATAACTGAAACTCCTGATGCCACATTTCTCCTGGAAAGCCTACCAGACTATTTCTCGACATCTCCAGGATGAACTGCTTCTGAAAAAATACCAGTAGCCCGTCTCCATATACCCGGACACTAGACCAAAAGAAACAACTGACAACCTTCCATAGCTTCTCTTTTTTCTTCAAGAATTAGCATGTATTTGGCCAAAGTATTCCTTTTTTTCTCTTTTTCTTTGTAAAAGACCTCTGCAGAGAGAATTTATTTTTTCCAGTGTGTGTGAGTGTCTGTGTAGGGTATTTAAAAAGGGAACATTCATATTTCAATCTGTGTGTTGGTGCTTTGCTTTGTTACTGGATAAATCTTGTTTTACAATAAACTGATAATTTTGTTGTTTATTAAAGAAACCTGGTTGGTATATTTTATTCTGGGATAAAGAGTAGAGTATATGATTGACCGTATCAGTAACTGGGTAAACATCTAAAATATATCTTGTGACCTGTGGAGAAGTGGAACTCGAAAAGACAGTGCAGTCCTTCCACCTCAGTCATAACAAAGAGCACTCTATCTGAATGCACACAGCATTCGCAATAAGGTAGATGATTTGAAGGCGCAAATAGAGATAAATAGGTATGATCTAATTGCCATTACAGAGACTTGGTTACAGGCTGACCAGGTCTGGGAACTGAATGTTCAGGGATATTTGTCATTTAGGAGGGATATTCAGAAGGGAAAAGGAGGTGAGGTAGTGCTGTTAATAAGGGGTGAGATCAGTACATTAATGAGAGAGGATCTTAGATCAAAGGAACAAGCTGTAGAATCAGTTTTGGTGAGGCTAAGAAAGAGCAAGGGGCAACAAACATTGGTGGGAGTTGTTTACAGGCCACCAAACTGTAATGGTAATGTATAAATCAGGGAATTAGAGCTACATGTAGCATGGGCAATACATTTTGGTGACTTCAATTTACATATAGATTGGATAAACCAAATTAGCATGAATGTTGTGGAGGAAGAATTCCTGGAGAGTGTACTAGATGGGTTTCTGGGGCAGTATGTTGAAGAATCAACTAGGGAGCGGGCTATTTTAGATTTAGTATTATGTAATGAGAAAGGGCTAATTAATAACCTTGCTGGAAAGGAGCCATTAGGAAATAGTGACCACAATATGATAGAATCCTACATTAAGTTTGAAAGAGATATAGTTCATTCTGAAACTAGGGTCTTAAATCGAAACAAAGGAAACTATGAAGGTATGAGGGGCAAATTGCCAATGGTGGTTTAGGAAAATGCATGAAAAGATTTGATGATAGACAGGCAATGGCTAGTATTTTAAAAAGTGTTACACAGTTTACAACAAATATACATTCCTAAAAGACACAAAAACCAAAAAGTAAAGGTGAATCAACAGTGGATAACAAAAGAAGTTAAAGATTGCATTAGGTGAAAGGAAGTGTCTTATAAGGTTGCCAGAAAAAGTGGTAAGCCCAAGGATTGGGAGCAATTTAGAGTCCAACAAAGGAGGACCAAGAAACTGATAAAGAAAGGGAAAAGAGATTATGAATGCAATCTAGCTAGAAACATAAAGGTGGACTACAAAAGCTTCTTTAGGTATGTGAAAAGCAGACGATTAGCAAGGACGAATGTGGGTCCATTGCAGGCAGAGACAGGAGAGTTTGTGGTGGAGAATGAGGAAATGGCAGAGAGACTAAACAATTACTTTGTGTCTGTCTTCACGGAGGAAGACACAGAAAATCTCCCAGAAATACTGAGGGACCAAGGGACTTGTAAAAATCAGGAACTGAAAGTAATTAGTATCAATAAAGAGATAGTACTCAAAAAATTAATTGGATTGAAAGTTGATAAATCCCCTGGACCAGATGAGCTACATCCCAGAGTATTGAAGGAGGTGGCTGTAGAGATAATGGATGCATTGGCGGTTATCTTTCAAAATTCTATAGATTCTGGAAGGGTTCCTGCAGACTGGAAAGTAGTAAATGTAACTCCACTATTTAAGAAGGGTGCGAGAGAGAAAATGGAGAACTACAGACCTGTTAGTTTGACGTCAGTAGTAGAGAAAATGCTAGAATCTATTATAAATTTAGGATGAGATAACTGAACACTTGGAAAATAATGATATGATTGGGCAGAAGCAACTTGGATTTGTGAAAGGGAAATCATGTCTGACAAACATGCTGGAGTTTTTTGAGGATATTCCTTGTAGAATAGATAAAGGAGAATATAGGATGTGGTGTATTTGGATTTTCAAAAGGTTCTTGATCAGGTCCCATACAGGAGATTAGTAAACAAAATTAGAGCACGTGGGATTGGGGGCAATATACTGCAATGGACTGAGAATTGGTTAACAGACAGAAAGCAGAGAGTAGGAATAAATGGGTCATTCTCAGGGTGGCAGGCTGTTACTAGTGGGGTACTGCAAGGATCTTCTTGGGCCACAGCTGTTCACTATAAATGAATTGGATGTGGGGACCAATTGTAATATTTCCAAATTTGCTGATGACACAAAACTAGTAGGGAATATAAGTTGTGAGGAGGATGCAAGAAGGCTTCAAGGGGGTTTGGACAGGCTAAGAGAACGGGCAAGAACATGGCAGATGGAATATAATGTGAATAAGTATGAAGTGATCCACTTTGATAGAAAAAACAGAAAGGCAGAGCATTTCTTAAATGGTGAGAGGTTGTGAAGTTTTGATGTCCAAAGAAACCTGGGTGTTCTTGTTCATGAGTCACTAAAAGCTAGTATGCAGTTGCAGCAAGCAACTCAGAAGGCGAGTGGTAGGTGGGCCTTCATTGCAAGGGGATTTGAGTACAGGAGTAAAGATGGATTTCTGCAATTGTATAAAGCCTTGGTGAGACCACACTTGGACTCTGTATCTAGGGAAGGATATACTTGTCATAGAGGGAGTGCAACGGATGTTCACCAGATTAATTCCTGGCATGGCGGGATTGTCTTCTGAGGAAAGATTACAGAAGCTGAGCCTGTATTTTCTAGAGTTCAAAGAATGAGAGGTGATTTCATTGAAACTTACAAAATTCTTGCAGGGTGTGACAGGGTAAATGTGGATAGGATGTTTCCTCTGGATGGTGAGTCTAGAACAAGTGCTCACCATCTCAGAATAAGGGGCGGGCCATTTAAGACTGAGATAAGGAGGAATTTCTTTACTCAGAGGGTGGTGAATCTGTGGAATTCTCTACCCCAGAGGGCTGTGGAAGCTCAATCATTGAGCATGTTCAAGACAGAAATCAATAGATAGCTGGATACTAATAACATCAAGGGATATGGAGATAGTGGGGGGAAAATGGTGTAGAGGTAGATGATCAGCCATTATCTGTTTGAATCGTGCTCCTATTTGCCATGATCCTATAAAAGATTCAACAGAACTATTTCGAAGAAGAGCAGGCGGGTTCTCCCTTGTGTCCTAGCCAATAGTTATCTTTCAACCAGTATAATTTAAAAATAAAAACAGTCATTGCTGTCTCTGGGGGCTTGCTGTGCGCAAATTGGTTGCTGCAGTTCCTACATTGCAACAGTTAAGATACTTCTAAAGAATGTAATTGGCTGTAAAGCACTGAAACATCCTGAGGTCATGAAGGATGCCATATAAATACAAGATTCCTTTTATATTTCACGACATCACTGTGTTGCCAATACATGCTGAAACTGCTCTATCAACTCATCGGCCCAGGTCCCAACCTTTCAAGCCACCAAGAAGAAGATTGGCTTTATTCTCAGCTGCTTGAGTTCATGCTCATGCAGATGCAGTGGAGCACTAAACTTCAGTCGTAGCTGCAACATTCCGGATGATGGACAACATTAGTCTTGCGAGGGCATTGTACCTGGGCCTTATGTATAACTCAAGGCTTAAGTGAAAAATTAAGCCAGTTTTTCCATGTCGTATTTCCAGTCAGAAGTAACTGCATTATTGTAGGCACAGCAAGCTCCCAGCAAATGATTTGAGATAAGCTTCTGACCACATAGCTGCTCCATCACCAAAGCTGCCTACCTCCACTTCTGTAGCATTGCCGACACTGCCCCTGCCTCATTTCATCTGTTACCAAAATTCTCATCCATGCCTTTGTTCACTCTCGACTTGATTATTGCAATGTTCACATGGCTGGCCTCACATTCTATAAACTTGAGCTCATCCAAAACTCTGCTGCCTGTATCCCAACTCACACCAAGTCACATTCGCTCATCAGTCCCTGTGCCCATTCACCTACATTGACTTCCCATCCAGTAACACCTCAATTTGAAAACTCACATCCTTGTTTTTAAATCTCTCCTTGACCTTGTTCCTCTCTAGCTCTGCAACATCCTCCAGTGCCCTACAACCCTCCAAGATCACTATGCTCCTATAGTGTTGGCCTCCTGCACCTCCCTGATTTTAATCATTTCACTATTGTCATCAATGCCTAGGCCCTAAGCATTGGAATTCCCTCCATAAACCTCTCTGCCTTGTTACCTCTCTCTCCTTTACAACACTCCTTAAAAACGACCTCTTTGACCAAGTTTTTGGTCATCTGCCCTAATATCTCCTAATGTGGCTTAGTGTCAATTTTGTGTGATAACGCTCCTGTGAAGTGCCTTGAGATGATTTATTACACTAATAGTGCTATATAAAAGCAAATTGTTGTTGTTTCTGCTAGTTGTATAGTATATTGACAGCTGCAAAGCTATAGCATGTCACATTTCCTATGTGCCTTGATCCAAAACGCATTATGGTTCACACATTGTAAACCATTAGCTCACTCTCAATATAAATGTTGGGACTATCAGGAGATAAAGAACGTTTATGCTTCATTACTTTGTGCAGGATTAAATTCTCTTAGTCAAGTTCCCTTCTCAATAGATTTATGTATTCTTGGTGAATTTTCAGTGGTCATAAACATGAAGTAGTTGGCTGGGAAATGGAAGATATTTGCATTTAATGCACCCAAAGGATGAATTTCTAGAGTTTCTCATGGAGTTTCCAAAACTCTTCCGTCAAACTTGCAGCAAAAATGTGTAAAAACCTCTGCAGAAATTCACGCTTGACCCCACTTCCTCCAAGTGTCAACATCAAGCACTCGCAAATTGCATTGAGCGTGCAAAGAATCCGAATGAGACTCTTTCCACTTACCCCTTAAATCTGCCTTGACCCCCAACAATTCAGACAATCGCTCATCATTGGAACAGATCTGCAGAGACCAAGAACCTCTCAAGTTCAATCCCTGGTCTTAATTGGGGTGCAGTCAGGGTAGTGCAGTTGGCCACAGAGTATTACATCTGTGCTGGGGAAGCAGAAGAAAATCGATAATGAAGAAATGAAATGCCTGATTGTGTGATGCATGTAGCAAGAGTGTGAGGTGGGGGCCAGGAGCATGGATACACAAAGGGAATTTTAGTCAATTTGCTGGCATTTCTTTCAGGTTTGAATCCAATGCTTCAAATTAGGTCACATTTGGGCGCTCACAAATTCATTAAAAATAATGCCCCAATAAAGGTCACTTTTGATATGGAATTCAATGCATACTCATTGCTGATAGCTGGTTTTATTTTACGTAGAAACCAGAAGCTGCAGAACTTTTGAATGTTCATTGGTGTCCTTTTGAATCCTGATCGAGTCGTTTAATCATTGCGGTTCAGACTGTGGGAATAGCTTCAGAGCCAGTTTAACATGGCTCACTTAATTAAAGTGAGGTCAGTGTGTCTCATCTTCTCACAGTCTGTGACAGTAGTAGACTGGCTCCCCAGAAGGATTCTCACTGAAAATAGGGATGTTAGGGGTGTGGTGGGGGGCTGCTATAGCTATGGACTCAGTCACAGCGGAGCGCAGGAAATCTCTTGAGTTCCCATAAAGCCAGTCAGTCCCTGTTCAGTGAATTTGCCTCCCTCTTTCTCAATAATCGCCTCATAACTAAATGCTTAAAAAGTCCTCCCTCCTCCATGGAGATATTCTTCCCTCTCATATTTTCATAAATGGACTTTGTCCTCTCTAATCTTCATGCCTTGGCCTCTTTTTCTCTCCTGGTTCACAGAGCTGGTCTCCACACCCCTGTCTCTCCAAATTCACGTTGATATTTTCTGGTCCTCACAATCCCAGGACTCTGTTGCCCAGTGAACTCTTCATTCTCTCTTCATAAGCAGATAAACATTTGGGCATTCAGTTACAAGAGTAATGGTGGAAATCAACATAATTTTTTCAATGACAATGAGCTCAGAAGAAGTCAAATATACTTTCATATTAATGTGTAGTTATTAAATAAATCTTGTCTGGTGATTGCTATCTTTATATGGTCTAGTTTTTTGTAGTACATAATATCCCTGTCTTGCCAAATTGTCTTTATTGTAGCAGCCAACCTATGTTGCCTTTCAGCTTACTCTTAGATTTTAATGCCTTGCATGCCTTATTAGGAATAAAAAGTACTCACATTGTACCAGTTACTGAGAGATTTCTTGCAGCAAATTTGTTAATTTTTAGAGATACATGAGCAGCATTGGGTCTTGGAGGCAGTTTTGTTTTAGCTGATTGAAGCTGTGGTTCAATGGGTAGCATTCTCACCTTTCAGTCAGACGGTTGTGGGTTCATGTCCCACTCCACAGCATTAAAGCACACAATATAAGCTGATTCTTCAGTGCAGTACTGACGGTGTGTTTCAGTGTTGGAAATGTCAACTTTTTGAATGAGATGTTTAATTCATGTCCCTGGTTTCCTGGCCAATATTTATCCCTCAATTATCACCTAGAACAGATTATCTGGCCATTATTTCATTACTATTTGTGGGAGCTTGCTGTGCACATATTGGCTGCTGTACATCCTACATTACAACCCTGACAGCATTTCAAAAAGTACTTCATTGGCTGTAAAGTGCTTTGCTGAGGTCATGAAAGATATATAAATGCTAGTCTTTCTTTTTTAATAAGTTTAAGTGTTACTTCCTGTACTCTACACTTGTTGCTAAAACACATACCATGAATAACTCAAGTAACTCCAGTTTGTCCTCAATAGATGATTACTATGGTGAAAGAATGTTGGGCCAGATCTTGCTGTAAAAATAATAGTGAGTTAACAGCGCATGTTATTATGTGCAAATTGGCCAGCACATTCAGGGGATTAAGAGATACACCATGAGTTGCGAGCTCTGGAATTGCTGGTTGATTTACACCACTCTGCTGTTTGCTTCACACAAACAGTAGTTTGTTTTTAGTCTCGCCATCACTTTTAAGAATCCATCGTTCACTCAAATCCTAGATGCCCTATTGCCCTCAACCATGCTGTTATCAGCTCGCACTTACAGCAAATTATGGCACAAATAACTGTTGAGCTGAAGGACTTAGAAAGAAGTCTAAGGGGGCACGTTAGCGAGGTACCACCCCCTCCAGCAAGATCCAGCCCAATGAACTTTAGCATGGCATGAGGAAACCAAATCCCTATTGAGAATGAAAATGATGAAGTTTCTCAAAATTGTTTGTTATTTATGTTTCCCTTAAAGAGACCAATGCATAACTTGTGGTGAGCCACAACCAATCACGGTCAGGTTATTGGAGGGCTCAGGTTGACTACAAACGTCTTGTTATGACTGAAGCAGGAGGAGTGCACTGTTATAAGAACATAACATAAGAACATAAGAAATAGGAGCAGGAGTAGGCCATTCAGCCCCCTCAAGCCTGCCCCGCCATTCAATAAGATCATGGCTGATCTGTCCCAGGCCTCAACTCCTCTTTCGGGCCTGCTCCGCATACCCCTCAACTCCCGAGATTTCAAAAATCTATCTACCTTCTCTTTAAATACATTTAGTGACCTAGCCTCCACAACTCATTGAGGTAGACAATCTCAGAGATTCACCACCCACTGAGAGAAGAAATTCCTTCGCATCTCAGTTTTAAATGTGTGCCCCCTTAATCTGTAACTATGTCTCCTAGTTCGACATTCCCCCACCAGTGGAAACATCTATCCCTGTCAAGCCCCCTTAAAATCTTATATGTTTCAATCAGATCACCTCTCATTCTTCTAAACTCCAATGAATAAAGGCCTTACCTGTTTAACCATTCTTGATAAGACAACCCCTTCATCCCAGGAATCAACCTAGTGAACCTTTTCTGAACTGCCTCCAATGCTAGTATATCCTTCCTTAAATACAGGGACCAAAATTGTACGTAGTACTACAGGTGTGGCCTCACTAACACCCTGTACAGTTGTAACAAGACTTCCCTATTTTTAAACTCTAAACCCCCTAGCAATAAAGACCAAAATTCCTAATTACTTGCTGCATCTGCATGTTAACTTTTTGTGTTTCATCTACAAGAATACCCAGATCCCGCTGTACTGCAGTATTTTGTAGCCTTTCTCCATCTAAATAATAATCTGCCTTTTTATTCTTCCTACCAAAGTGGGTGAGCTCACACTTTCCCACATTGAACTCCATCTGCCAAGTTTTTGCCTGCTCTCTTAACCTATCTATATCCCTTTGCAGATTCTTTGTGTCATCACAACATGCCTTCCCACCTATTTTTGTATCATCAGCAAATGTGGATACTCTACACTCTGTCCCTTCCTCCAAGTCATTAATAGAGATAATAAATAGTTGAGGCCCTAGGACTGATCCTTGTGGCACCCCACTAGTTACAGCTTTCCAACTTGAAAAAGACCCATCGATCCCGACTCTCTACCTTGTGTGTTAGCCAATCTTCAATCCATGCCAAAACATTACCCCCAATACCCTGAGCTCTTATTTTGTACAATAACCTTTTATGTGGCACCTTATCGAACGCCTTCTGAAAATCCCCGATATCCACTCTGTTTGCGATATCCTCAAAGAACACTAAGAAATTTGTCAAACATGATTTCCCTTTCATAAAACCATGTTGACTCTGTTTGATTGCATTATGTTTTTCTCAATGTCCTGCTATTTCTTCCTTAATAATGGACTCTGGCATTTTCCCAATGACAGATGTTAAGCTAACTGTCTATAGTTTCCGGCTTTCTGTTTCCCTCCTTTCTTGAATAGGGGCGTCACATTAGCAGTTTTCCAATCCGCTGGTACCCTACCGGAATCCAGTGAGTTTTGGTATATTATGACCAATGTCTCCACTATCTCTGCAGCCACTTCTTTTAAAACCCTTGGATGCAGGCCATCTTGTCCTGGCGTCTTTAGTCCCGTCAGTTTGTCCAGCACTTTTTCCCTTGTGATAGAGATTGTTACAAGCTCCTCCCTCCCATTTACACCTATTATTGTCGGGATGTTTGTCATATCCTCCACCGTGAAGACCAATGCAAAATATTGGTTGAAATTATCTGCTATTTCCCTGTTTCCTGTTATTAATTCCCCAGTCTCATCCTCTAAGGGTCCCACACTTACTTTAGCTACTCTCTTCCTTTTTATATACCCGTAGAAGCTCTTACTGTTTGTTTTTATATTTCTTGCCAATTTACTCTCATGATCAATTTTCTCCCTCATTATTTGTTTTTTTGACATCTGCTGCTGGTTTCTAAAAATTTCCCAATCCTCAGGCCTACCACTAGCTTTTGCCAATATGTACGCCTTTGTTTTTGATTTGATACTCTCCTTAACTTCCTTTGGTAGCCACGGGTGGTTCATCGTTCTCATCAAGTCCTTCCTTCTGACCAGAATAAATGTTTGCTGAGTGTTATGAAATATCTGCTTAAAAGTCTGCCACTGCTCCTCTGACTTTCCCTGTAATCTATGTTCCCAGCCTGCTTTAGACAACTCTTTCTTCATCCCTCTGTAATTGCCCTTGTTTAAGTTGAAGACACTGGTTTGAGACCCGAGTTGCTCACCCTCAAACTGAATTTGAAATTCTACCATGTTATGATCGCTTCCCCCTAGAAGGTCCTAAAATAGGAGATCTCTTATTAATCCTACCTCATTACACATTACCAAATCTAAAATAGCCTGTTCCCGGGTAGGTTCTGTCATGTATTGTTCTAAGAAACAATCCCTGATGCACTCTACAAATTCGTCTTCCATGCTACCCTTGCCAATTTGATTTGCCCAGTCTATATGCAGATTAAACTCACCCATGATAATTGCAGCGCCCTTCTTACACGCCTCCATTATTTCTTGATTAATATTTTGTCCTACAGAGAGACAGCTCCTCGGGGGTCTATAGACCACTCCCACCCATGACTTCTTTCGCTTGCTATTCCTTATTTCCACCCAAATTGATTCTACTTCACGATCTATTGCACCTATATCATTACTCACAATTGCACTAATCCCTTCCTTTAATAACAAAGCTACCCCACCTCCTTTTCCTTTCTGCCTATTCTTCCGGAACGTCGTATATCCTTGAACATTGAGTTTCCAGTCCTGGTCATCCTGTAATCACGTCTCTGTGATAGCTATCAAATCATATTCATTTGTTTCTATCTGTGCTGTCAGCTCATCTATCTTATTACAAATGCTACGTGCATTCAGATAAAGAGCCTTAAGCTTTGACTTTTTACCATTTTTACCTACTCTGGTTCTAATTTCTGCTGTACTCTTATACTTGTATTCTCTGTCCCTTCCTATCAGACCCTGATTGATAAATGCCCCTTCACTGTCCTGCGCCTCTGCTCTCTCGTTATTTATCGACTTTTTAATCTTTCTTTCAATTGAACCCTCCCCCCCACTATTTATTTTAAAACCTTATCTACAACCCTAGTTATACAATTCGCCAGGACACTGGTCCCAGCATGGTTCAAGTGAAGCCCATCTCAACGGAACAGCTCTCTCTTTCCCCAGTACTGGTGCCAGTGTCCCATGAATCGGAACCCATTTCTCCCACACCAATCTTTGAGCCACGCAATTCCCTCTCTAATCTTATTTGCCCTATTCCAATTTGCACGTGGCTCAGGTAGTAATCCGGAGATTATTACCTTTGTGGTTCTGCTTTTTAATTTAGCCCTGAGCTGCTCATAGTCACTCAGCAGAACCTCTTTACTAGTCCTACCTATGTCATTGGTACATACGTGGACCCTTTCCCTCCCACTCCAAGTTCCTCTCCAGGCCAGAAGAGATGTCCTTAACCTTGGCACCAGGTAGGCAACACAGCCTTCGGGACTCTCTATATTTGTTAGTTCAGTCCCACTTCTCCACAGGTCACAACATATATTTAAATTTCCCACTTATCGAAACTGTCAATCAGATACTCTATATTTCCCCCAGAATAAAGCACACCAACCAGATTTCTTTAATAAACAACTAAATTATAAACCAAGTCTAACCAATAATGAAGTAAAACATACACACAAATGGAAATATTAAAGCCCCTTAGTTTATCCTAGCCCTCACGCACACGCACATACAGATATACACAACCCGTTAACTGGAAAAAATGGATTTTTGTTTACAGCTGTTACAGAGAAATAGAAGGAATTAAAAAAAACACTTAGACTGAAAAGAAGATATTGAAGTCCTTTGTTTTGGCGAGGTGTCCCAAAGGTGAATAGGTGGCTGTCAATGGAATCTTCCTATAACAGTTCTTTCCAGGCAATATTGATGATCTGGTTGTGTAGACTTTCAAGAGATGCAGCTGCAGAAGGTTTCACGTAGGTTTTACATTGGACGTGCAGCAACAAAGGTTTCAATTCTCACACATTCAATACAAAATTCCTTCAAAGATTCAAGGTTTCTTCAAATACGGGGAAAACAGTACAACTTGATGCAGGAATTCTTTAAAGATGCAGGGATTCTTCAAAGAGAGAAAGGTATCAGCTGTCTTCTCCTGGAAGGCACACAACAACTCCTTCCTTCTATTTTTAGGCCAAAAACCAACTGGCTTTTAACAGTTCAAAAATGAAACCAACAAATCCTATGACAACCATAAATCCTGACCTGTCATTTCCTTGTCAAAACACAACCCCTTCCTGGGTTATTTGCAAACTGATGGTTTCCAGTAAGACCTGCCCACCAGCCAACCTTCTGTTGACCTTCCCTTTTGTTTTTTAAAACCACAAAGTTCAGCAATCTCCATTTGACTCAATGTCCAGAATTCAACTATAAGTTCTTGAAGACATATTTTACAAAATAATTGGAAGCAGTCTCGTAACAGTCTGCAAACCCCACAATAGGCTCTCTTTCTATGCCCTGAATATGTCTTGATATATTTCCCATGTATATCATGTAAAAGACATATTGGCCATGAATGCTTGTCAACTGTTCCCAGCCCAATGCAGGCACAGCTCTATTCTTGACAGGTTATCGACATTTAACTGAATTGCAAAAGAGGCTTGACTTTGCGTGTCAGATATCTGAAGGAGATAATTTCATAATTCAGGGAATTGGTGGATTGCAAAAAAAAGATGCGGGAGCAATTCTCTTTCCAATTACTTCCTCGGCAGTGAGTGGCACCACTACCATTTAGAAGAGAGTGAAAATGTTGTGCATGGCACCAGCATTGCTGGCAGAGGAATTGCTTGATGTTATATCCACTGTTTATCTGGAGGCAATACGTAGAGTGGTAGGAGGTCTCATCTCAGGAAGAGTAAAGAGAAATTTTACATTTGCCACGATACACCACAGCAAGCTCATACCCTGTCAAACCGATCACACAGCAACACATCTCTTTCCACTGCACCATCCCTAGTAGAGCCAGACAGTGGAAAATGAAGTATAAAGAAAGATATGGCACCGTTCGCACTCTCAGGGCATGTCAAAATGCTTTGCAGCCACTGAAGTGCAGTCACTGGTGTAATTTAGGGGAACAGTTTATGCACAGCAAGATCCCACAAAGAGCGATGAGATAAATGAGTGTTGCACTGAAGTGGTTAAGGAATAAATGTTAAACAGGAAATCAGGAGAACATCCCTAGTCTTTTTTGAATAGTGCAATAAGGCCCTATTCAGCACCCTGAAAAGGCAGATGGGGCCTGGGCGGCACAGTGGCGCAGTGGTTAGCACCGCAGCCTCACAGCTCCAGCGACCCGGGTTCAATTCTGGGTACTGCCTGTGTGCAGTTTGCAAGTTCTCCCTGTGTCTGCGTGGGTTTCCTCCAGGTGCTCCGGTTTCCTCCCACATGCCAAAGACTTGCAGGTTGATAGGTAAATTGGTCATTATAAATTGCCCCTAGTGTAGGTAGGTGGTAGGGAAATATAGGGACAGGTGGGGATGTGGTAGGAGTATGGAATTAATGTAGGATTAGTATAAATGGGTGGTTGATGGTCGGCACAGACTCGGTGGGCCGAAGGGCCTGTTTCAGTGCTGTATCTCTAAATAAAAAAAATAAATAAATAACATCTCAGCTGAAAGACGGTGCCCCTTACAGTGCTGCACTCCCACAGTACTGCACTGGTGTACCAGCCTAGATTAGGTGTTCAATCTCTGGAGTGGGACTTAAGCCATGTTCTCCTGGCTCAAGGATGAGAGTGCTAACATTGAACAAAGGCTAAACCCTAAGACCCAAAATAGTCAAACTGCGGGTTGAATGTAAAATAAGATCATTGAAGCTTCAGATTATTTGATCAAGGCCTAACAGAGCATTCCATAACTTCAAGATTTATCACTAAATGTTTTCTAGAGTATATGTGATGTTACAGTGCATCATCAATGATCTGTTTGAAGCAAGTATTTCGCAGAGAGATTTATGAAAATAGCACTAATTAAATGAAGTCAAGGGATAAACACATGATGGTTTCTTTAGGCCATTTGGAGAATGTCAGAATTAAATATCGTGTTGATTTTCTTTAATGTGTTAGTTTTAAAAGCAATGCCACCTTGCAGTCAATTATAAGGCACGTTACTATACAGGCTCTTAAAAGGTTTGGTCACAAACACCATGAGATTGTTTTAGCTGAAATATAAAATCAAATATAACTTTCATGTACTGGATCTAACAAAGCAATTGTAAAATCATAGAACATTTTTGTAAGACTATTTTGCTACTATATCCATCAGTTTGTCTTACTAGCTATTTAAAAAAATTTGTTGATCTCGCTATAATTTTAGAAGAGAAATCTTCACTAGTTTGTAACATTGACCCAGACTTCAAAGGGTTAGGTTTTCCCACAGCCTTTGCAATCCTGACTTCAGAACCAAATGGGAGTCCTGAGACCACACTTGCCAGCAACAAGACTGGCTCAGCAATCTTCCGGGAGATGGCCTCCTAATTGGTCGCCTCCGCGTTTGATGTCCTATGAAGGACGCGGCAGGGCTCCCAATGCTGCCAGTCTAATCAGAGGGCCGGCAGCCCCACCAGGAGAGATGGGTGCTGCTGAATCAGGTCAGAGACTGCGAGGGGGGTGCCTCAACATGGAGGCACTCAAGGAGGCATATATTTAAATAAATATTCTGAGGGACAAAGCCAGTAGGCTCCTCAGATCAGAGGGGAAATCCCTCCAGGTGGATTACTGGGCCACGGGTGTAGCCTTACTTGTTCCATCAATGGGGCATGGAGCCTCTGGCTTGATAGTCCCCCTGGGGCTGCCACAGGGAGGGCACCTCCATTGAGCTGCCAGCTTCCACATGCAGCAGAGGGCACTCTGTCACCAGCAAAATGCTGGCAAGACCAGAAAATAGTCACTAATTGGAGCCTCAACCCTGTTAATCGGCTGCCCGCCTCTGTGGAGCAGGCAGCTGATCCGCTTCCAACCTGCCCCTGGGAAAGTTGCCCAGTGACGGGAATGCATTGGAAAGCCAACCTGACATGGCTCCCCACCGCCCCCCACCCCCCACCTATTTTCCTGGCCCTCCCACCCCACCTCCAAGCCCACCACCACAGTGCCGGGAATATTCAGCCCCATCTATCAAGCATGATGACTTACTATCTCCTTGGCAGCCTACTCAAGTGTAATTTTTACAATCAAAAGCAGTTCCAGAAATCAAATAATCACAGGACTGCAGCTTCCAATTGTGCAGTGTCTTTGAGAATGCCTGAAGGCAGCTGAATGATAGGAAAATGTGTCTAATAAGGATAATATTTTATTTGGAGCATGATAAACTTCTCAAGGTTCATTTATTTTGTCTGACATTTGTAAACAGCTTCAGGGTCAAAATTAAAGAAATGTGTTGCTGTGAAGTAACAAGCATCACAGCAAAACCACAGAGTGCAGAATTTATACAAAAAGAGAGTGATTGTTTCTTGTAATGATCTGTGTAATCAAAATTATTGCAATTAAGTTGTCACACAATATCTACAATGTTAAATTTGTTAAATTAATTTTACAGTGGAAATTACTTGAATGACTCAAGAAGCATGAAGCTCTTGATGGCAGCTGATGATTATAGATTTCTTTTGTGGTCATCTGTGTTCTTGTGCACATGGAAATCCAACCTCGTGATCAATAGTCTCGATACCAAACTAATGAGAAAGATCGAGGACAGCACCTCATTTACCGATTAGCTCTGCCGGACTAAACATTGAGTTCAATAATTTCAGAGCATGATGGGCTCCCCCTTTTCATTTTTTGTTATTTTTTCTTTTTTATTTGTTTATTTTATTTTAGTTTGTTTAGTTTGTTTCTACTGTGCCTACCCACTGTTTTATTTTCATGTTTCTGCTTGGGGCCAGGGCTGTTCATTTTACTGTCAATTGACACCCTCTCTGTACTAACACTTTGTCTTTCACCACACCATTAACTCTGCTTCTCTCTCCACAGATGCTGCAGACCTGCTGAGTATTTCCAGCATTTCTTGTTGTTATTTCAGATTTCCAGCATCCGCAGTATTTTGCTTTTATATTAATAAGAAATTCACGCAGGTAGAGGTGCCTGATATATGGAACGCATTCTTTTCCCATAGGGACACACCCCACATGTGTAAGACCAGAGAACACAGGTGTAGGGTTAGTAAGACTTAAGACTTAAAGACCTCAAAGCATATGTCAGGGTTACTAATGGAGTTTAACCAGTTAAAGCTATATATCTGGTAAGCTTTCCGCTGCTTGTCCAGCTAGGACCATCCTAATCATTCTTTGACTTAAATACTTTTCCATAGATCACTGAAGGCAGCTGCACAGGTTGATAAGGTGGTTAGGGAGGCATATGGGATACTTGCCTTTATTAGCTGAGGCATAGAATATAAGAGCAGGGAGATTATGATGGAGCTGTATAAAATGCTAGTTAGGCCACAGCTGGAGTACTGTGTACAGTTCTGGGCACCACACTATAGGAAGGATGTGATTTCACTGGAGAGGGTGCAGAGGAGATTCACCAGGATGTTGCCTGGGCTGGAGAATTTCAGTTATGAAGAGAGACTGAAAAGGCTAGGGTTGTTTTCCTTAGAGCAGGTAAGGCTGAGGGGATATATGATTGAGGTATACAAAATTATGAGGGGCATTGATAGGTTAGATCGGAAGAAACTTTTTCCCTTAGCGGAGGGGTCAATAACCAGGGTGCATAGAGTTAAGGTAAAGGGCAGGAGGTTTAGAGGGGATTTGAGGAAAATGTTTTCACCTAGAGGGTGGTTGGAATCTGGAACACACTGCCTGAAGAGGTGGTAGAGGCAGGAACCCTCACAACGTTTAAGAGGTATTTAGATGAGCACGAAATGCCACAGCATACAAGGCTATGGGCCAAGTGTGGGAAAATGGGATTAGAATAGTTCGGTGCTCAATGGCTGGCACAGACACAATGGGCGAAGGGCCTGTTTCTGTGCTGTATAACTCCATGACTATGACTATGCCTGAAGGGTCATCTAGAGCCAAATGGTAAGAACACCTGGCCGTAGTAATAGACCTACCACTTTGGGTCCCATCACTGAGTTAGTCTGGCTGGTCACTCACCAACAGCATACTGAAATACTGCATGCCTGCCTCACTCAAGTATCACCCATGTCATCCTCAAGGGACTGACTTAGTTCCGACTTCTCATTGCCAGCAGTGCAACTGTGGATCCAACTCAACCTCAAAGTCACCTTGATTAGAACCCCCTTTCCCCAAGCTGAAGATTCACTGGTTGGTGCAGTTCAAGTTATGAACATAGTTATGAACATGTAGCAAATACTTTATATCAGTAATTCTACCATCACCTGAATCTTTCCACCCACATAACTTAAGAATGTTTGAAAGAAAGAATACCATAAGTACTTGGGAGCTCTGTTGACTTACAGCATGCATATAGTGTAAGAACTGGGGGAAAAAAGCATAACTCTGCATGGCACTGTGCAGAAAAATGATTTTATTTTGTGATGTCGAATTATGTTCCACATTGTTGAATACCTGTTGTAAAACCTACGTCTTTTGAAAACACTTGTATTGTATTAAAATAATCAAGTGCCCTGGGGAGAGAAAGGCCTTTCAGTTTGCAAGAGTAATAAGGAGATGATTTTCTCAACTAAACGTGGCAGAAAAAAATGCAAAAGAAAGAATGTTTTATGTGCTTGTAAAAAGAAACCCAGAATATTGTCTTCTAGTTACAGAGGTTTATGTTCATGAAACAGCTGAATGCGACTGATAAAAGAAGGACTTTTATAAGTCTGCAATATGAGAGACATAAAAGCCAGTAATGTGACAGATTTAAGAGAGATTTGAGAAGGAGAGAGGTAAAGAGAGAATGGAAATATCAGAAATAAATGTGAAGCCATAGTAAAAGCATTCTCATTCTTTGATTCAAAAGAATTACTCAGGCTATAAACTTGCCTACTCTAGATGCTTCAATAAACTGATCTGCATTGGGAAGAAACAATGGTTTTGCATCTTTTCTGAACATACCTTATGTTGCTATTATGGTTTTCTGTCCCCAAGTGAATGCATTATTCCATTAATTACACAATGGGTGGATAATTAGTAGGAAGAGATGCTAAAGTTTTATAAATCGCTGGCTATACCTAAGCTAGATTCCAGGAAGAACACTTTGGGAAGGATGTCAGAAGGAAATTTCAAAGAGTTCAAGGGAAATTTACCAGAATGATACAGGGAATGAGAGAAAAAAAACAAGAAATGCTGGATTCACTCAGCAGGTCTGGCAGCATCTGTGGAAAGAGAAGCAGAGTTAACGTTTCGGGTCAGTGACCCTTCTTCGGAATGAGAGCTCCAGCTATGGCAAGAAACGAGAGAAGCTGGGATTATTCTCCTTAGAGAAGATTGAGGAGCGATTTAGTCGAGGCGTCCACAATTATTAAGAGCTTAACGATAGCGTAAATAAGTAGAAATCGTTACCACTGCTGGGTTGGTCAGTAAACACAAGACACAGATTTGAGATAATTAGCAAAAGAACCAAAGAGAAGATGAGATTTTTTTTTTTGCGCAGTGAGTTGTTTTGATCCAGAATGCATCAACTGAAAGCCAATAGCCAATTTGAAAAAGGAATTGGATTGATAGCTAAAAAGTAAATTTTTGCAGGGCTATGAGGGAAAAGCAGGGGAGTGGGATGATTTGGATAGCTTTTTCAAAGAGATGGAACAGGCATGATGGGCTGACTGGCCTCCCATTGTGCTGTATGATTCCATGAGAACTTTACTACATCATTGGTTGTTATTGCCTTTTATTGAGCTCATCAATAGACATTATGAATTATGGGGCAAGTTATATCTTCCCACAGGCTCTTTATGGATGTCTCTTCATTGCTTCATTCGTGGCTGGAACAGGAAACATTAGATTTGTTGGGTTGATGACAAATTGGTGGGCGGCATGTAGAAGTCCAAGGCACTTCATTGCTAAGACTTCTAAGAGGGCATGGAAACATTGACGTCTGACTCAGGCAGTGGGTGGCAAGCAACTCCTCTTGCTCACTCTCAAAGAACACTTTATATTAAAATAAAAAGTGGGAGGAGAGCAGGCATCAAATAAACTCATGGATGAAAATATTCACCCTGTGTGCTTATCACGTCCTGATGCTAGCCTCTGATGCTAGATGCAATCATCTCAAGAAGGGACAACTGTAATGAATCACTGCCTCACTTAGGATTGTAAAAATGTAAATAAATGCTTGAAGCACGATTCATATGACATTTAATGGATCACACTCATATTTCTATTGCCATAATTTAAAGATCAGCATCAAAACTGTTATGGTTAGTTGAAATGTGCTGATAATATTCTGAAGTCACTCGCATTAGGATCTTAACTTACATAGTTCTTACATACACACTCATTTATAAAGTTCATGTCAACTTTCACTTTGATTAGCCTGCAAAATAGTACAACTTCAGGTAGTACCATTGATTGAGGCAATGCACAGGATCTGTGCCACCTGAATATGTAGTCCTGCCGCACTGATCCTTAGTTATGCCAAATATGGCCATGTACTATAAACTCGCCATTCTCAAAGCAACTAATGGGCACCCACAGTGTCAGCTGTGGCTCAGTGGATCACACTCTCACATCTGGATCAGTTTGTGATCAAATCCCACTCCAGAGACTTGAGCGCAAAATCCCTACTGAAATGCCAGTACTGCACTGTTGGAGTTGCTGTCTTTCAGGTGCCACCAGGTCTGCTCTTTCAGATTCCCATGATGCTACTTCAAAAAGAGCAGGAGTGATATCCTGGCCAATATTACATCTCTCAACCAACACTACCAAAACAGATGATCTGGTCATCATTACATTGCTGTTTGTGGGAGCTTACTGTGTGCAAATTGGCTGCTGTGTTCCCTATATTACAACAGTGACTATACTACATGAAAGCAGTTCACTGGCTGGAAAGCACTTTGGGACATCCTGAGGTCCTGCACGGTGCTTTGTTAAACAAAGTTTTTTTTTTTCTTTTGCTGGTTATGCAATATCAGGAATGGGTACTGGATAATATCTGGTATTTCAAAGCTTCTGACTGGCTCCTGGACCTAAATGATGACCAGGCATTGCATTAGTGGCAGCATAGGCAAGGGCACAAAGTTGGATCCCACCCGTGGGCTCCAGACCATGCGGATCCTGCCTGATCAGCTCCTTTGTTCAGGGCAACAATTGAACTAGTGGCAGATTTGAAGGGAGAGGGATAGGTGCAGGGGGAAAGGAGACTAGATAACCTCCCCATTCCCAAGGGAAGGAATATATTTAGACTTTTCTTGGGCATGGGGCAGGTGGGGGTATTGAATAAACTGTAACTGAAGATTGTGCCCTTCCAGTGATTACATAAATTCTGGGAGAGTCAGTGACAGAGGGGACCATCTGGCACAAACCCAATGCAGTTGCTAGGATCAAGATCCGAGAAAATTCAAGGTTATTGTTTTAAGTCACAGGGTACCTGGAGATACAAATTCTTCAGAGTTGAAGTATTAATTCAAAAATGGCCCAGTTTAAGTCAGAGCGGATTCATAATTTTCTTCCTATTGGTACATAATACAACGTTCGCATAATGGGAACATTTGGATGGGAAGCATTTGTTTACAATGGAGTGTGCTATTGAAATTCTCCGGAATGGTTTTCTTACGGTGTAAACCAAAATGGTGAATTGCAACAATTAGTGAGGGATCCAGATATATGCAGATTTTGTGGGAACTGTGTAATTCTTGCCTGTGAGCAATTTCCATGCATTCATGGAATGATAAAGAGCTGTGAGAGAGAGAAAGAAAAAAACTTGTTAACTGCGCTCATTTCTGGAAAGTACTTGTTGAAATCAATTGGTTAAGAAACAGTTTTTGATTTCCAGCATCTGCAGTATTTTGCTTTTATTATTATTATAGTTAAGAAAAAGTTGTTGTGTTCTCCAAATAGGGTAATATTCTTCTGGCGTTTTCAAGCAGGGTGCTGAATCTGTCAGAATATCGATGGAGTGCAGTAACAAAAGCACTGTGGCTGCCTACCCATATCCTAAGTCCTGTTCCCTATCACCCCCGTGCTTGCTGACACTGGCTCCTGGTTAAGCAACGCCTTGATTTTAAAATTGTCATCCTTGTTTTCAAATCCCCCCTTGGCCTTGCCCCTCCCCACCTCTTTCATCTCCTCCAGCCCCACAACCCTCTGAGATATCTGCACTCATCTAATTCTGGCCTCTTGAGCATCCCCAATTTTAGTTGCTGCACCTTTGGTGACCGTACCTTCACCTGCCTTGGTCCTAGGCTCTGGAATTCCCTCTCTAAATCTTACCACCTCTCTACCTCTCTTTCTTCTTTTAGAGCGTTCCCTAAAACCTAGTTCCAAGTTTTTGGCTATCTGCCCTCATATCACCTTATGTGGCTCAGTATCTAATTTTTCTTTATAATATTCCTGTGCAGCACCTTGGGACATTCTATTACATTAAAGGTGCCATATAAATATAAGTTGTTGTTGTTGTTGCTTTCAGTGACAAGCGGGTGACGACCCTGCTGCTGTTTCCAACCCAAATCCCAGTCTCACACGTAAGCCCCATTATCATCATGGCTCTGCTGTCAAACTCATTCGCACTGGTAGACTCATCACAGTGGAGTGAAACAATGGCTGGTTACAATGTGCATGATACATTATGGTTTGTTTTTCTTTGCATGGCAAAAGAGTCTTCCAATGTATGAGTGGCAGCCAAATAAAAGTGTCTTTGCCTCCTCCTCCAATGCACTGTGCAAACGCAATGAATAGGTACATTTCATAAGTAATGCTATGTAATATTATCAGACGGATCATTCCCTTCACTACAATCAAAAGAATAGTACCAAAGTGCGTACTGTGCCAAATATAACTTTGTTGTTCAAATGAAAGGGTGACTGGATGTCAGAACAGTTTTGGGAATCAATGAATGGAGTTTCAATGTGTATCTGATTCGTAGAAAATGCCCTTAATATTACAGTTACTCTCTCTTCAAGGCAACAAAGTTATGCTGGCACATTACACAACCTTGTTTAGTTTTCCTGTATGTAAGGAAGCATACTTCAGCAGGATAAGGTGAGCATTTTGTGGATACTGTAGTTGCATGTTTCGTTTCCTGGGAAAACATGGTGGCATTGGAAGGGGTCATAGTTACAGTCATGGTTTATGACCTGATGGAGGAGATTGCACCTTTGAGGACAAGACAGACTTAGCACTATGCCTGATCACTAATCTGCTTCTGTTGTTATCTTTCTGCACAAAGCGAAAATCAGGACCCGATGAGACATGGGCTGAGTGCAGCATCAGTCATGGAGTTTGATGTGAGATAAGCTGCTGCTGAGGTCAACAAAAACAGCAGTAGCAGAGCTGAAAGTCAAGGTAGTGACTGATCCAAACTGCCACATCACCAGTACCTTTCAGGCACTCATGAGAGACTTGATTGGAAGCAGCTAAGTTGGAGCAAACTGCGGAAATCAAGATAGTGACAGAAACCCTTGACTGGAAGTTTGGTGATTGTGGTAATGAAAGAAAGGGAAAAGGAGACTTGCATTTATATAGCGCCATTCATGACCAGCAGATGTCCAAAAGCATTTTACAACCAATGAGGTACTCTTGAAGTGTAGCGACTGTTGTAATACAGCAGCCAATTTGCGCACAGCAACCTCCCACAAGCAGCAATGTGATAATGACTAGGTAATGTTTTGTAATGGTGGTTAATCAGTGACCAGGAAACAACTCCCCTACCCTTTCTCAAAATAGTGCCATGGAATCTTTTGCTTTTACCTAAGAAGGCAGATGAGGCCTTGGTTTAAAGTCTCATGTGAAAGATGGTACTTCCAACAGTGCAGCACTCCTGCAGCACTGCACTGGATTGATTCAGCCTTGATTTTGTGCTCAAGTCTCTAGGGAGGGATTTGAACCAACAACCTTCTGACTCAGAGGCAAGAGTGCTACCAAGTGAGTCATGGTGGATACGAGACCCTTTTTTTTTCCATGGAGCACAATAGCTCAAAGTTTAAGACCTTATTGATAGCACAGTGTAGCCATTCCTGTATCTCGTCACAACCTTGGGCCATATAATGACAAGCAAAGTCTTTTGCCTTCTCAACTGCTCAAAATCTCAACTAGGATGTACGATTACTTCCTTTACATTGAGACTGTCTACTCTGATCAATTTGTTTGAAGAGGATGATCAGATGGAATGTTGGCTTCTGGGAGACAAAATGATATGTAATGTACCGAACCTATGCTCAACCCTATACCCAAACTCAGTGCAGATATGATCAATAATCTCACGTCAAAACTAAGATATTCAATGAGGAAGCTTTCAGAGTGGTCAAGCAATATATTTGTGAATTGGATTGAAGCCTTGTCACATTCTCCTCTCAAAACTGGCATTCATTGTTACTGGCATTGATTCTTGCATGACAAGACCATTTACGGAGATATGAGCATGAAAGAGCAGAAGGATGAACAGAATGAGAGGGAGGAGGAAGAAGATAGAGAAGAGCCAATGGAAAATGAATAACCATTGAAGGTTGACAATTTGGTACAGTATGACCAGAGTCCAGTTCCTTTCCAGGGAATCAGAAAGTCTCTCTTGCTTCTCATGAGCCCATCAAAATGGACAATCTGATTAACGTCAGAAAACTGAAGTTTGTAAAGAAACGGGAGCAATTTTTTGCTTCGACATTCTGATTTCCTCACCATGAAGTTGTAATTACGACCTCAGTCAAAGCGACCAACATGGCAAGTGTGCACTAACTGACCGATTTCTACTTGGTGAGATAACCAAACTCATGGGGGAGGAATCTGCTCTGAGGACACTTAGGTGCACTGGTCAGTTTGCTGGACAGGTGCTGCTCATGATCAGAAACGGGCAACTTTCAATATTTATTTCTGAGAAAAATATACTCCTGTGAGGGAACTATAGGCATGTGTGTGAGTGAGAAACTGCTTGGAATGAAAACCGAGAACTGCAATCTCGCAAAAAATGTCAAAACAAATGCTAAATTTGAATGTAGAATTCCAGCTTTGTGCTGTCGGCTGGCCATCCCTGGAATAGAATTTGCCAGCTTTGGAGAATGGGAGGGGTTTGGGGTGGTGAACGCTACAGTGTGCCCACAAGCAGGGCTGGCAATTTTCTAATGGCTTCAGTGACATATTTACTCTGGTGCTGGTGGGTTTTCGTACCATCCAAACACAAGAATTTGTAGAAATGGTAATTAGAGCAGGCAAATCTTTCCCTTTTTGGAGGGATTTAAGGTCCACCTAAATGTTCTCCCACCAGATTTTTCAATTTACGTTTCACTCTCTGGAATCAGTCTAATTGTCTCCAGAACCCATGGTCTAAATGGCCTTTTCTGCTAATCTCTTCCCCAAACCTTATCATCCTTTAAGAAACAGAGAAAGACTTGCATTCATATTGTGCCTTTCACGACTGCAGGATGTCCCAAAGTGTCTTACAGTCAATGAAGAATGCACTGTGGTAGAAACAGAGAAGTAGTCACTGATGTAATGTAGGAAATACAGCAGCCAATTTGTATGCAACAAGCTTCCACAAACAACAATGTGATAATGACCAGATAATCTGTTTTTATGATGTTGATTGAGGCATAAATATTGCCCACACACCAGAGAAGAACTCCCCTGCTCTTCTTTGAAATAGTGCCATGGTATTTTTTTTTACATTCACCTGCAACAGAGATGGGGCCTCAGTTTAACATCTTATCCAAGAGACAGCACCTTCAACAGTGTAACACTCCCTCAATACTGCACTTAGATTTTTGCTCTCGGGTCCTGGAGTGAGACTTAAACCCACAACTTTCTGATTTAGAGGTGAGAATGCTACCAACAGAGCCCAGCTGACAGAATGTTGAGTGGAAAAGCTCTAACTGATTTCCCTTCTTGCCCTTAGCTGCCTCATGTTGTTGTGTTGTGTCTGCTGGTATTTGAATCTTCTCTCTGCCCGTCCGAACAGTTTGCCAACCATCAGCTTTTCAGTTCATTAATCAGCACTGCAATCTCTTTCCAGTTTCCTTGACATGTAACGTTATGGTATGTGGCAGGAAGCAAATTTATAATCCAGGAAGAATATAGAAAGCTCTATGCCTTTGGTGAATTCAAAATTACAAAATACCTGGCAATATGCCTTTGTAAGAAATTCTTGGGCTGGTTCAGTAACTATTTGAAGTGCTAATCTGTGCTAGGCTGTTTAAACTGGAGCTTTGAATAATGCTAACAGCCTGTGTAATGAGGTAAACTTCCTTCACATCTTGTGCATGTCGATATGTTGGAACGATTCTGATGAATGTAGCATAATGTCCCATGAAATTACACAGCCTGTTCACTATTGAGTGGAAGGACTACACAGATATTTTAATTAACATTTTGAAAACATTCTGGTATTTTGCATGACATGAAATCTTTTTTTTTAAAACCAGAACAGAATGCAAAAGACAGAACCATCAGGTCTCTTTTCTCTGGAGGTCTTTAAAATTATGAAGGAGTTCGATGGGGTAGATGTAAATTTGGGCCATAATTTAACTTGCACAGAGTTAAAATCAGGCCTGAGATATTTCCACTTGTCGGGAAATCCAAAATCAATGGGTTTACAAATATAAGATAGTCACTAATAAATCCAATAAGGAATTCAAGAGAAGCTTCTTTACCCAGAGAATGGTGAGAATATGGAACTCGCTACCACAAGGAGTAGTTGAGGTGAATAGCATAGATGCATTTAAGGGAAGATATATATACACAAGGGAGAAAGGAAGAAAAGGATGTGCTGAAGGGGAAAATGTAGAGCATAAACACCAGCACAGAGCAGTTAGTCTGAATGATGTGTTTCTGTGCTGTAAATTCTATGTAGCTATAGCCTGGCATTTGCAAGAATAAGATCAGGCTAAATTATAAATGTAAGTGGGTACTTCGAGCAGAGAACATGCCAATCGCCAGCATTTCATACTGAGCTACTTCTTCAAAATGTTGACTAGCATACTCTCCACTTTTTCTTCAACTAATGGACTTGTTTGTGTCCACCTGAGAAAGGTGCCAAGACCTTTGTTTAATATTTCATCCTAAAGACTCCCTCAGTACTGCACTGAAGTGTCAGCCTAGGTTATACATTCAAAGTTCTGGTGTGTCACTTGAATCCACTACCTGCTAAGATGAGAGAGTTAACCACTGAGCCAAGGCTGACAGCTAGCCGTAGAAAATAAGTCAAGGCAACTTACATGGATTTTGGGAAGGAATATCATACTTGACAAATCTAATGAGAGTTTATTGGGGAGGTGACAGATGGTGATGAGGGAAATGCAGTGGATGCAGCGTTCATGGACTTTTAGAAAGCCTTTGACGAGAATCCATACAGGAGACAGTTAGAAGAGATCGGGGGATGTAAAATTAGGGAGGGAAGCAAATTGTATTCAAAACAATTAGAAGGGAAGAAGCAGCAAGTGAGAATTAAGGACCTAGGAGTTGGAAGCGGGTAATGGGGCACTGCAAGGTTTTTTTACTTAACTTTTTGGTTTCAGCCTCTAGCGGTCCCTTTAAGAACTATTGGTTTATTGCTATTTGTCTGAGAGAACTGACCGCAGTGTGCACAGTGCAAGTTGCACTCAGGCCCCAGCCGATTTTGAGAAAGGGCCTGAAATAGAAGTTAGGCCATCGATTAGCATCGGCAATGGGCCTAACCCTAGGCGACTCCAGGGAGCCCTTTAGCCAATATAGTGTGCGGAACACACCTGGTGTGTCTCACACCGTATTGGACCCTACAGCACCCGTTTACCACCTGAAAAATAGCTATGCATGATCCAATTTCTCAGATAATATTTCCAGACTTTCGCATGTGGAGGATAAACACCAACACGGGCTGGTTGGTTTGAATGGCCTGATTCCCCATTTTGTATTCTCCATATTATTCTACACGTAACTTTAAAGTGAGGAGTGAATTTCATCTGTACGCCTGACTTAGTTCTTCCCTCACCACTAACCTGCTTAACCTGAAGCTACACCTTATCCTGACTTCCTGGGTGAAATGGCATCGGACATTGTCTAGTACATAATAGTCCTTTGAAAATGAGTCAGACTGAAACAGTTATGTGAATGAAACGTTCAGGTTCTGTCCCCAGTGATACTGAACTCTAAAATAGTGTCAACATCCCATCCTCTTCCCATGGCACCTTTCCATGCAAGTGCAAGAAATGCAACACCTGCCCTTTTGCCTCCTCTCTCCTCATGATCTAAGGTCCCAAACACTCCTTCCAAATTAAATAGCGATTTACATGTACTTCTTTCAAGTTAGTACACTGTCATCGCTGCTTACAATATGGTTGGCTCTGCACTCGGGAGACCAAGCACAGACTGAGTGACCGCTTTGCAGAACACCCCCGCTCAGTCTGCAAGCATGACCCTGAGCTACCGGTCACCTGTCATTTTAATTCTCCAACTTGCTCTCACACTGTCGCTCTGTCCTCGGCCTACTGCAGTGTCCCAGTGAAGCTCAACATAAGCTCGAGGAATAGCTCGAGGATTAGGCACTTTACAAACTTCTGGACTCAACATTGAGTTCAACAATTTCAGACTGTAATCTCTGCACCAATTATGTTTCCTTTTCTTTGCACATTTCAGTTTTTCTCTTTTTGTTCTCGGACGGCATCACACCTGATCTAGGCACATCTTTTGTTTCTTTGTTTCTTTTCTTGTCCCATACCACTTCCTTTGTCCCTACACAACTAACTCTTCTGTCATTTAATTTCTCCTGTCTTCCACCCATCACAGACCTTCTCTATTGTTCTTTTTTCCACCGTCCCTCTTTTCACTTGCTTAAAATCTATTACATTTCTAACTTTTACCCAATCTGATGAAAGGTCATCGACCTGAAACATTAACTCTGTTTCTGTCTCCACAGATGCTGCCAGACCTGCTGAGTATTTCCAGCATTTTCTGTCTTTATCTAAAATGGTGTCGTTATTTTGTCTATTGTTGGCCTTTACTAATGTGCCAATATATATTCATTACATCCACCAATAAATAATCATGATAAAGTAGGATTTCTTGTCCATTAACATGAAGATGATTGATGGTGAAAATATTCTTGTTTTATCTTAACTAAAATATTGTGTGTTACCTATTTGAATTGAAAAGCAGAATTGGGAGCTGTCAACTTGACAGAAGTGAAGCAATATCCTAAACAAAGACATTATTTACATAAGTAAATGTGAAAGGAGATGTGTAACAGTGTGTTGTGGCTTCACAGTCAACAAATTAGTAGTTAGTATATTAATATAAAAGCAAAATACTGCGGATGCTGGAAATCTGAAATAAAAACAAGAAATGCTGGAACCACTCAGCAGGTCTGGCAGCATCTGTGGAAAGAGAAGCAGAGTTAACGTTTCGGGTCAGAGACCCTTCATCGGAACTCGAAAATATATTACATTATATAGTAGTTAGTATACGTTGTGCCTGTTTCTTGGGTGTAATATGGGCATAAAGCAAGCCAATTTAGCAGTTTTTTAAAATTTGTTTCATGGATACAGTAAATGGCAGAACCCTTAGGAGTATTGACAGGCAGAGAGATCTGGGCGTACAGGTCCACAGGTCACTGAAAGTGGCAACGCAGGTGGATAAGGTAGTCAAGAAGGCATACGGCATGCTTGCCTTCATTGGTCGGGGCATAGAGTATAAAAATTGGCAAGTCATGCTGCAGCTGTTCAGAACTTTAGTTAGGCCACACTTAGAATATTGCGTGCAATTCTGGTCGCCACACTACCAGAAGGATGTGGAGGCTTTGGAGAGGGTACAGAAGAGGTTTACCAGGATGTTGCCTGGTCTGGAGGGCATTAGCTATGAGGAGAGGCTGGATAAACTTGGATTGTTTTTCACTGGAATGACGGAGGTGGAGGGGTGACACGATAGAGGTTTACAAAGTTATGAGTGGCATGGACAGAGTGGATAGTCAGAAGCTTTTTCCCAGGGTGGAAGAGTCCGTTACTAGGGGACATAGGTTTAAGGTGCGAGGGGCAAAGTTTAGAGGGGATGTGCGAGGCAAGTTCTTTACACCGAGGGTGGTGAGTGCCTGGAACTTGCTGCCGGGGGAGGTGGTGGAAGCAGGTATGATAGCAACGTTTAAGAGGCATCTTGACAAATACATGAATAGGATGGGAATAGAGGGATACGGTCCCCGGAAGTGCAGAAGGTTTTAGTTTAGGCAGGCATCAAGATCAGCGCAGGCTTGGAGGGCCGAATGGCCTGTTCCTGTGCTGTACTGTTCTTTGTTCTTTGTTCTTTGGATGCGGGTGTCGCTGGCAAGGCCAGCATTTGTTGTCCCATCCCTAATTGCCCTTAAGACGGTGGTGGTGGTGAGTTGCTTTCTTGAACCACTTACACCCAAGCTGCATAGACGTTGGTCCCACTGCTAACTGTATGGGGATCAATTTCTAAGCATTCCGCATGGATTCCTAAAACAGGTGTACGGCCCCTTAAGTATGTTAACGAGGGACCTAATGCCTGTTGAAGGACTCCTCTACAAAATGTGCCACTAGGTGTCGGACCTACCTGGCTCAGTATTCTTCGGCAGCTTGCATGATCACCACCTCCATGTACGTTCCTCTCATTGGAGCCAGGAGGAGCAGGTGTGCTTCCCTGACTCCACTGTCGTGACCATTACATCACCACCCTCAACCCATCTACCCACTCTGACCCCCATTCTCCAGACTTACCTGAGGGCCGCTGCCTTTGGAGGGACGAATACAGGCCCAGACTAATTTCTGCCCCCAAAATGTCTTCAGTGATAAACCAAGACCATCTCTCAGCCGGGTCATAGAATCGTAGAAATTAACAGAAGGAAGCCATTCAGCCCATCGTGTCTGTGCTGGCAGAATATATCTAACCAGCCTAATCCTACTTTGCAGCTCTCGATCTGTGGTTGTAGGTTATGGCACTTCAAGTGCATCTCCAAGTACTTTTTAAATGGAATGAGTTTTTCTGCCTCTACAACCCTTTCAGGCAGTGAGCTCCAGACCCCCACCACCCTCCTGGGTGAAAAGATTTCTTCTCAACTCCCCTCTAATTCTGCTACCATTTACTTTAAATCTTTAACCCCTGATTATTGGCCTGTCTATTACGTGAAATAGGGCCATCCTATCCAGGCCTCTGATATATTTATACATGGTAATTACATTTCCCCTCAGCCTCCTCTGTTCCAAAGAAAACAACCCCAGCAAATCCAATTTTTCCATAGCTAAAATTCTTCAGTCCCGTTATCATCCTCATAAATCTCCTCTCCACTCTCTCTAGTGCGATCACATCCTTCCTATAATGCAGTATGAAGTACTGTAGCTGTGGCCTAACTAGCGTTTATACATCTTCAGCATAACCTCCTTGCATGGATCATGGGAAACCTGGAGTTTACTTTTCAACAGCTATTCTGAATCATGTACACATAACCTTTGATTTCATGGCTGACTAAGATAAATCAATATATAACGAATCGTGTGAGTTTCACACTAAGGATGTTTATTGGGTTGGATTAAGGAAGAAAATATGGAGCATAAAAGTCATTTAAGGCCATTAAGCTTCCTTCATCCAGAATTCCAATACTATTGTCCGACCATAAACTCCCCATTTTTTTCTACTCCTCCCTTAGTTCTTTCCACTGCCTCTCTCAAAAAGAAATCAAGCAGTGCTATTAATTATAATTATAATATTAATTATAATTAATTATAATATCGCTATAACTTCTCAACAGATGTTAAACCACCTCCCTTTTAAAAATGTCAATTGATCCTAAATTAACGAGCTATGTAAAAGTTTCTTTAAGTTTGAAATAAAAAGCATTTCTAATGCAAGCAAATCCAAGACATTAATCTCGCATGGAAATTGGAAATTATTGATTGGGTATGAACCCTGAAGCTTTAAGGGTGTTATCAAATTGAGTGGGAAAAAAATAACAGTTACTTGCTTATAGATGGTGCATTTGATATAGATAACATCTCAAGGCCCTTTACAGAAATACAAACCACAAGAGTAAAACTTCAGTAATTTATGAAAACAGACCTTATTACTTCATGTTTCGCTTATACCCCAACTTAATTTTGCCAGAAAGCTGATTTTCCTAGCTCAAGCCATTAGAACCATCATCACAGTGGTTAAGGTCTGGAATGTGTTGCCAAAGAATGTGGTGGAGGCAGGTTGAAGCATTCAAAAGGGAATTAGACAGTTATATGAAAAGGAAGAATGTGCAGGGTTACGGGGAGAAAGCAGGCGAATGGAATGGAGTAAATTGCTCTTTCAGAGAGCCAGTGCGGACACGATGGACTGAATGGCCTCCTTCTGCACTGTAATGATTCTATGATTCTGTGACTGTCATGCTTCCCAGTTGTGACACTCATGGTGGGATCTGTGTATGTTATGTATACTTGAGTATTGCTGAAATTAGAGACATTTTGTCAAAGCTTTTCGTCTTGCACTCATCAGGCCAATTTGCAAGAATATCAATGTAAGGGAAACAACAAATTTATACTATATGAGAAGAGAGTGCTGATCGGTTGGCAAGTGGACTCTGCTTGGTAGAGGCGCTGCCATGGAGGATGCACCAGTTTATGGTGACTGACAGATAACTGCCAAGCTTTGTTTGAAATTTAAACTAGGCAGCTTGACTCTGATTGGTCAAGGCAAAGGAATGAACCAGCAAATGGCTGTCACTTATTTTTGGTAAGCTGAAACAGGCGCAATGTGTGCACATGTTCTTTCTGTCTGCAAAGAACAAGGCCCTGTGTATTAATATATGTAACTTCCAGTACACACACATGTGCCACACTGCGAGCCCAACTGACAATCTTAAATTGGTTGTCAGCGTAAGTATTAGCACACTGAGGATTATTTAGCAAATGTTGCCAATTGCGGTATCACATCCAATATTGGACACTGCGTTTTGAGTTTTGCAAGCAGGGGCTGTTTGGGTATGGCCTGTACCTTGTCCATTGCGAACAGCGGAAGGGACATGTTGTTTGATACGATCCACCAGTTTTTGGGATGTACGGCCTATATACCTAGCATCACACTGGCATTGAAATTCATATATCACATTGTGTGATAGGCAGAATGTCTTTTTGGCTTGATGGCAGCATCCTGTTAGTGGCGACTACTATGCTACTGCATAGCAGCAGCGTGAAACAGTTAGCTTCACCTGTTGGTCAAATTTTTGGGACCAAAACAGTAGCTATGGTCTAACTGGTATTTATTTATTTAGAGATACAGCACTGAAACAGGCCCTTTGGCCCACTGAGTCTGCACAGACCATCAACCACCCATTTATACTAATCCTACACTAATCCCATAGTCCTACCACATCTCCACCTGTCCCTATATTCCCCTACCTACACTAGGGGCAATTTACAATGGCCAATTTACCTATTAACCTGCAAGTGTTTGGCTGTGGGAGAAAACTGGAGCACCCGGCGAAAACCCACGCAGTCACAGGAAGAACTTGCAAGCTCCAGACAAGCAGTACCCAGAATTGAACCCGGGTGGCTGGAGCTGTGAGGCTGCGGTGCTAACCACTGTGCCACCCTTACAACAATGTTATATATTTTATGTATTTTATATGTTCTAGCGTAACCTCCTTGCTCTTATACTGTATGCCTCGGCCAATAAAGGAAAGTATCTCATATGCCTTCTACCTGTCTATCTACCTGTCCTGCTACCTTTAGGGATATGTGGACATGCACTCCAAGTTCCCTCTGTTCTTCTACACTTCTCAATATTCTACAACTTATTGTTTAGAGATACAGGCCCTTCGGCCCACCGAGTCTGTGCCGACCATCAACCACCCATTTATACTAATCCTACACTAATTCCATATTCCTACCACATCCCCACCTGTCCCTATATTTTCCTACCACCTACCTATACTAGGGGCAATTTTATAATGGCCAATTAACCTATCAACCTGCAAGTCTTTGGCATGTGGGAGGAAACCGGAGCACCCGGCGGAAACCCACGCAAACACAGGGAGAACTTGCAAACTCCACACAGGCAGTACCCGGAATTGAACCCGGGTCCCTGGAGCTGTGAGGCTGTGGTGCTAACCACTGCACCACTGTGCCGCTGTATTCTCTTGCCTTGTTTACCCTCCCCAAATGCATTGCCTCACACTTCTCTGGATTGAATTCCACTTCCCACTTTTCTGCCCACCTGACCAGTCCACTGATATCTTCCTGCAGTCTACAGCTCTTTGTGATTTCAAATCATGGGTCTGGAACTCCACAATATCTTGGGGAAGCTTTGCCACTTCTCACCTAGGCCACTACAGGAAGACCTAAAGGAAAAGACATGCATTTATATAAGAAAACTCAAAGGTGCCTCATACCTAAGGAGTTATAAATAAAATGCAGTTACTGTTATGAGGGGAAAAATATGGCTGCCAATTTGTGCCACAAAGAGCAATGAGACAAATTACCAGTTTATCTGCTTTTGTGGAGAAATTAATGATAGCCAGGAGATACTCTTCTTCCAAAAGTCCCATGGGATCTTTTCCACCCATCTAACCTGGCGAACAGAGACTTGGTTTAACTTTCCATTCCAAAGATTGCACCTCCTTCAGTGCAGCATTCCCTCAGCTCTGCTTGAGTTCCTCAGTGGGGATTGAACTCACAATTTTGAAGAAGAGTAGGGGAGTTCTCCCGGCTGTCCTGACCAATATTTATCCCTCAATCAACATTACAAAATCAGATTATATGGTCATTATCACATTGCTTTTTATGGGAGTTTGCTGTGTGCAAATTGGCTGCCACATTTCCTACATTACAATAGTGACTAAACTTCAAAAGTACTTCATTGGCTGTAAAGCACTTTGGGATGTCCTGTGGTTGCGAAAGGCGCTGTATAAATGCAAGGCTTTTTTTTTTACTTTGTTTACAACTTTAAGACTTGAGCAGATACAATAAATTTGAGCCAACTTCAAACTGCATCAGCAACCTGCTCCTGAAGGTTATATACAATGAGGCAAAATGGTGACTGCTCATTTCTTCCTGAATGGTCATCCACCAGCCTATGGCTCCGATGGTTGGTACAGAGAAATGGTGGTGTTGAATGTGCGTGCTCCTGTGAGAAATGATATAAAGGGGTGAAATTTAAAACTAAATAATATGTGAAATACACTGGGCTGATATTTAATGAAAAAAGACCAGCAAAATTATGTTTCTGTTTGTGTTAATCGAATAGAGGCTGATGAATGAAAGAATCCGGCAATAATTGGCCAGAATACGAACATAAGAACATATGAATTAGGAGCAGGAACAGGCCACTCAGCCCCTTGAGCCTGTACCACCATTCAATAAGATCCTGACTGATCTGATTGTAACCTTGACTCCACTTTCCCGCCTACCCCGATAATCTTTCACCCCCTTGTTATCAAGAATCTATCTATCTCTGCCTTAAAATATTCAAAGACTCTGCTTTCACTGCCTTTTGAGGAAGAGAGTTCCAAAGACTCATGACCCTCTGAAAGAAAAAAGTTCTCCTCTGTCTTAAATGGGCGACCCTTTATTTATAAACGGTGACCACTAATTGTAGATTCTCCCACAAGAGGAAACATCCTTTCCACATCCACCTTGTCAAGACCCCTCAAGATCTTACATGTTTCAATCAAGTTGCCTCTTACTCTTCTAAACTCCAGCAGATACAAGATACAACAGTAGAACTGCAGAGTCTGAATTACACAAGTGATAATATCATCTCAATCATATTCATGAGTCATTTCCTTAAGTAACACCAAATGTGTTGCAGCAATGAGTAATTGATGAGGGTCTTGTTCATGTTTGTGCACGACTGCCATCCTTTCAATCAGCCCGTGTGATATGTTTGCTGTAAATGCCTCTTGGTAAGTGCAGCTATGATGATGCAAACTGGTGACCAAGATTATTTTGGGATGGTCACTGGTGTAAAAAGCTCATGGAAACGTGGTAAATCTATCAGCCAGCAAGCTCCCATACCATAATTTTTTAAAGAACATTCTGATATGGAAGCATAGAGTTAGCAGCACAGAAGGAGGCCATTTCACCCATCATTCCTGTTCTGGCTGTTTGAAAGAGCTGTCCAATTAGTTCCACTTCTCTGCCCTTTCCCCATCGCCCTGCAAATGTTTCCTTTTCAAGTGTTTCTCCAACTTTCTTTTGAAAATTATAATTGAATCTGCTTCCACCAGCTTTTCAGGCAGTGCATTCCAGATCATAATAACCTACTGTGTTTAAAAAAAAACTCATCTGTATGATCTTTGTCACTGCTCATTTTACAGACCTGAAATTTGTCTCCTCACAGTTTCCTTTTTAACCAGCGATAAAGTTCCCGTCACTAAGCCTGCCCTCAAATCTCGAGTGTCAATACTAAATTACCCGCGTCTGGATCCCTTCCAATAGATCAATGTCACCTGTAAATAGAACACCCAAAATTAGACATAATATTCTAAATATGACCCTTACCATGTGTTTACAGGGTTGAAATAACTTTCCTTAATTTAAAATGGCATGCCCTTGAGTTATTTGCCAGCAATTCATTCATCCTGTTAGCAATTACATATCTCTGAACGTTTTCAGGGTGTAGTCAATAAACAGCTCCATTTTTAATAAATCTCAGTCAATGGAGATCCATCCACTGTGTATGTATTTCCATTTTTTATCCAAATGTGCAACATCCTATTTTTATCCACATTACTGTTGTCCTCTCCTTTGCCCTTCTACCCAATTTGTCCCTATTGAAGGCCTACACTGGTCGATTGGCCATATGGTTATCTGTCATCAGCTAATTCATATGGGATTGAAGCTGCTATCCTTCATATTACGAACATAGGAATATTGAAACAAGAGTAGGCCATTCAGCTCCTCGAGCCTTTCTTGCCATTCAGTTAGATCGTGGCTGTTCTGTACCGTAACCCCTTTTGCCCACCTTTACTCCATACGCCTTTATAACTTTACCTAACAGAGATCTATCAGTCTCAGTCTTACAAGTTCCAATTTGATCCGGCACCCACAGACTTTTGGGGAGAAAGTTCCAGATTTTTATTATCCTTTGTCTGAGGGAATGCTTCCCAATCTTACTGCTGGATGACTTGACACTAATTTTTAGGCGATATTTCCCTCTTGTTTGTTATTCATCACTATAATAAGCAGCACAGAGGGCAGGATAAAACCTTTTGAAATTCTGCTTTTCCTTATTCCCTGGATATCTATACATTTTATCATTACTTCTGCTTTCTATCAGCAATCTAATTTTCAATCCGGTTTGTAACTTCAGGATTAATTTATTATGTCTTAATCTTTAAAATGTTTTCCCCGGGCCAGCTGCCGAGAGGGGCATCCAAAGCTCCACTTCAAGGATACCTGAAAACATGACATGAAGTCCCTAAATGTCGAATATTGCATTAGCTGGCAAAAGAGGGAAATGGCAACACATCCTGTGGACTGGCGTGCACTACCACGATGACCAGTTACACAGCAGCTTGGCAACAGGCACCAGCGTCAAAAACAACAACTCACTGCGTCACTTAGCAGCTTCGCTTGGGGCACGTGTGGCAGAACCTACTTCTTGAGGGTTGACCCTCACAGTCATCAGCAAAGGTGCAACAGGAGAAGACACCCCACTTAAATGTGTGCTGTGTGTCCATGAAGGAGATGAAGGATGCCAACAAATGGCCAATAATCCCACTAAGTGGTCAGCCTTTTGGGACTTTTAAGATTTCACTGTCTTCTTCTTTGTCATCTTGTGAAAATGACATCCTGAGGTGAAATTCAAACTCCCTTACATGATCATTCCATAAGATTTAATAGATTCTCTATACAGACTAACCAGATTCAGCAATGGAGATGCTGGATATTGCAGGAAAAAAACCTAGAAAACAAATATCTTTGCAACTATCTGTCGCCCCATTTCTTGTTTAACATAGTATTCCGAGAACAACGCTTCACATTTAACTTAAGCTAAAAGCCTATCTAATTGAATAGGATGTTTTTTTATTAAATATGTCTTCAGTTGAATACCCAGCAATATTACCTTTGGATGATGATAAACCTTATTTACTCATGAATCAGGGAGACTTTGCTTAATCAGAATAAGCTATTCCGGAAAAAGAGCCAGTCAGAGCAATGCTGAAATGTTCGGCTGGATTTTGTGCTGGAGGCAGGGTTCCCAGTGCTGGGTTGAAAAGATGGGGGAAATGCCCCCCACACCCACCCCACCTGCCATATCGTGCCCCCCTGGAGCGATCCTCTGGTTTATTTAAATCAAAGTTTCAGGAGGCGCTTTAAAGATGGGGATCCCACTTCCATGAGCTGCTGGCCAACCAGAGAGCTAGCGGCTCAGTAGTATCGGCAGTGCCACTGGGAGCGATAGCCATTGCTGATACTGCAGAGGCCTTGGACCCAGGCTCAGTGCTGTAAATCTGGAGAAGAGGTAGGTGAAGTGGGGTTGCTGGGGCCAGTCCAGAAGCACAAATTTCCCAAGGAGGAGGGAACCCTCCCCCCAAACCCGCAGGGAGGGCAACTCATCTTACAAGGCATCCTCCCAACGTGGCAGAGGACCCCCCCCCCCCACCCCACCCCCCCGCGACTGGTAAGATCCCAGCGGCGGTGGGAAGAGACCCTTAATTAGCCGTTAAAGGCCACATAAGGGCCTCAATTGGCCTCTGGGTGGGAAGACTGTCATCAACCTATCCTGCCCCAGTAAGATCGCTTGGTGATGGGTCCTCCGCTCTGCCACCCCCTCACCGCCCATCACCATACTCCGTGCCTCCCCACCTCTGATCCTGCTCATTGCTCGGTAAACCAAGCACAGAGCTCTAGAGTAATACTAAAGTATTGGACCTAGATCGATAGATTTAATAAATGCACCATTGTTAAAGCACTGCGATGTCTAACAGTTATGCCGACTGTAAATGGGGGCCAAGTATTTAAATAACTGTGAAGGCAGGACTGGAACAGACGGGCCTGCAATTTCCTGCTACTAGCCAGCATGCTGGACTCCCGCTCTTGTCCCACCTCTGGTCCATTTTCAATCCAGAAGGAGCTGGGGTTAGAGGGTTTGATGGATTCCTGCCAGCAAGTGGTGGGTAGCCCATTAGGCCAATTAAAGGGCCTATTAAGGCCAATCACCAGACCCTGACTAGAATTTTCCAGCCAGCATGCAGACCCTGTATTTGAGGCCAAAACATAGCCAAAGGATGGAGGTGGCCACCCAGTGGCAGACAGGGGAGTGGGGGGTAGTGGGGGTTCACCAGTGCTCCATCAACCTGGGGAACACCCCCATGCCATCCGGTGGAGTGGTCGCGCCCCTTACAACGGTGGCCTGGCAACTGTGGTGTTTTTTGCTGTTAAAACTTTTAAAATTTGCTTCAGAGTGCATCTCCATCTTGAAGGGCCGTCTCTCTCTCTCTCTCTCTCTCTCCTACATGCATTGGCAACGCCCACCTCTGACAGTGGGGCTGCCATTCTCTCCTCCTATTGGCCCTCCTGTCTTGAGAGCCTATCTCCTCTACTTAATTGGATGGAGCTCTGGGAGGCAGCCACTTAATTGACCACCTCCTCAAAAATCGCCCTCTGGATCCTGATGCCAGCACGTATGGATTCTTGATCTGCAATTCTTCCTGACAGTGGGATCGGGACCCACAAACAAAAATTCAGCCCTAGGTTTCCCTTTGGACTCCTGTTTCTCTTGGGCCACTTTTTTTAATATGTGTTCACTTGCTGTGCCTTGGTTTGATCACGTGGAATGGATAGCTTTCAAGAAACTTTGTATATAAAGCAGAGAATGTTTGTTCAAACAAAAACACATGAAATGTCGGCAAGACGAAGACATGAGATTTCTTCCTCGTGGTCTGAAAATGTAGTGTTACCATAGCAACAACTGAGTTGCTACATTGCAAAAAGGATTGACTATCAGCATTATGGAGAGAATCTGAAAACTGATTCTGAGAAGAGATAAATAGTAAAGCAGAGAAACAGACAGAGAACAAAGCATGAATGAGTAGTTTCTTATTTATGGAGATAAGAATTAATTCCCAGAATAAAACCAAAAATATTGACTCTGAAAAATCATCTATGTCTATGGACATTAAATACATTTGTTTGGAACTTCTCTCTCTGTTTTAAAGGAGATGTCAACCATTTATGTTGAACATGTTTTTAAAAATTCTTTCATGGGACGCGAACATCGCTGGCAAGGCCAGCATTTGTTGCCCATCCCGAATCGCCCTTGAGAAGGTGGTAGTGAGCTGCCTTCTTGAAACGCTGCAGTCCATCTGGTGTAGGTACATCCACAGTGCTGTTAGGAAGGGAATTCCAGGTTTTTGACGCAGCATCAGTGAAGGAACAGCAATATAGTTCCAAGTCAGGGTGGTGTGTGACTTGGAGGGAATCTTGGAGGTGGTGGTGTTCCCATGCATCGGCTGGCCTTGTCCTTCTAGATGGAAGAGGTTACAGGTTTAGAAGGTCTGTCGAAGGAGCCTTGGCAAGTTGCTGCAGTGCATCTTCTGGATGGTACGCACTGCTGCCACTGTGTGTCAGTGGTGGAGGGAGTGAATGTTTAAGGTGGTGGATGGGGTGTTGATTAAGCGGGCTGCTTTGTCCTAAATGGTGTCAAACCTCTTGAGTGATGTTGGAGCTGCACTCATCCAGGCAAGTGGAGAGTATTCCATCACACTCCTGACTTGTGTCTTGTAGATGGTGGACAGGCTTTGGGGAGTCAGGAGGTGAATCATAATATGTATATAATAAATAGAATCATAACATTTTACAATGTAGAAGAAGGCTATTTAACCCTATTATGCAGGTTGGGGTTTGGTGGGGAAAAGAGATCCAGTGTCATAGTCTGTGCCCCTTACTCTTGTGCTTTGTGCCCAAGGAATAAGTGTCCCTCATAATACAAAGCACAGGAAAATCAGATAATTTTCAGCTTATGTTGCTCAATCTTGTATTTTGCTGTTCTTTTTCTATTCGTAAACTGCCTGATCTTTGAGTGTAATCTTTGAATTTCTTCACCTGATCTCAATAAATTCTCTGTTGTTCCACGTTATGTAAGGGAGCTGCAAGGGAAGGCACAAAAAAACAGAATTCACAGCCCAGTAATTTAAAATGGATGAGAACCTCTCAGTCACTACTAGCCACAGTTAAAGGCAAAAAAAAATCGATGTTTTGAACATATTGCCACTGAAATAGCAGCTGCAAATTGCTAAGCAACGGAATGTACAAACAATCATATCAAGGCTGTCCATCTCTTTCACTAAATGTATCATTTGGATGCGCCTGTTAAGAGGCTAGTTTCTGAAACTAATTTAATTTACAACACCTGAGTGGGTATGTTTGATCGTGTTGGGAAATATATATCTTTTCAGAACATTTTATTCAAAAATCTTGTTTTGAGTATTAGACATTACAAATTTTATTTATCAAGCAGAACAATTATGGAACAATTAGTTTTCAAAAAGCTTTTGAGTGATTTGATTGGTTCATCAACATGGGGGTTTTGGTACTATTGATGTTCAAGTGCAGATTTTCAAGGTAGAAGTTTGAAAATTGGATGGTGTGCTTTGAAAAGTGTTACGACCACAAGAAATTTAGCAAGACTTACTAGATAAAAATTGCCCCTAGTATAGGTAGGTGACAGGAAAATATAGGATGTGATAGGAATATGGGATTAGTGTAGGATTAGTATAAATGGGTGGTTGATGGTCGGCACAGACTCGGTGGGCCGAAGGGCCTGTTTCAGTGCTGTATCTATAAATAAAATAAAATAAAATAAAAAGGAATAATTTATTCTACGGAGTCCTACAATATAACTTGAGCATCTTAGTTTCCTCCCTACTGATTGCAGTTTTCTTGCTACCCCTGTTTCACCAACATGGACAGCTACCCCATAAAAATGCAAACAAAGCACTGGGGTTCGTTTCTGGGGGGATAGAATTGAAAAGCAAGGAAGTTATGTTAAACTTGTATAGAACATTTGTCAGACCACCCTTGAAGTACTATGCACTGTTCTCATCTCCATATTGCAAAAAGGATATAAAGGCACTGGAGAAGGTGCAAAACTGATTTACAGGGATGATATCAGAACTGAGAGATCATAACTATCAGAAAAGACTGAACAGGCTGGGGCTTTTATCTCTAGAAAAGAAAAGGCTGAGTGGTGACCTTATAGAAATCTTTAAAGTTATGAAGGGGATAGCGTAGATGTAGAGAAGATGTTTTGACTTGTGGTGCCCACAATTAAGGGTCTTAAATATAAGATAGTCACTAATAAATCCAATAAAGGATTCAAAAGAAATGTCTTTACCCAGAAAATGTTGAGAATATAACTTGCTACCAGATGGAGTAGTTGAAGTGCATAGTATTGATGCCTTTAAAGGAAGCTGATACATGAGGGAGAAAGGAATAGAAAGGTGTGCTGATAGGGTGAGATGAAGTGGGGCTGGAGGATGCTTGTGTGAAGCATAATCAACTGCATAGAACCAGTTGGCTGAATAACCTGTTTATGAGCAGTAAATTCTATAGGTGGAACCTTGTCAGAACAACCTGAAGGATCGGAATCGCTCTCATCTCTTTTTTTTCCAGTTACGATATTGTGAGGTACAATAGGCAGCTCATGCCACATTGCCTTAGCAACACAGCTCAGGAGAGCACTTCCACTTATTACAGTTATCCATTTCCTTTCTGCCCTCTCTCCAGCATTATCAGCTTTTACAGCATGATTGCTCAACTATTACCGCTGATTAGAGTTGAACTTGCACTCTTGGGAATCCTGGTCTACTCACAAGGCTGTGCAATGAGCCATATTCAAAGCAATTAGCACCTTTAACAGTCACCTCTCGGACCTTCTACTCATCTATTTGGACTGGATTCTGATTGTGCTTGTGAAGAAATGCTTTCCAAACTTAACCTGTGGCTTTCACAAGACATTGCTACAGTTGAACCATTTCTTTATCTGATATCCTGGTCCTGGAGTAGCTCCCAACTTTAAAATTTTAGTTTCAAAGGTGTTGTTATGATGATCTCAAACCATACCATGCCAGAGAAAAACCAATGCAGCAACATGCAATCATTTCACTGCCTCGCCACCGAGCTCTGCTTGCAGCTGTCAGTAAACTGCTTTAGTCTCCTCCCCATCAAGATACGAGTGCCTACACACTTCACTATGCCATTGCTCAGTGGGTTATGGCGAGGTCCACACATGCTCTGAAGATGTACCTTATTTGGGTGTAATCATTGAGCACTTGATTAGCAGCAAGGTGCCTACAACACAATAAAATAGGTTAGAAATTAGATCTTTGTTGTGCCTAGTTTATGCACATGAAATGCATAAAAGGGTGGCACAGTGGCGCAGTGGTTAGCACCACAGCCTCACAGCTCCAGGGACCCGGGTTCAGTTCTGGGTACTGCCTGTGTGGAGTTTGCAAGTTCTTCCTGTGACCGCGTGGGTTTTCGCCGGGTGCTCCGGTTTCCTCCCACAGCAAAAGACTTGCAGGTGATAGGTAAATTGGCTGTTGTAAATTGCCCCTAGTGTAGGTAAGTGGTAGGGGAATATGGGATTACTGTAGGGTTAGTATAAATGGGTGGTTGTTGGTCGGCACAGACTCGGTGGGCCGTAAGGGCCTGTTTCAGTGCTGTATCTCTAAATAAAATGTAGGCAATAGGCTCCAATTTTGTGGGCATTTGTTCGCCAGTTCAAGGGCGTCTGAAATAGAGCCAACATCATTTTGGCTCAGGTATTACTGTGGCTGCCTAACGCCCTTTGCATATGTCACTGAGTGTCCTAACACCTGTTTAAAATTCATCAAGCTGAACAGAGAAGGCATTTTTTGGTTCCCTCTTGGGAAGTTTGAGAGTGAGTTATTTTATTGTTCTAAACCAAGAAATGTAGAACCGGAAAAAAAACTCCAGTGCACATATGGTGAGCTTTTAGAAGTATTGTTTGGTCTTTTGAGATATTCTGTTGGGTGTGCTGGTGTATTTTCACTCAGATTATGAATCTATTTCGGTAGGTGTATTGAAAGAGGAGTTTCAGTCTCGAATCAAATCTGAAGTAAGACTTTATATTCCAAAACCTTCCAAACCCATGAGCTCTTGACCACTACCACCCAGAAGCATAAGAGCAGCAGGGGCATGGAAACACCACCACCTGCAGGTTGCCTGCCAAGTCACATACCATCCTGGCTTGGAACTATATTGCCGTTCCTTCACTGTTGCTGGGTCAAAAACCTGGAACTCCCTCCTAACAGCACTGTGGGTGTACCCATACCAGATAGACTGCAGTGGTTCAAGCAGGCAGCTCACCACCACCATCTTCTCAAGGGCAGTTAGGAATGAACAATAAATGTTGGCCTTGCCAGTGACACTCAAATCCCATGAATGAAAAAAAACCAAAATGTCTCTGTATCGTAAACCAGACATTTTAGATACTTCCACAACACCAACAGCTTGGATTTATATTGTGCCTTTAACATTGTAAAATGTCCCAAGATGCCTTCCCTACCTCCAGCTCTGATGGCCCCCCCACAGGCTGCTGCAAGGAGGCCGCTTCCATTAAGCTGGAGGCCTCCCCAAGCGGTTGGGGGCTGCCCCGTAAAATGGCCCTTAATAGGAAAATTGCATAAGAAAAATTCAGAGAGCTCTTTGATGCTATATTTTTGAAATATTAAGTTACTTTCCTTGCAAAATAGTTTCCTTGCCAACTTTCATCTGAATAATTGTCCATTGGAAAATGTGAGGCTTAAAAACGGCAAGGCCTGGCATTGCCCCCTGAATGGCCAGTCTCGCTGTCAATCATAAAAATCTCTTCCGCTAACAGTGATTGATCTAGGAACTTGCATAAACTCGACGCTCAGACTTCTAAAATGTTTACAAGCCTCTCACAGAATGTATAATTGCAGGCATTCGGAGCAGAGAAGCTTTAATCATTTTGTTGTAAATTTTAAGAATGATAATGTCTGAATTATGTTGTCTTTATTTCTGGCAGTAAGCACTCAGCTTATTGTAGAAAAGCAAGAGGGCAGCTGAAAAGATTTTGAGTGACCTTGACTGATTTTCAGTAGCGGCTAAAGCCTGCTCGTTTTGATTTATAGTTCTCTGCACTTTGTGATTGGCGATCTTCTTTCCTCTAATACTTGGTAGGTTTCCTACCTGTTCATTTGCATCTTGTTGTTTCATGAATATGAAATTTGAGTCACTCAGCTACAAGACATTTGCATATACAAAGGATTGAGAGTTGAAGCATGATTGCAAAGTGTGACACTAAAAGTGCCATAGGCACAAAGGAAATTACTGCTCCACTTTGGGGCTGCATTTTGTCCTCAGATGTAAATTATTTTTAAATTGATTTGAACTGCTTTCACATCTACCTGAATCTCAAGTTCAAATAGCACTAAGTATTCCAGCTTATGTTCATTTGTTTAGTTATTCACAACTCAAAATACAAATGCAGATATGTCTGGGCATGACACTCATGGTAGAATAGGAATATCATACACAAGTGAAATTTAAAGAGATGAGAACAATTAAAGGGAATGTTGCAACAGGGGGACAAGAATTGGAAAAGCTTCTGGAGAACTTATAAAGGTATCTTATCCTTCTAGAAACCTTTCCCAAGGTTGAAGGGGCAACGGATTGAGAAATGGCATTTGAAGGTAAAGTGAACCCCCGGTGCAGTTATGCGTCCATATACACGTGGCATAGCAGCCCAGCATCTTGAAGTTGAGGCAATATTGACATGGAGGGGCACCCTCTGTCCCACTTCACGGCGCTATCCTGATAGGACAACAGGCCAGCAAGGAGGCGCAGCCAAGCTTCCTGCCACAGCTGACACTGCATGAGCAAGTCTCCAATGCATGGTGGCTGCAGGTGTCCTCGTCACACATGGAACTGCTCAACATCTGCTTCATAGCTGACTCAGGACCCTGACAAGACAGGTACCCTCTGTCATTCCCAGGGAGATTTGGCAGGGCCGTGAAAAGTGCTCAGTGGCCTCTGGGCAGGTACTGCCACAGATATAAATTCAGCAGGAGAGAGGGTAGAACGCCCTGAGAAACAGCTGAAAACATCCAAGTACACCATTTCTCTAGGGTTTCTTCCATCACCCTTGTGAAGAACCCCTCTGGAAATTGAGGTCCAGGTGCATTGATGGTTCGCTCACTCCCATGATAACTAAACCTGCAACTTTTTTTTTCACGCAACGTAGAAATTATCTATCCCTTTTAAACTGCTTTTGTGAAAATGCTACAAATTTAGACAATTCCTTTTATGGTGACCAAAGGTCAGGATTTTGAGTACTTGCATGTTTGCCAGAAGAGATGGCCTTTTCCCACGAAGGTCGCAGCTGATATTCCATCACATATCTTACCTCTGACAAGGCAGTTCTTGGTTCAGCTGGCAGAAGCACAAATATGCCTCAGATTCAAGCTGTATACTCACATTATCCACACAATTATGTAAATTACATGTTTTGAAGAGCATCTGGAATGCTAGCACAATGAGTTAATGAGGTGTGAAATCCAGATGCCAATAGAAGTGCTGGATTTTTTTTCAAATAAATTAATGCTGTTACTAAGAAACATTTGTGATGTGATGATTTACTGTATGTAAATCATTTGATAAATCCAAACTTGCAATGTCAACATGTAGCACAGGCTGCATTTTCATCCTTTAACAAAAGAACTTACATTTCTGTTGCGCTTTTCATAATCTCAGAATATCCCAAAACACTTCACAGCCAATGAAGTACTTGAGAAATGTGGCAACTAATTTGCACGCAGAAAGATCTCACAAACATCAACGTGATAAAGGACCAGATAATCTGTTTCAGTGATATTAGTTGGGGTAGATCTTAACTTTGTATGATAGTGTAAAACAAGTGATCGCACATTTGCAGTCAATTTTACATCTCTGTCAAGTTTTGTTTCCATTGAAGTCTAACAGGAGAGATGGAGAATGGGCTGCTGACTCGCGAGAAACTGTTTGACACATAAAGTTGAAATTTACCCATTGAGCAATAATATAGGCCAGGCCATTGGGAGAACTCCATTTCTTAAAGGGATGCCATGGGATCTTTTACCGCCACCTGAGAGGGCAGATGGGGTCTTGGTTTAACGTCTCATCCAAAAGACGACACCTCTGACAGTGCGGCACTGGGACTGCCAGCCTAGATTTTTGCGCTCAAGTTCCTGACTTAAAGATTAAAGGGTAACCACTTAGCAAAAGCTGATACATTTGGAATAGACCCAATTACTCGTAAATCCACTATTTTTATTTGCTTTAATGAAATGCATTCGCCAGAGCTGGCGGGCAGCCATAAAGACAGGGCTAAATTGTGGCGAGTCGAAGAGACTTAGTAGTTGGCAGGAAAAAAGACAGAGGCGCAAGGGGAGAGCCAACTGTGCAACAGCCCCGACAAACAAATTTCTCTGCAGCACCTGTGGAAGAGCCTGTCACTCCAGAATTGGCCTTTATAGCCACTCCAGGCGCTGCTTCACAAACCACTGACCACCTCCAGGCGCGTATCCATTGTCTCTCGAGATAAGGAGGCCCAAAAGAAAGAAAAAGAAAAAGAAGAATGAAATGCAGTTATTAATTTCTTTCTGCTTCTCAGCTGATTCAGGACCCCAACAAGTGTCATCACTGTTGTAATGTAGGAAACACAGCAGCCAATATGCACCCACAAACAGCAATGAGATAACAACCAGATAATCTGCTTTTGTGATGTTGATTGAGGGATAAATATTGGCCAAGACACTCCTCTGCTCTTCTAAATAACGCCATGGGAACTTTTGCATCAACCCAAGCAGGACTTCAGTTTCACATCATATCTGAAAGATTCTCTGACAGCATGGCACTCCCTTAGTACTACACTGGAGTGTCAGTCTTTGTTTCTGTGCTTAGTCCCTGGAGTGGGATTGAACCCACAATCTTGTGAGGTGGCGGTAAGAGTACTACAACTGAGCCACAACTGACACTCATATGGAGTAGGTTGGTCACTGACAATTTCTAATGGGCATACCTGATGAAAAATTGCTGTGATTTATCTTGTGGTAAAATTTTGAAAACGTATGGCTCATTAGTGATGAAGAAATCTTTTCAATCCAGTAATTTAACGAAGCTACAATAATTGATGGCTCAAGTCTTCTGTGACCTACAAAAAAGGGGTTAAGATGCAAATTAAAAAGGATGATTATGATACTGAGCACATGCATTTATTAACCAAATATTTTGTCTATGGTCCATTATGTAGAAACAATCAATTTCAGTAATTTATTTTTCCTTTGATAACTGTGTAGAACATCTTAATGATCCCAGGACATTTTGAAGATTTATTCAAGTATTGCGAGCTCGTCAGCCGTTAGAAGGCGTCAATGAGCAGTAATCGTATTCTTGTGAAATTTGAAGGCAATGGCTCTTTGCTGTTTTGACTGTTGTCAGTAAATTACAAGGATACTTGCATTAAGTTGAGAACCAAACCAAGCAAACCAATTACCGATGACAGAGCACTCTATCCCTAGTGTTGCTCAGACATGCAAGGATCAATGACCATGGCGTTCCATTGTGCCTTTAGTGCATCAACATGTAATGTCCTACTTTCAGTTGATTGCTAATTGTTCTCACAAGAATGACATGATAATGAATGTCCTGTTAATCATCTCAGTACATGTTAATCCCATTCAATTAACTGATGGATGCGTCAGCCTACCTACAGTGGAGTCACAACCTGGAGATCTGCATTCCAAGGAGGATACGAGAATTTTTCTAAGGTTGATACCAGAACTGAGAGAGTACACGATCAGGAAAGAATGAACAGGCTGCGACTCTTATCTTCAGAAAAGGGAAGACTGAGAAGTGACCTGAGAGAGGAATTTAAAATTGAGAAGGTGCTTGACAGGGTAGATGTAAAGAAGACTTTTCCACGTGTGGGGGGACCAGAACTAGGGGCCACAAAGATAAAATAGTTGTTCATAAATCGCCTTAGGAATTCAGGAAAATCTTCTTTACTCAAGCAGTGGTTAGAATGCATACGTTCCAAACGCTTCACAGGAGCGTTATCAAACAAAATTTGACACTGAGCCACACAAGGAAATACTAGGACAGGTGACCAGGCTTTGATAAAGAGGTTGTTTTTAAAGGAAGAGAGATTCTTAGAAAGTCAGAGGTTTAGGGTGGGCGTTTCAGAGCTTAGGGCCAAGGCATCTGAAGGCAGGGCCACCAGTGATGGAGCGATTAAAATCAGAGAAGTGGAAGAGACCAGAATTAGAAGAGTGCAGTGATCTCAGAGGACTGTAGGGCTGGAGAACGTTGCAGAGATGGGAAGGAGTGAGTCCATGGAGGAATTGCGAAACAAGAATGAGAATTTTAAAATAGAGGCATTGCTGGACTGGGAGCCAATTTAGATCAGCAAGCACAGGTTTATGGGTGTACAGGACTTGGTGTGAGTTAGGATACAGGTAGTAGAGTTTTGGATGAACTCAAGTTTACAGAGAGCAAGGTGGGAGGCTGGCCAGGAAAGACATTCTAGCCCCTTACCTTGTGCTTAGCTGCACAAGATTAATAACAGCCTTTTGACAGTCTGTCAGAGGCGTTAAGATGTTTTATTTTTCTCTGTCACTCAGATATTGTAATATAGACATCTGAAGGAGCATGGGAATATTTAATAAGGGAACAAAGTTTATTTGAATTAACCAACTCAATCTGTGAGCATTTAATCAGTTTTCTGAATCTGTCTCCAGATCTGAAGTCAGCAAAATTTCCAACTGAGCTTGTAAAGTTTATTTCTAATGTAATCAGAAGCCATATTCATTAGAAAAGCCTTACACATCAATAATGGACACTCATGTTCTATAAGACACTAGCACAAGTGATACTTGCTGAACTTTCTGCTACAAATGCACACTGAATGTTCTCAGTGGTCTGATGATATTAGTAAAGCTTCTGGCAACATTTGCACCTTTGAAACATTCCAAAATGATTTACTAAAGAATAATTATTGCGGACCTGCATAGCTGAAAGTAGGTTTTTCTTCCTACAATGCACTTGCTGTATTCTATCGAAGAATAAACCTTAAGGCAGCTACATTGTGGTGTGAGGCATCAGTTTGGAAAACAGTTGCATCTGACATTTATACTCCTGCAGGGAGCATGCTTGTCACTTCTAGCCCGTATCCTGAGAAATGAACCCAGCCAGAATAAGATCCCTTTCTGCATTTCTCAGATGCACCTCCTGCTGAATTCAATAAGAAGTGTCTGCAAAGGTTCTGAGTTTGGAATAAGTCTTGTACAACTGAACGAGGAAGAATTAAGATGAGAAAGGAAAGAAAATAGAGAAATAAATTGCTAAAGTTTAGAAAAAAAGGTGTACAATACATTTCGGGAAAGGGTTTGTACGAAAGGTCTTAAATATGTTTTGGGGGAATTTTGAGCTTATTAATCAATGCTAGCTAACAGAACATTTTCTCACAGTCCTCTCCCATTACTATTGCTTGATCCTAATCTTAGGAAAGGACTTTCCCCTGGATCTATGTGATATATATCTTTCTCACACCAGCTATCCCAGTGGTTCTCAAATTGGAGTCTACGGAGCCCTGGAAGTCCATAAAGACTTTCCAGTTGATCCACAAAATAATGCTAAAGTGTTCCCGAGTCTTATGGGTGGGCGACCACCCAGAGCATAGTGGTCAGGTGAGCGCTGTGGTCAAGTGTAAGTGAATGAGCAGCGGCCGGAGGCATACTTGGTGCAAGCCAGGAGGTGGGAGTGAAGTGCGGCCGCCACATGTGCATCATAGAGTATATACTATTATAATTTAAATAGGGGAGAGGTATGTGATTACTAACCCATTTGAAAAGAGATCCTCAACAAAAATGTTTAAAAACCTCTCAGATGGTCTATTGCAAGTTCCTTACATTACAACAGTGACTACACTTCAAAAGTATTTCATTGGCTATAAAGTGCTTAGGGATCTCCTGAGGTCTTGAAAGGTGCTATGTAGATACGAATCTTTTTTTTTCGAAGTCAGCTTCCGATTTTGTGAAAATGAATTCCAATTTATGGACAGGTTTCATCTATATGCTTTCACCCATTAGCAACTGAGTTGGGATTTGCAAAATTGTTTCAGTTTAAAGAAGAAATTCAATCCCTTCAATCTGGGCTCTATTCTAAACCAACAGGTTCATTTTCACTTTCACCACCTGGCGAACGGCAACATGGAATTTGCTTCCCCCAAAAGGCTATGAATGCTGGGGAGCAATAAAAACTTTCAAGATTGAGATGGACAGAGTTTTATTAAATGATGTGGAGCAAAACTGAGTGAACGGAGTTGAGGTGCAGATGAGTCATGATCTACCTCAATGACAAAATAGGATCAAGGGGCTGAATGGCCTGATCCTGTTCCTAAGTTCTAGGCAGTAAACTGGCAGAATAAATCCCTTGGCCATGGGCAAGCCTGCCTCATTTAGATCAATGTGACTAATATCGAGTGGGTATATAAAGGTTAGGGGATCCACACTGGTCAGATTACGGCCCAGATAGTGATGGTGAAAATTAACATCATTTCCTCCACCCTGCAGTCCGCCTAGGTCTTTTCAATGAAAGGATGGTTTTTGAAAAGTACACTCTTCCCAGCAATACAATAGCATATCTCTGGAAATACAATAGGAAGGCTATGTGTTGGAAACAGCAATACCTCTAGACCTGGAATCTGTAATTAATTTAATAACCAGTGCTCTGTATTGCTTAATTTGCCTGCTTTCAGAGTTTTTCATCAAAGGTCAAACGAAAACTTGCATCACAAATTATGACAAGTTTTCTCATTAAAAGTTTTGCAGGTCAAAAAGGATGTAGATTGCAATTAAAGGTAATGGAATAATAAAGGTACACTATTGATTCCCTGTACCTGAAACAAGATAAATTATACAACCTGAGACAGTCAGGATTATAATTATCAATATAAATTGCACATGTTGTCAAATGAAAGCCTGGTGTTCCATTTAAACAAGAAATTACCCGGGCTTGTAAACAACATTAGTTCATTGTTATTACTTTATATTATTAGGTGACCATTCATCTACCTTTGATAATAGTCACAACAAATTGTTCTACTTAAATTGCTCAGAGTTATTAACTGTAGCTGACAATCATTTCCAAATATTGTTTTAAATGGATTCTGAGACTGCAGTTATACTGTGACTTGTGCAAGCTTCAGGTGCACAGTGACATGATCCTGGAAATATCCACTTGAGTCGTACATCCTGACCTGACTCCCAAATGCACTAAAAAAGGAAAACTGTCTGAGGCTACAGAAGGTTTTTTCAAAGCATTTTGGCTCCACGTTCCACGCAAAAGACCTGATTTACCACTTTTTGTTAAGTTTTTAAGCTTTACCTATTGTTACTGGTGCCAAGCAGTTCAGTCAGGGTGACTGTCCTCATATTTTTCCATGATCACATTTTAATTAATAATAGCTACCAGTGAGTTATACAGGGAGCCTAATTGCTGCTCACCTAGTTAGCAGGTCAAATTTAAAGGGATGTTCCCATTTAAAGATAAGCGACTTCCTATGGAAACAAATATTGTTTCAGTCACTATAAAGCTTCAAAGTGAGTTTTTAAGTACTCCGCCTTTTTCACAGTGGGAGGGGAGAAGATGGGGGAGATAAGAGATGGCAGGCAAAGTAAAGTGAAGGGACACCCAATGTGCAGGTGCAAAACAGACTGTGGGCAAGTGACAGAGCAATAAGGCACCTGATGACACCTCGTGGTATGCAGTCTTGGGATGCCTACCTAATACATGGTACCATCAGTCTTTTCTTGCCAGATTCCAATGCTTCTGTTCCCAGGCTCTACAGGTAGTGTACTCTAGGTTGAGCCTCATCACTACATACAGCTAGAAATGGTGCTCTGCTGTCCTCTTGGGAGAGTGTCCTGATTTGCAAATAGGACAACCATCCCATTTGCCGGTGCTTGGAAAAATTGATGTACAGCTAAATTTCAAACAAAGCTTGGCAGTTAATTGTCCGTCACTGTAAACTGGTGTATTGTCCACGGCAACACCTCTACCAATCGGAGTTCACTTGCCAACCAATCAGCACTCTCTTCTCATACAGTATAAAGTTGTTGTTTTCCCTTAAATTTGTATTCTTTCAGATTGTCCTGATGAGTGCAAGACGAAAAGCTTCAACAACATGTCCCTGTTTTCAGCAATACTCAAGTTCTACACTACCAAACAACTAGTTCTAAATTACCTGCTGGACAAGCAGTTCCAAATTTCCTGTCTGCCTACAATGGTTGCTGGCGATGCAGTTCCAAATTTCCTGTCTGCCCATGACTGTTGCCCAACAAGTTCCACAATCACCACTCGCCCATGACAAGCCCTCACACAAACGTAGATCCTTTCAGTATTGTAACAGCTTCATGACACAGTGTACAATTTAAATCCTTGAGAAGCTGACATTTTCCACTGCATACATGCTTCTGGAATAGCCTCACTGACTAAGTTTAAATGGTTAAAGCACACTCTTTCACATGTTCAAGCAGCTCTGGAGGGATCTGAGTAGCCATGGGTCTTTGCAACTTAGCTAAGGTGCAGGCTGACCTCCGTCTGATCGCTACTCAGCAACCTCTCCTCATTTTCAAGCTCCTTTGGGGCAAGCAGAATACCCAGAGAAACACTTGTGGCAACAACCTCAGTTTCTTAAAATGAGTCTTAAGTTGACTGCAGTGTGAGAAAAAGCAAGTCAATAAGTGAATGCACAAGACAAAATGTAGAGAAAAAAAGGCCCCAAAAGCAGAAAATGCTGCTTTGTGAGTAACAATGCTGAACTTGCAAAACCCACCTTTAAACATAACCTCAAAGACTTTCCCAGTGTGACAATTGGGCGGCAGAGTGGTGCAGTGGTTAGCATCGCAGCCTCACAGCTCCAGTGACCCGGGTTCAATTCTGGGTACTACCTGTGCGGAGTTTGCAAGTTCTCCCTGTGTCTGCATGGGTTTCCGCCGGGTGCTCCAGTTTCCTCCCACAGCCAAAGACTTGCAGGTTGATAGGTAAATTGGCCATTGTAAATTGCCCCTAGTGCAGGTAGGGGGTAGGGGAATTGAGGGGTGTAGTAGGAATATGGGATTAATGTAGGATTAGTATAAATGGGTGGTTGATGGTCGGCACAGACTCAGAGGGCTGAAGGGCCTGTTTCAGTGCTGTATCTCTAAATAAATAAAATTTCTTGGCTGCTTGTACATTTCCTGGGAAACACTGGGGGAAGTAATAAGCCAGAAGCATAAACCAAATAACTAAGAACTTCTACAGCTGCCATGCACTTTCAACAAGAGCCTCCCACGATCCCCATGCAGACCAGCCAGAAGAAAACATTTAAAATTCTTGGCAGACACAGAGTAAAAGAGGAGATTCATTGAGGGAACTATCCCTACCAGAGACAAATTTTCTTTTTCAGCTTAAGACAACAATTAGTCCATCCACTCATCCTGGTATTTTGACATGCTCAGCAAGTGGGTTAACTGCTGAGAAATATCGTCCTTGGAAGGAAATACTCCAACCCAATAACCAAACCTGGCTCTGCCATCGACTTGTTACTCTGTACTTTGACTTGCTGCCCATACAGATTCGTACCTGGCCTTGTCTCACTACTTTCCATCTACCTATTGAATGATTGGGGGAGAGTTCATGAAGGTACATGTGACAAACACAATATCCAATTCAGACCATAACACATATGCCCTGGGTTATGCTACTGTATGATTAGGTATTGGATGTTATGGGTATGCTCCTGAACACCAAGACACAGGGACCACTTAACGAAATGAGCAGCACCGCTGGCTGCAAAAGACTCTCCAAGACAGGGCCAACATTTAACACATTTATTTACCTCATTACATTATTTTAGTGAGGTATATAAGGAACTCACTGAAAATGGAACCTGTCACTGTATTCTGTGTAAGATTTGAAAATGTAGGTGATCATTTTGCAAGGTGAGGATTCCAGATTGGAACCCTGCTGGTGCGAGCATGGTAGCAGAGATAGGGCTGGAGCACTGAGTTTCTACCTCACACTGACTATTAGCAAGACCGATGCCAGGAGCAAAGCTTTGCAAAGTTATTCCCATAATATCAGGCCCCCCTGTAAATGGGTGAAAACTGGCATAGCCTGGTACTTTTATGGAAATGAGTTTAGGATTTGTTTCTCAAATTTTCTCCCCTCCTCTCCCAAAGGCAGTGACTCATTCTGAACTATGGTTGCAGGAGGCCTTTGGTAAATTCAGCCAAGCGACCAGTCTTCACACTTAAGCTTAGGCATCTACATAAGAATTTCTGGATGAGAAAAGTTCATCTAGTTTGTCTTCTACCATCCTGTACTGATCCAATTCAACAATAATGGGGTTGTTGACTAATCATCGTAATCAGTCTCTCTCAGTTAGTCTATAACTGACTATGTGATATGAGGAAAATCCCAGTGGTGGAGAGCTTTGGGAACCACAGATCAAAGGTCTCCTTTTTCCTCTTAAACATGCTCTGCTCACCACATGTCTTGTCTTAAATTATTCATATACTGTAACCCAACATGTTAGTTCTGAAAGAAATCCATTTTGCACATGCATGCATCACTGGATAGCAGTCACAAGTGAGAATCCTGACGGATTCTTCTTTTCCTTATTCTGTGGCTGATAGTTGAATTCTAACCATCAATTTCTGCCACTAACAGCTTACAACACAGTACAAAGCTGCTCTCTGCAGCTCAATTCTACAAATGTGTTGCATTAGCCCATTAAACCAAATGGGGACTCCAGGGCTATCCAATGTGACAAATTTAATGCATTTAATATAGTACTAATGAAATATATTTGTAACCATAAAGGATGGAGCCGGCTAATCTTTTCACCCAGATTCCTGATATGCATTTCCAGTGCACAATGGTCGAGACTAAATTCACAAAGTCAGCCCTGTAGTTTAAATGCGCCCACATCCACAACTGCTCACAATTTGATTCCTGCCCAAACCAACTCACTTTCTCCTGAAGAAAATTACTTTAAATCTACAAGGGAAACTGTCGATCTGCAGATCTGGCTTTTGCAGAAAAAAAAATTAGCATTTTCTAATTTCCTTTAACTCTCTTTACTGTGATGTACTCTGTCTCCCATTGTGTGAGATCCAGTTGCAGCCCCTTGATGTCATAGCCTGGCATTGTCTGCTATGAAAATTCCACACTGGGTAGTAGTTAGTGTTTTTTGGGGGGACGCTATAGTTCGTTGTATTTGCTTGCACACAAACTGCATGACCATTGTTAATCTGTAATTACCAAGTCACACACTAATTCTAGGTATTTATGCTTTGTTCCATTTGGCTGTTTATTTGTGGGCATTTATCCTGCTTCTGCTGTACAATTTCATTTGATCCTTGTATTAACATCTTGTCACATTGTTAGTGAGTGAATAACTATTTGGTGTGGCCACAACAGCAGAGGTAAGTTACTATCTTGATTCTCAATTCCTAGCAGTTTATCAGAAATATTTTTTTAATAAGAGCATCTATATCCCAGCCTGTGAGTTCTTCTTTGGCCTCCTTATCTCGAGAGACAATGGATAAGCGCCTGGAGGTGGTCAGTGGTTTGTGAAGCAGCGCCTGGAGTGGCTATAAAGGCCAATTCTAGAGTGACAGACTCTTCCACAGGTGCTGCAGAAAAATTTGTTTGTCGGGGCTGTTACATAGTTGGCTCTCCCCTTGCGCCTCTGTCTTTTTTCCTGCCAACTACTAAGTCTCTTCGACTCGCCACACTTTAGCCCCGCCTTTATGGCTGCCCGCCAGCTCTGGCGGACGCTGGCAACTGACTCCCACGACTTGTGATCAATGTCACAGGACTTCATGTCGCGTTTGCAGACGTCTTTAAAGCGGAGACATGGACGGCCGGTGGGTCTGATACCAGTGACGAGCTCGCAGTACAATGTGTCTTTGGGGATCCTGCCATCTTCCATGCGGCTCAAAGGGCCAAGCCATCTCAAGCGTCGCTGACTCAGTAGTGTGTACAAGCTGGGGATGTTGGCCGCCTCGAGGACTTCTGTGTTGGAGATACGGTCCTGCCACCTGATGCCAAGTATTCTCCAGAGGCAGCGAAGATGGAATGAATTAAGACGTCGCTCTTGGCTGACATACGTTGTCCAGGCCTCGCTGCCATAGAGCAAGGTACTGAGGACACAGGCCTGATACACTCGGACTTTTGTGTTCCGTGTCAGTGCGCCATTTTCCCACACTCTCTTGGCCAGTCTGGACATAGCAGTGGAAGCCTTTCCCATGCACTTGTTGATTTCTGCATCTAGAGACAGGTTACTGGTGATAGTTGAGCCTAGGTAGGTGAACTCTTGAACCACTTCCAGAGCGTGGTCGCCCATATTGATGGATGGAGCATTTCTGACGTCCTGCCCCATGATGTTCGTTTTCTTGAGGCAGGTGGTCAGGCCAAATTCATTGCAGGCAGCCGCAAACCTGTCGATGAGACTCCGCAGGCACTCTTCAGTGTGAGATGTTAAAGCAGCATCGTCAGCAAAGAGGAGTTCCCTGATGAGGACTTTCCGTACTTTGGACTTCGCTCTTAGACGGGCAAGGTTGAACAACCTGCCCCCTGATCTTGTGTGGAGGAAAATTCCTTCTTCAGAGGACTTGAACGCATGTGAAAGCAGCAGGGAGAAGAAAATCCCAAAAAGTGTGGGTGCGAGAACACAGCCCTGTTTCACGCCACTCAGGATCGGAAAGGGGTCTGATGAGGAGCCACCATGTTGAATTGTGCCTTTCATATTGTCATGGAATGAGGTGATGATACTTAGTAGCTTTGGTGAGCATCCAATCTTTTCTAGTAGTCTGAAGAGACCACGTCTGCTGACGAGGTCAAAGGTTTTGGTGAGATCAATGAAAGCAATGTAGAGGGGCATCTGTTGTTCACGGCATTTCTCCTGTATCTGACGAAGGGAGAACAGCATGTCAACGGTCGATCTCTCTGCACGAAAGCCACATTGTGCCTCAGAGTAGACGCGCTCAGCCAGCTTCTGGAGCCTGTTTAGAGCGACTCGAGCAAAGACTTTCCCCACTATGCTGAGCAGGGAGATTCCACGGTAGTTGTTGCAGTCACCGCGGTCACCTTTGTTTTTATAGAGGGTGATGATATTGGCATCGCGCATGTCCTGGGGTACTGCTCCCTCGTCCCAGCACAGGCAAAGCAGTTCATGTAGTGCTGAGAGTATAGCAGGCTTGGCACTCTTGATTATTTCAGGGGTAATGCTGTCCTTCCCAGGGGCTTTTCCGCTGGCTAGAGAATCAATGGCATCACTGAGTTCCCGATTTGGTTGGCTGTATGTCCAACTCATCCATGACTGGTAGAGGCTGGGCTACATTGAGGGCAGTCTCAGTGACAACATTCTCCCTGGAGTACAGTTCCAGGTAGTGCTCAACCCAGCGGTCCATTTGTTCGCGTTGGTCAGTGATTATGTCCCCTGATTTAGATTTGAGGGGCGCCATCTTCTTGATGGTTGGCCCAAGAGCTCTCTTAATGCCATCATACATTCCTCTGATGTTTCCGGTGTCAGAGGCCAGCTGAATATGACTGCATAGGTGTTGTCAGTCGTCATTTGCGCAGCGCCTGGCTGTTCTTTGTGCAGTGCTTCTGGTTGCTTTAAGTGCGGCGGATGTTAAATCGCTGGGGGCTTTCTTGTAGTTCAAAAGTGCAATGCGCTTAGCGGCTATGACAGGTTCCAGCTCTTCATTATGAGATTGAAACCAGTCTGCATTTCTCTTCGCACTTTTGCCGTAGGTGGTCAAAGCTGACTCATAGATGGCGTCTCTGATGTGGGCCCACTTGGTCTCAGCATCCCCTGTGGGAGTGTTTTGAAGGGCTGTTACAAGTGAATTTAGAAATTTTTGTAACAGCTGTGGCTGAGAAATTCTGCTCGTGTTGATGCGCGGGTGGCCCTTCTGCTTGGAATGATGCAACTTCTTTGGTCTGAGTCTAACCTTGCTGCACACCAGGGAGTGGTCGGTGTCGCAGTCCGCACTGTGGAAGCTGCGT